>NC_135232.1:655544477-655851977 GCF_051348905.1 Ranitomeya variabilis | reverse complement strand
AATATTTATGTCAATATATCTTCTATCAATATTCATTGCTAATAACTGCTGAGATGAATATTTCAATGTTCGTACATTCCCCTCTGGGTTCTAGCGAGCACAGAACAGCAGAATATATTTTAGGAGTATAAGTGTTCATCCCTCCCAGTGTTTTGGCGATGAGAATGAAGGCAAGCTGTTTATGCGGCTCTGTGGCAAACTGCAGGGAAGGAGCTCAGGCTGCGATAATGGCACTTATGTGTCGTTTCAGCAAAGATCCCTGCCTGCGAGAGCATTGTGATGCATTATTGCAGAAGTTTCCACAGTACAGAATAGAGCAGGCAATCACTGGTCCATTTCATTCTCCACCAAAGATAGTTGCAAAATCCCGTCAGCTGTATGGCCATGTAGGCTAACTGATGTGATAAACCTTTGCTTTTGGTAGTACAGTAAGTTTGAAGATTTTAGTTTATGAAGTTGAGAAGGCTGCAAGGACTTATTTGATTGTATGTGTACAGTGGGGGAAAAATAGTATTTAGTCAGCCACAATTGTGCAAGTTCTCCCACTTAAAAATATGAGAGAGGCCTGTAATTGACATCATAGGTAGACCACAACTATGAGAGTCAAAACTGAGAAAACAAATCCAGAAAATCACCTTGTATGATTTGGCAAGATTTCTTTTTCAAATTAAGGTGGAAAATAAGTATTTGGTCATTAACAAAAGTTCATCTCAATATTTTGTCATATATCCTTTGTTGGCAATGACAGAGGTCAAACGTTCTCTGTAAGACTTCACAAGGTTGGCACACACTGTTAGTGGTATGTTGGCCCATTCCTCCAGGCAGATCTCCTCTAGAGCAGTGATGTTTTGGGCTTCTTGCTGGGCAACACGGACTTTCAACTCCCTCCAAAGGTTTTCTATGGGGTTGAGATCTGGAGACTGGCTTGGCCAGTCCAGGACCTTCATATGCTTCTTACAAGGCCACTCCTTCGTTGCCCTGGTTGTGTGCTTGGGATTATTATCATGCTGAAAGACCCATCCATGTTTCATCTTCAATGCCCTTGCTGATGGAAGGAGGTTTGCACTCAAAATCTCATAATACATGGCCCCATTCATACTTTCATGTACACGGATCAGTCATCCTGGTCCCTTTGCAGAGAAACAGCCCCAAAGCATGATGTTGCCACCCCCATGCTTCACATTAGTTATGGTGTTCTTTGGATGCAACTCACCAAACACAATGAGTTTTGTTTTTACCAAACAGTTCTACTTTGGTTTCATCAGACCATATGACATTCTCCCAATTCTCTTCTGGATAATCCAAATGCTCTCTAGCAAACTTTAGACTGGCCCAGACATGTACTGGCTTAAGCAGGGGGACACGTCTGGCACTGCAGGATCTGAGTCCCTGGCGGTGTAGTGTGTTACTGATGGTAGCCTTTGTTATGGTGGTCCCAGCTCTATGCAGGTAATTCTTTAGGTTCTGGGATTCTTGCTCACCTTTCTTGTGATCATTTTGACTCCATGGGGTGAGATCTTGCGTGGAGCCCCAGATTGAGGGAGATTATCAGTGGTCTTGTATGTCTTTCATTTTCTTATTATTGCTCCCACAGTTCATTTCATCACACCAAGCTGCTTGCCTATTGCAGATTCAGTATTCCCAGCCCGGTGCAGGGCTACAATTTTGTTTCTGGTGTCCTTCGACAGCTCTCTGGTCTTCACCATACTGGAGTTTGGAGTGTAACTGTTTGAGGTTGTGAACAGGTGTCTTTTATACTGAGAAGCTCAAACAGGTGCCATTACTGCAGGTAATGAGTGGAGGACAGAGGAGCCCCTTAAAGAAGATGTTAAAGGTAGGGTTGAGCGAAACGGGTCGTTCATTTTCAAAAGTCGCCGACTTTTGGCAAAGTCGACGTCTCATGAAACCGAGCCGATCCCAGCGTTGCATCGGCCATGCGGTACGCGACTTTCGCGCCAAAGTCGCGTTTCAATGACGCGAAAAGCGCCATTTCTCAGCCAATGAAGGTTAACGCAGAGTGTGGGCAGCGTGATGACATAGTGCCTGGTCCCCACCATCTTAGAGAAGGGCATTGCAGTGATTGGCTTGCTGTCTGCGGCGTCACAGGGGCTATAAAGGGGCGTTCCCGCCGACCGCCATCTCACTGCTGCTGATCTGAGCTTAGGGAGAGGTTGCTGCCGCTTCATTACAAGCAGGGAGAGCGTTAGGCAGGGTCCATAAACCACCAAACCGCTTGTGCTGTAGCGATTTCCACTG
Organism: Ranitomeya variabilis; assembly: GCF_051348905.1. Taxonomy (NCBI): domain Eukaryota; kingdom Metazoa; phylum Chordata; class Amphibia; order Anura; family Dendrobatidae; genus Ranitomeya; species Ranitomeya variabilis. Next base: position 655,849,721 of record NC_135232.1, on the reverse strand, counting down.
TCCAACACCACCTTCGGTGTGCAGGGACAGTGGAAGCTACATTTTTTTTTTTTCTCTCTCAGCGCTGTAGCTCATTGGGCTGCCCTAGAAGGCTCCCTGATAGCTGTATTGCTGTGTGTACGCCACTGTGGAAACCAACTGCTTTTTTCAAAGCACATATCCTCTTGTTCCTTCCTTTCTGCACAGCTATCTTTTTTGTTTGTCCACACTTTTTATTTAATTTGTGCATCAGTCCACTCCTTATTGCTGCCTGCCATACCTGGCTGAGATTACTGCAGGGAGATAGTAATTGTAGGACAGTCCCTGTTTTTTTTTTTTTTTTGGTTGGAGATTAAGATTGGCATTTCTGCTAGAGTGCCATCCGTGTGTGTGCCATCTCTCACTGAGTGGGCCATAGAAAGCCTATTTATTTTTTTCCATGATTTGGGTTCTAAAATCTACCTGAAAAAAAAACACTACATCAATCAGTGGTAGAAAAATATTGGCCTCAGTCAGGGCTTGTGTGCCACTCCTGACTCCTGTGTGTGCCATCTCTCACTCAGTGGGCCATAGAAAGCCTTTTTTTTTTTTTTTTTTTTAATTATTTGGTTTCTAAAGTCTCCCTGAAAAAATAAATAAATAAATAAAAAAACAGTGGGAGATTAATATTGCCCTTTCAGCTTGTGTGCCAGTCTTGACTCCTGGGTGTGCCACCTCTCTCTCTCAAATTGTGGGCCATAGAAAGCCTATTTATTTTTTTCCTTGATTTGGGTTCTAAAATCTACCTGAAAAAAAAACACTACATCAATCAGTGGTAGAAAAATATTGGCCTCAGTCAGGGCTTGTGTGCCACTCCTGACTCCTGTGTGTGCCATCTCTCACTCAGTGGGCCATGGAAAGCCTTTTTTTTTTATTACTATTATTTGGTTTCTAAAGTCTCCCTGAAAAAAAAAAAAAAAAATTTAAAAAACAGTGGGAGATTAATATTGCCCTTTCAGCTTGTGTGCCAGTCTTGACTCCTGGGTGTGCCACCTCTCTCTCTCAAATTGTGGGCCATAGAAAGCCTATTTATTTTTTTGCTTGATTTGGGTTCTAAAATCTACCTTTAAAAAAATCACTACATCAATCAGTGGGAGAAAAATATTGGCCTCAGTCAGGGCTTGTGTGCCACTCCTGACTCCTGTGTGTGCCATCTCTCACTCAGTGGGCCATAGAAAGCCTTTTTTTTTTTTTTTTTTTTTTTTTTTTTATTATTATTTGGTTTCTAAAGTCTCCCTGAAAAAAAAAAAAAAATTAAAAAAACAGTGGGAGATTAATATTGCCCTTTCAGCTTGTGTGCCAGTCTTGACTCCTGGGTGTGCCACCTCTCTCTCTCAAATTGTGGGCCATAGAAAGCCTATTTATTTTTTTGCTTGATTTGGGTTCTAAAATCTACCTTTAAAAAAATCACTACATCAATCAGTGGGAGAAAAATATTGGCCTCAGTCAGGGCTTGTGTGCCACTCCTGACTCCTGTGTGTGCCATCTCTCACTCAGTGGGCCATAGAAAGCCTATTTATTTTTTTGCTTGATTTGGGTTCTAAAATCTACCTGAAAAAAAAATAAAACATCAATCAGTGGGAGATTAATATTGGCCTCAGGGCTTGTGTGCCACTCCTGACTCCTGTGTGTGCCATCTCTCACTCAGTGGGCCATAGAAAGCCTATTTATTTTTTTGCTTGATTTGGGTTCTAAAATCTACCTTTAAAAAAATCACTACATCAATCAGTGGGAGAAAAATATTGGCCTCAGTCAGGGCTTGTGTGCAACTCCTGACTCCTGTGTGTGCCATCTCTCACTCAGTGGGCCATAGAAAGCCTATTTATTTTTTTGCTTGATTTGGGTTCTAAAATCTACCTTTAAAAAAATCACTACATCAATCAGTGGGAGAAAAATATTGGCCTCAGTCAGGGCTTGTGTGCCACTCCTAACTCCTGTGTGTGCCATCTCTCACTCAGTGGGCCATAGAAAGCCTATTTATTTTTTTGCTTGATTTGGGTTCTAAAATCTACCTTTAAAAAAATCACTACATCAATCAGTGGGAGAAAAATATTGGCCTCAGTCAGGGCTTGTGTGCCACTCCTGACTCCTGTGTGTGCCATCTCTCACTCAGTGGGCCATAGAAAGCCTATTTATTTTTTTGCTTGATTTGGGTTCTAAAATCTACCTGAAAGAAAAATAAAACATCAATCAGTGGGAGATTAATATTGGCCTCAGGGCTTGTGTTCCACTCCTGACTCCTGTGTGTGCCATCTCTCACTCAGTGGGCCATAGAAAGCCTATTTTTTTTTGCTTGATTTGGGTTCTAAAATCTACCTTTAAAAAAATCACTACATCAATCAGTGGGAGAAAAATATTGGCCTCAGTCAGGGCTTGTGTGCAACTCCTGACTCCTGTGTGTGCCATCTCTCACTCAGTGGGCCATAGAAAGCCTATTTATTTTTTTGCTTGATTTGGGTTCTAAAATCTACCTTTAAAAAAATCACTACATCAATCAGTGGGAGAAAAATATTGGCCTCAGTCAGGGCTTGTGTGCCACTCCTGACTCCTGTGTGTGCCATCTCTCACTCAGTGGGCCATAGAAAGCCTATTTATTTTTTTGCTTGATTTGGGTTCTAAAATCTACCTTTAAAAAAATCACTACATCAATCAGTGGGAGAAAAATATTGGCCTCAGTCAGGGCTTGTGTGCCACTCCTGACTCCTGTGTGTGCCATCTCTCACTCAGTGGGCCATAGAAAGCCTATTTATTTTTTTGCTTGATTTGGGTTCTAAAATCTACCTGAAAAAAAAATAAAACATCAATCAGTGGGAGATTAATATTGGCCTCAGGGCTTGTGTGCCACTCCTGACTCCTGTGTGTGCCATCTCTCACTCAGTGGGCCATAGAAAGCCTATTTTTTTTTTTGCTTGATTTGGGTTCTAAAATCTACCTTTAAAAAAATCACTACATCAATCAGTGGGAGAAAAATATTGGCCTCAGTCAGGGCTTGTGTGCAACTCCTGACTCCTGTGTGTGCCATCTCTCACTCAGTGGGCCATAGAAAGCCTATTTATTTTTGTGCTTGATTTGGGTTCTAAAATCTACCTGAAAAAAAAAAAAAAAAAAGGTGTGAGATTAATATTGACATTTGTGCTTGAGTGACAGTCCTGCGTGTGTGGCATCTCTGTGATTTGGTGCCACAGAAAACAGTGTGTGTAACATTGTGCCTGATTTTCCTTGTGGTCTCAACAACCTGTTAAGGGATATTGAAATCATACTGAAGTTATAGCTCACCGTGTAAGTTGTTTGACAGCAACAAATAAAGTTACTTTGGTTACGTTTTTAAAACAATGAGGAAGTCTGGTGCAAGAGGTCGTGGCCGTGGGCGTTCATTGTCAGCTGGTAATGATGGTAGTGGTAGTGGAGCATCAGGTGGGCGTGGGGATAAAAATATTCCACCTAAGTCTGGAGCTGTGGAGCCAGTTTCGTCGTCTGGCTACACAAGGCCTCGAAAGCTCTCTTTTCTGGGAGTAGGAAAACCGCTTTTAAAGCCGGAGCAGCAACAGCAAGTTTTGGCTTACATTGCAGACTCAGCCTCTAGCTCTTTTGCCTCCTCTTCTGAAACTGGTAAATGTAAAAGCAGCGTGTCGCTTGTGGATGTTCACGGTCAGGGACAAGTCGCTTCCTTGTCCTCTTCAGCAAAAACAACAACAAGAGAGAAGGATGCAGCAGGCGACACAACGGGTTACTCAATGGAGCTCTTTACACATACCGTCCCTGGCTTAGAAAGTGAAACACTTAACAGGCCATGCCCATTACAAGTAGATTCTGACATGGAGTGCACTGATGCACAGCCACAGCCAGAGTACTATGCTGCTCCTTTGACTCAGACCACAACATTGCCCTCTCAGGGTACTGATCCGCAATCAGACCCTGATGAGACTATGTTGCCCCGCCACGAACGCTATACCACCAACCGACACGGTGACACAGACGAAGTTGCACGCGAGCTCGAAGAGGAGGTAATAGATGACCCAGTTGTTGACCCCGATTGGCAGCCATTGGGGGAACAGAGTGCAGGCGGCAGTAGTTCGGAGGTGGAGGAGGGGCCGCAGCAGGCATCAACATCGCAACAGGTTCCATCTGCCGGGCCCGTATCTGGCCCAAAACGCGTGTCAAAGCCAAAACCTGTTGGAGGACAGCGTGGCCATCCGGTTAAAGCTCAGTCTGCAATCCCTGAAAAGGGATCCGATGCTAGGAAGAGTGCAGTCTGGCATTTTTTTAAACAACATCCAATTGATCAGCGCAAAGTCATCTGTCAAAAATGTTCAACTAGCTTAAGCAGAGGTCAGAATCTGAAAAGTCTCAATACTAGTTGCATGCATAGACACTTAACCACCATGCATTTTCAAGCCTGGACTAACTACCAAACGTCCCTTAAGGTTGTAGCACCCTCGGCCAATGAAGCTAGTCAGCAACGCAACATCCCTTCCGTCACTGTAAGGCCACCATTTTCCGCACCACCGGCAGTATCTGTGCAGGTTTCTTTGCCAGCCAAAAGCAGTCAGGGTCAGGGAATCACCAGTTTTGTAGGAGGAAATATTGCATCTAGGGCACCGGCGGAAACAATACCGTCTCCAAACGTCTCTCAGTCTGCCATGTCCACCGGCACACCCGCAAGTTCCACGTTCTCCATCTCTCCAGTTCAGCTCACACTACATGAGACTCTGGTTAGGAAAAGGAAGTACTTATCCTCGCATCCGCGTACACAGGGTTTTAATGCCCACATAGCTAGACTAATCTCGTTAGAGATGATGCCCTTCCGGTTAGTTGAAAGCGAAGCTTTCAAAGCCCTGATGGAGTACGCTGAACCACGATACGAGCTACCCAGTCGACACTTTTTTTCAAGAAAAGCCATCCCAGCCCTGCACCAGCATGTTATACAGCGCATCGTCCATGCACTCAGGCAATCTGTGAGTACAAAGGTGCACCTGACTACAGATGCATGGACCAGTAGGCATGGCCAGGGACGTTATGTGTCCATCACGGCACACTGGGTGAATGTGGTGGATGCAGGGTCCACAGGGGACATCAATTTCGGGACAGTTGTGCCTAGCCCACGGTCTAGGAAACAGTTGGCTGTAGGCGTTCGCACCCCCTCCTCCTCCTCATCCTCCTGCAGAAGCTACAGCTCTTCCACAGACCGCAGTCGGCCAACCACTCCATCGGCAGATGACACTGTTGCTCACCAGTTGTCCCATTATGGGCCAGCTACTGGCAAGCGTCAGCAGGCTGTATTGGCTATGAAGTGTTTGGGCGACAACAGACACACCGCGGAAGTTCTGTCCGAGTTCTTGCAACAAGAAACGCAGTCGTGGCTGGGCACAGTAGATCTTGAGGCAGGCAAGGTAGTGAGTGATAACGGCAGGAATTTCATGGCTGCCATCTCCCTTTCCCAACTGAAACACATTCCTTGCCTGGCTCACACCTTAAACCTGGTGGTGCAGTGCTTATTGAAAACTTATCCTGGGTTCTCCGACCTGCTCCTCAAAGTGCGTGGACTTTGCTCACATATCCGACGTTCGCCTGTACACTCCAGCCGTATGCAGACCTATCAGCGGTCTTTGAACCTTCCCCAGCATCGCCTAATCATAGACGTTGCAACAAGGTGGAACTCAACACTGCACATGCTTCAGAGACTGTGCCAACAGAGGCGGGCTGTTATGTTTTTGTGGGAGGATACAAATACACGGGCAGGCAGTAGGATGGCAGACATGGAGTTGTCAGGTGTGCAGTGGTCCAAGATACAAGACATGTGTCAAGTCCTTCAGTGTTTTGAGGAATGCACACGTCTGGTTAGTGCAGACAACGCCGTAATAAGCATGAGCATCCCCCTAATGCGTCTGCTGATGCAAAGTTTGATGCACATAAAGGATCAGGCGTCTGCACCAGAGGAAGAGGAAAGCCTTGATGACAGTCAGCCATTGTCTGGTCAGGGCAGTGTACAGGACGAGGTAGCGGGCGAAGAGGAGGTGGAGGACGAGGAGGATGATGGGGATGAGTATATTTTTAATGCGGAAGCTTTCCCGGGGGCACTGGAAATTGGTTGCGTGGCAAGGCCGGGTTCTGGTTTTTTGAGGGACACAAGTGACGTAGATTTGCCTGAAACTGCCCCTCAACCAATCACAACCGGAGATTTGACAACTGGAACTTTGGCCCACATGGCGGATTATGCCTTACGTATCCTAAAAAGGGACACACGCATTACGAAAATGATGAACGATGACGATTACTGGTTGGCCTGCCTCCTTGATCCACGCTATAAAGGCAAATTGCAAAATATAATGCCACATGAGAACTTGGAACTAATATTAGCAACCAAACAATCAACTCTTGTTGACCGTTTGCTTCAGGCATTCCCAGCACACAGCGCACGTGAACGTTCTCACACGAGCTCCAGGGGGCAGCAGACTAGGAGTGTTAGGGGTGCACACATCAGAAGTGGCGTTGGACAGAGGGGTTTTCTGACCAGGTTGTGGAGTGATTTTGCTATGACCGCAGACAGGACAGGTACTGCTGCATCAATTGAAAGTGACAGGAGACAACATTTGTCCAGTATGGTTACTAACTATTTTTCATCCCTTATCGATGTTCTCCCTCAACCGTCATTCCCATTTGATTACTGGGCATCAAAATTAGACACCTGGCCAGAATTGGCAGAATATGCATTGCAGGAGCTTGCTTGCCCGGCAGCAAGTGTCCTATCAGAAAGAGTATTCAGTGCTGCAGGTTCAATATTAACCGAAAAAAGGACTCGTCTGGCTACCCAAAATGTTGACGATCTAACATTCATTAAAATGAACCACAACTGGATTTCAAAATCTTTTGCCCCACCTTGCCCGGCCGACACCTAGCTTTCCTATGAAAAGCTCTTGCCTGTGAATTACTTTTCTAATGTCTAATTTGCTGCAGCTGATTGTACAGCATATGACATGTTTACACCTCCATAAATGGCCAAACTCACCACACGGGGCCGTGGTATCGCGACTTGGCGCAAGCACTCGTGAGACTGCTGTTTGTCTGAAGAGGTGGGTGTGCTCGCTTTTGGTTGACGGCATTGCTACTGGGTCCCTCATAGTACAATAAAGACAAGGAAAACAAAACAAGCAAAGTCCAGTAAAACCTCTCCTCATGATGACTATATATAATAAATATGTGTGTGAGAGGTAACTAGCACTTGTTTAGGATGTCACAGGACACACCAAATATTTGCTAACCCAAAAACTACCAAAGAAGAAAACTGGTGCAAAAATGTCCAAATAGAATAACAATCTTTATTGAATAAATATATATTACAACAAGGCAAAAGGAAACAGTGGGTTAAAACCAGATTGCATATACAGTACGCATGTAGACAGACCGCAGCACCTCACACTGGCAGACAGGCAAGATACAGTAGGAAAATGTTCATTGCTCACCGACAACTCCATCCTAGAAATCATTAACCCTGTCATATATGTGATACAGGAGCATCCATCAGTGAGTGCCCAAAACGGCAACAATACAAATTACATAGGAAGGGATCTTACCAGCTACCAGTGCGGGGGGAGCGTCCGCTACAGACCCACCCCGACGCGCGTTTCGGCGGTATCCTTCTTCAGGGGGCGTGTCAAGTCAGCTAACACGGTGGGTTTATATATTACTCTCGGTCATGAGTAACCAATGCGCAGGGAGAACACGCAGTCCGGGCGCCTGACCGGCATCAGAAGGCACGGGCCCATGCGATCAGATCCCGGGCCGCGACCCGGAAATACAGCGATAACCCCCTGCGCATGACCGGAAGTATCGAAGCGGCCATGATGAAACAAAGAACGCCGCTATGTAGGTAATGTATTACCTTAAAGGACCGGAAATAGAAACGCGGCCATGTTACAAAAGGGAAACAATGCCCAAACAGATAGAACAGATAGCGGAATACATGGCATCCTATGTGTGCACCTAAACAGATACAAAGAATATATATAAGGAACATACAACCCATAGATAGCGATGGTAAATAATGACAAATGACGCTGCATATAAAATGTGTATAGTCTGTATGCACAATTAACAAATAAACATCCATAGTATATGGCATATCCCACAGTACCAACATAACCACAGTATAATTAACTCCATTTCCCATATAGTATAATATACATATCACTCATAATATTAAATATATATATATATATATCTCCAAACAAAGAATGATACTATATAATTATTAATTAAAAAAAGGGGAAATGGGAAGACTACTATGAAACATACATCAATACTACTGGAGTAACAAACATTAAAAGATACGACAACACATATAGTAAATACATCCTTTATAAATATAGGTGCACATAAAAGATGGTAAACATGAAGGTGTCATAATTCATAAAGGCCGCTCTAGTAGTAGGTCCAACGATATTCATACACCACACCGAAACTGGATAACAAATAGATGACAAGACAACAGGCGTAATAATGCTATAAAGAATAGAAAAGAGATAAAAAGTCAATACAAATAAATAAAAAAGATTAAAAAGCAGACTGTACAGAGAACCATGAATATAGCCCCACCCATGACCAGCCAATTCACAGAAAAGGGACGAAAGAGAGACATTCATTAAGGCCATGTGGATGTATCGTATTTAATCGCCAAATCCATCTGGCCTCCATCTGACTAAGACGTCTAGATAGATTTCCCCCACGTATATTGATTTTGATACAATCAATGCCACGTACTCGAAGGAGAGCACTATTGCAATTGTGTAAAAGCTTAAAGTGGCGGGGGATGGTCTTAAGGGTGGCTGGTTCCGTGTGAGTGGCCGCCGCCTCAATGCCCAAAACATGTTCCCTGACTCGGACTTTAAGCTGTCTTGATGTAAGGCCAACGTATATCAAACCACAAGGACATGTGGCATAATATACCACATACCTTGTGGTACAGGTTATATGATGATTGATTTTATAGGTCCTAGTGCCATCAGCATTACTGAACGTATCAGCCCGGTCCACGTTTGGGCAGGCGACACAGCCACCACACGGAACACAGCCAACCCTTTTAGGAAATCTATCCAGGAATGTCATTTTATGGTATTTGTCATAATGACTGGAGACCAGAAGATTACGCAGATTCTTACCCCGTCTATATGCCACCGATGGTTTATCCAGAATAATTTTGGCGAGCGTTGCATCCACTTTGAGTATAGGCCAAGCATTTAAGATAGCGGAATAAATCCTGTCGGACTGGGAATTGAAAGTAGTGACAAAACGTGTCACTTGTTTATTGAGAGAGGGTTGGAGACTTGAGTTATTATAGAGAAGATCATGTCTAGAAGAATGTTTAGCCCTATGATACGCCCTTTTGAGCACACGACGGCTATATCCCCTTGCGAGGAAACGTTGTTTTAGTTCCTCAGCCCTATATTCGAAATCAGCATCAGTGGAACAAATCCTCCTGATGCGGAGAAATTGGCTAATGGGGACTGACCTAATCATGTGCCTAGGATGACCCGATGTGGCATGAAGCAGAGTATTTGTGGCAGTTTTCTTCCTAAATACATCTGACTGTAACATGCCACCGGGATCCCGACTTATAGTCACATCTAAAAAATCGAGTGTTTTATCACTCGAAAAAAATGTCAAATGGATATTACGGTCGTTACTGTTTAATACCTCAATGAACTGCGCAAGGTCGAACGGAGTGCCCTGCCAGACAAAGAAGATATCGTCGATGTAGCGTGTCCATAACAGGACACGCTCAATCGACCCCAATCTGTCTGACAGGAAGAGGTCCCTCTCCCACAACCCCAGGAAAAGACCGGCATAGGACGGTGCGAAAGCCGCCCCCATGGCGGTCCCCTGGAGCTGTAGGTAGAAGCACCCCTTAAATGTGAAAAAATTGTGGGTGAGGGCGAACTCTAACAGCTCCAGCAGAAGTGTACGAATACCAATGGATAAAGATGACATGTCCAAAAAATATTTCACAGCCACTAAACCGTCACTGTGTTTGATGTTCGTATATAGTGATTCCACATCTGCCGAAGCCATCAGAGTATCACCCTCAAGATACAGTCCGTCAACCCTGCGCAGAAAGTCCCCCGTATCTTTGAGGAAGGAAGGGAGGCCCATAACTAAAGGTTGAAGATAATAGTCTATCCATTTGTTAGTATTTTCCAAGAAATTCCCCACCCCAGAAATAATCGGTCTACCAGGTGGCGTGGCGGAGCTTTTATGAATTTTGGGGAGTAAGTATAAAGTAGATATCGCAGGTTCAGGGACCACCAAGGCCAATGCAAGATCTTTGGTTATAATGCCGTCATCCAATGCCCTTTGGATAATTATTTCAAGTTGGGATGAATAGGCCGAGAGGGGGTTATAGGTAAGTTTCCTATAACATGTTGTATTGTTAAGCTGTCGAAACGCCTCCCTCTCGTACATCTCTCTGGGCCAGAGGACGACATTACCCCCCTTATCAGAAGGTTTAAGAATGACATTAGGTAGTTCCTGAAGATATCTTAACCTACTCCTCTCATTTTTAGAAAGGTTGTCTTTAATTGAAAATTTTGGAATTTTATATAGCTCCGCCACCACCACCTGGACAAACAACTCTATGTTTGCACAGGTAGATAGTGGGGGGAATTTCTTGGAACGTGGGCGGATAGATGGAGGAACCTTACCTCCTTCTCCCACGTGTTCAATGGCTAGTTCTTCAAGGATTTTCAGGGCCTCTTGTTCCTCCTCTGTTGGAAAAAGGGAATTTAATGCGTTGTTGTAAAAATATCTCTTAAAGAGCAACGACCGTGCAAAGATGTGTAAATCCTTAATTGTTGAAAATAAGTCAAAACAAGACGTAGGTACATATGACAGCCCTTTCTCTAACAGATTCAAATCAACATCAGATAATGTCAAATCACTCAAATTAATCACCTTATTATCACGGTGCATTTTAGATGGTGCTGTATTCCTTTTGTAGGGGTGAAATGAATGATCCCGGAGTCTCACATCGGATCCATAGTACAATGTAGTGTCTCTGGCGGTGGTGGTGCGCACCCAACGTCAGACACACCATTGTAACATGAGGGGCCCTGGGGCGGTCCCGCCGGCCACAAGAGAGTTCCCCCCTCCCCCAGCTCAAACTGTGCTCTACCACGTGCAAAATTATGTCGCACAGCTCCACCAATGTTTAGTCTATTCGCTAGTGCAGCGCCCCAGAGTCCTGGTCGTTGCAGTACTGCGGCTCCGCCACTATGGGGCGCTATGGTGCGTCTGATTGCACTGAAGGAGTTTCTCTGATCAGGTAACACCTCACTACACTTCACACTCCGGCCACCAGGGGGGGTGGTCCTATCTAGTAGGCCACTCCTCACACTCTGGTAAAACTGGGGGTTGGACAGGAAGACAGGGAGAAGTAGCTGGGAAGAGCTAGTGAGAGGACCTGTCAGGGATGGGATCCTGACAGAATCCTCAGAGCAGAACTAACCAGTGCACAACGGGAATACAGTAAAAGAGGAATTAGGACCAGAAGGAGTCGTGCTGTTAGACCGAGGCAACATCCTTCTGAGGCGCAAACAGTCGGTGGCCGGAACGCCGAGCAAGTAAGAGACTTTAAGTACTACTGCAAACCACGGCAGGACAGCCAATTAAAGGTTGGCTGTCTCATTTAACACCTAAGCAGACAACGGAGGCAGCTGTGGGAGAGGGGCGACTCTAGGGTCCCGGAAGAACTCCAGGCCTACCCCGTCATACGGGTGCGTCCTACCATATCATCTGGGGGACGGAGAGAACGAACATCAGAGACAGACAGATTCAGTTGTGAGGACTATCCCGGGAGCTCATCAGGGAAGGACTACAACACCCAGTGCTAGAAGGTAGCCACTGATTCCCACCTGTAAAGAGAACTCCTGATATGCCTTTGGACCGGCCGGTCTCTGACAGCCCGGTGGACAGCGCTCTGGACTGAGGTCTCCAAACCCTTCAGTAAAGAGGTAAAGAGACTGCAACCTGGTGTCCTCGTTATTTACTGCACCGCACCACCACTACCATCATTCACACCTAGTAATCCCCTGTGCGCCCCACGGCAGGGTCACGGACCGGGGCCTAGCCGCCGTGACAACCCCCAGAGCAGAGACTCAGAGGCCCGGTACCAGGTACCCCTCGGCCCTGCGGCAGTGGGGGCGCTACAACTTGGCGTCACGAACAGGATCTACTTAAGCCTGAAGAATCAGGTCATGTGTGTCTTGGAACTGTGATTTTTTGTGCTTGGACTGTGTATTGCCATTTACCGCCAAAAATTCGCCATTGCCGCGCACGGAGGGAGGAGCCTTAGCTCCGCGGGCGGAACCAGCCAAAAGAAGCGCGGAACGGAAAGCGCAGTAAGGCGCCAATCCTGGAAGAGGAACTCCGACCTCCAGCAGGTTAGTGGGAGGAAGGGACAGCCATGTCCGAGTCGGGAGGAGAGGAGGTGGCGGCCGCAGCCACGGACGCAGGGGCAGCTCCAGTCCCCGCAGCGAGTGAAGCCGCGGCCCCAATACCACCACCGGTTGCCGCAGAACCCGCTGTCCCCCTCAGCCAGTCGGACACTGCCGCTAACACAAAAGCCATAATGCCCTTCTCCATGCCGCACCTGCCCGGAGCGGCCTGGCTCCCACGATACTCTGGGGAGTCGCATACATTCACTGACTTTAAGGAAGGGCTCTGCAGCCTGCTTGAGTTCTATCCCCTGACAGAGCCTCAGAAGGTTCATATGATAACCGGCCAACTCTTTGGGGCGGCTCTGAGAGAATTGAAGTCTTGGCCCGCCGAGGATAAAGGAACTGCACAGCAGGTTTTTGCAAAGCTTAAAGCCACCTTCGATACTCGCACTGCTACAGAAATTAAACTGACTTTCTATGGATGCAAACAAAGGCCGCAGGACAGCTTACGGGACTATGCCCTTAATCTCCAGGAGGCGATGCGGGCCATTAAGCAGAGTGACCCCGGCAGCGTGCAGGATGAGGATAAACTCCTGAAGGAGCGGTTCATTGAGGGGCTCCTGTACAGTCACCAGCGGGGCCAATTGCACTTCCTGGCCATGCAAAATCCAGACTTGACTTTTGCGCAATTCAAGGATAAAGCTATCCAGGCATTACAGGAGCGACAGCCCAGCCGCGCAATACCACCCAGGCGCCCCGCTCTCACATACCACCAGGAGGTGGCATCGGATACCCCAGTTGCCGCGGAGGCCGACGCCCAGAGCCTAGAGGACGACTCCCCTGCAGGACTTCGCCTCCAGATGCAAGAGCTAACCAAGAGCGTTGCTGCCCTAGCCCGGACGGTGCAGTCCCTACAGGAGGCCCCAAAGGAAAAGATCCAGCTGGCCTCCGGACCAGAAGATGTCCCCTGGACGCGACAGAAGAGGACCCCACCAACCAGAGGCCGGGACAGCGATCGCTTCCATCAGGACGGACGACCCATCTGCCGCCGATGTCACCAGGTGGGCCACCTTGCAAGGTACTGTCCTTTAAACGAGCAACCCCTGGGGCAAAGGGCCAACCCCCAGGAGTAGGACGATCAGGCCCGCAGCATTGGCGAACCAAGTATATTGGAGGACGACCAGTTCTCCCTGTAGTGATTGATGGAATCCCCTTGAACGGTTTGCTGGACACCGGTTCTCAGGTGACGACTATACCTTACGTGCTTTATAAACGGTATTGGGAGGACGCTGATATTACTCGTGGCCCTGACGATGATTTCACCATAATAGCCAGTAATGGTCAGCCGTTGCCACAAGTGGGGTATAAGGAGGTCACCATCAAGGTGGGGCGGGTGGAATTGAAAGCCCAAGGGATTGTGATTGTTGATATTGATCGTCGAGAATGTAATCCCATGATGACTCTTGGTACTAATGTTATAGAAAATTGTCTTGCAGAAGTTATTGTTTTGTTGCAACAGGTGGCAGAAACCGCTGGCCACAGCGAGCAACGTGCCCTGCAGAGGGAAATCAGAGCTCTGATGCAGAGACAGCAGGTAGAGCTGACTGGTGGTGAGATTGGTCGTGTCACTGTGAGTGATTCAAACCCCATCGCGATACCCCCCAGGAGTGAGATGTTAATATGGTGTCGGGCAGCCATAGGCCTCAGGGGTAAGGACTACCAGGCCTTGGTGGAACCCGTATATTCAGACAATAGGCCTACTGTTCTGACAGCCCGGGGGGTGGTCGACGTCCGCCAGGGGAGAGTGCCCGTACGTGTCCTCAATTGTGGGGAGGAAGAGGTTCACCTCACCAAGTATACCACGCTCGCCAAACTGTTCACTGTCAATAATAGTGTGATACAGACACCTGAACCCTTGGTCCCGTCAAACGTGGCGGAGAACAAAGGTTCTGCAGAGCACTCGAAAGACTGGTGTCGGGAATTGCATGTGGGCACTGACTCTACCCCATCCCATCAAAAACAGGGGGCCTACAGGGTGGTACACGAGTACGAGCAGGTATTCAGCAAACACCCCTTAGATTTTGTGCAGGTGAAAGGGATCCAACATCACATCCCCACGGGAGATCACCGACCCATAAAAGAGAGATATCGCCCTGTACCCCCAGCTCATTACCAGTGTGCCAAGGACATGTTGCGGGAAATGAAGGAGGCTGGGGTGGTGAGAGACAGCTGTAGCCCCTGGGCAGCTCCGTTAGTCCTTGTTAAAAAGAAAGATGGTACAATGAGGATGTGTGTCGATTACAGGCAGTTGAATCGCATTACACATAAGGACGCATACCCACTGCCCAGGATAGAGGAGTCTCTGGCCGCCTTAAAATCTGCTAACTACTTCTCTACCTTAGATCTCACCAGTGGGTACTGGCAGGTTCCTGTAGCGGAGGCGGACAAAGAGAAGACGGCCTTCACGACACCAATGGGTCTCTGCGAGTTCAACTACATGCCCTTCGGACTGTGCAATGCTCCCGGAACGTTCCAGAGGATGATGGAGTGCTGCCTAGGACACATGAACTTTGAAACTGTGCTGCTGTATTTGGATGATGTCGTTGTCTTCTCTAAGACCTACGAAGACCATCTGAAGCACCTGGCCGAGGTGTTTGAAGCCCTGTCCAACTTCGGCTTAAAGGTGAAACCGTCCAAGTGTCATCTGCTCAAACCTAAAGTGCAGTACCTGGGCCATGTGGTGAGCGCTGAAGGAGTGGCCCCAGACCCCGACAAGGTCACAGTGATCAAGGACTGGCCAAAGCCTAGTGACCTCCACGAAGTCCGGCAGTTCCTCGGGTTGGTAGGTTACTACCGGAGATTCATTAAGGACTTCACCAAGAAGGCCGCACCCTTGCAAAACCTGCTGGTGGGCCAACCAAAGAAGACCAAGGGGAGGAAAACCCCCTTTGATTGGAATGAGGAGCTGGAGGAATCCTTCACCTTGTTTGAAGTCGGCACTGACGGGAGAAGAGGTACTGGCTTACCCCGAATACGATCAACCGTTTGTGCTGTACACAGATGCCAGTAATGTGGGATTAGGAGCCGTGCTGTCCCAGGTTCAGAACGGCAAAGAAAGGGTGATCGCTTACGCCAGCAGGAAACTCCGTCCCACAGAAAGGAACCCTGACAACTACAGTTCCTTTAAGCTGGAATTCCTGGCCCTCGTCTGGGCAGTGACGGAGAGGTTCAAACACTACCTGGCCTCCGCGAAATTCACCGTCTTTACGGATAACAATCCCCTAAGGCATCTGGATACTGCCAAACTCGGGGCCTTGGAACAGCGATGGATGGCCCGGCTGTCCAACTACGATTTCACCATCAAGTACCGGGCAGGACACCAGAATGCCAATGCCGATGCCTTGTCCCGAATGCGCAATTTGCCAGAAACGGGAGAAGACCCGGAGGCACTTGAAGAGGTGGAGCTGCCTGCATTCCATCGCCCAAAAGCCACTCAGAACTCTCATCATGTGAAGAACAGGCACAAGAACCAACCAGATGCCACGCTGAATCCCCTGCCTCATCACGGGTGGGCAGAAACCCAGGATGGTGACCCCGCGGTCCGTCGGGTGAAAGAGCTCTTGACGCAGGCAGGGTTGCATCCCGGCCCAGATGATCCACAGGAAACCCAACAGCTGTGGAAGGGGAGAAGCAAACTGTTTATCCATGATGGCAAGCTGTGCAGGAGGAGTATCGACCCACGTACTCATGAATTGGTGTGGCAGATAGTGGTGCCAAGGCGAGATGCGCCCATGGTTCTGGGAGCCTACCACGATGGAGCCGGGCACTTCGGATGGAGGAAGCTAGAGAGGCTACTCCGAGGGAGGTTCTATTGGATTGGCATGAAGAGAACCATTGAGAAGTGGTGTCGGGAGTGTGGTCCATGTAGTCTGCGCAGGAAGGACCGTGACAGTCAACGGGCTCCCCTGCGGCCTATCATCACCAAACGGCCGCTCGAACTGGTCGCGCTGGATCATGTGAAGCTGACACCTAGCCGGTCGGGCTATATCTACGCCCTTACCATCGTGGACCACTACTCCAGGTTTTTGGTGGTTGTACCTGTCAAGGATCTAACGGCCAGGACTGCCGCCAGGGCCTTCCAGCAGCACTTTTGTAGGCCCCATGGCTACCCAGAGAAGGTACTGACCGATCAGGGACCTGCATTCGAAGCAGAAGTGTTTCAAGAATTCTGCCAACTGTACGGGTGCAGGAAGATCAGAACCACACCGTACCATCCTCAAACCAACGGGATGTGCGAGAAGATGAATCAAGTGGTAATCGATTTATTGAAGACCTTGCCTGTGGAGGAACGGAACCTGTGGCCGATAAAGTTGCCTGACTTGGTGGATATGTACAATCACATCCCAGTAAGTTCCACCACCTGTACTCCAGCGTACCTGATGCGAGGAAGATCTAGTCGGTTACCCGTTGATCTGGACATGGGGGTCCTAGTGCCCGAAGATACCTCGCCGGATGCAGATTGGGATGCAGAAAGGCAGCGAAGGTACCGCGAAGTACAGGAGAGTGTAGAAAGAAGTCTCGCCCATGCTAGGCAGAAACAAGAAAGGGACTACAACCAACACGCTCCTGCGATTCCCCTGTCACCCGGTGAGCAAGTACTTAAACGAAAGAGGAGATTACACAAGCTCGATGACCAATGGGAAGCGGAACCGTATACCATCCCGCCATCCGAATTCGACAGCACGAAGGTCTGTCTCATCAGCAAGGACAGAGGGGAGACCTCGACAGCGGTATCCAGGGATCACCTTAAGGTCTGCCCCGAGAAGTTGAGAGAGAGGGACACGGCCCCAAGAATCTCTCCGCCGGTGGAAAAGGAGAAGATGATCCATACCGTCCTTGGTGACTTTCCCCAGTCCTGGACTCAGATAAATCAGGCCATCGTGATACCTGTTCTAACGTTTGAACAGCCGGACCCACCAGAAGCGATGGTGGTACCAGATCATCCGGTCCCGCAACCTCAACAAGCCCTACCTGATGATGCCATGCCAACCGTTGAACCGGCAAATCCTCCCTCTGCTATCGGTGAATCTGCTGTACCCACTGTTGGTAGCCGCAGCTCTGAGAGCCCCAACCTGCCAGTGCTACCCAGACTCACTAGAAGTGTAGCTAGAAGACAGTGCATTACACCAGCGGTAGCAAGCATAGCGGGCCCTGTTAGGCCAATAGCAACCCCTGCGCTGCGAAGGTCCACACGCAGCACGCAAAATCAAACTCCCCTCCGCTACAAGACTTGGAGGTATTAATAAGGGCTGCTATCTAGTTGAAAATGTTTGTGTGTATATCTTTTGTTACAGGTTTTAAAATGGACAATAGAGTAATGGACAGTGAATTGCTCAAAAACTTTCACAAGGGGGCCCCTTTGTTTACCCGGGGTCCCCGCTGTTTCAACCATTGAACTGAGAGTCATAAACTGTGCATGACCTAACTTTCGCAACGTTCAAGAGTTCTCACCTCCCATAAAGGGAAGCACTGTTATGTTTAATTGCTATGCTATTTCAAAAATTTTGTGTGTTTCATGTTAACATGTATTGTTGTTCTTGTTTTCCCAGTCCCGGAGTACTGGATTTAACCGGGGGGGAGTGCAGCGCCCCAGAGTCCTGGTCGTTGCAGTACTGCGGCTCCGCCACTATGGGGAGCTATGGTGCGTCTGATTGCACTGAAGGAGTTTCTCTGATCAGGTAACACCTCACTACACTTCACACTCCGGCCACCAGGGGGGGGTGGTCCTATCTAGTAGGCCACTCCTCACACTCTGGTAAAACTGGGGGTTGGACAGGAAGACAGGGAGAAGTAGCTGGGAAGAGCTAGTGAGAGGACCTGTCAGGGATGAGATCCTGACAGAATCCTCAGAGCAGAACTAACCAGTGCACAACGGGAATACAGTAAAAGAGGAATTAGGACCAGAAGGAGTCGTGCTGTTAGACCGAGGCAACATCCTTCTGAGGCGCAAACAGTCGGTGGCCGGAACGCCGAGCAAGTAAGAGACTTTAAGTACTACTGCAAACCACGGCAGGACAGCCAATTAAAGGTTGGCTGTCTCATTTAACACCTAAGCAGACAACGGAGGCAGCTGTGGGAGAGGGGCGACTCTAGGGTCCCGGAAGAACTCCAGGCCTACCCCGTCATACGGGTGCGTCCTACCATATCATCTGGGGGACGGAGAGAACGAACATCAGAGACAGACAGATTCAGTTGTGAGGACTATCCCGGGAGCTCAGCAGGGAAGGACTACAACACCCAGCGCTAGAAGGTAGCCACTGATTCCCACCTGTAAAGAGAACTCCTGATATGCCTTTGGACCGGCCGGTCTCTGACAGCCCGGTGGACAACGCTCTGGACTGAGGTCTCCAAACCCTTCAGTAAAGAGGTAAAGAGACTGCAATCTGGTGTCCTCGTTATTTACTGCACCGCACCACCACTACCATCATTCACACCTAGTAATCCCCTGTGCGCCCCACGGCAGGGTCACGGACCGGGGCCTAGCCGCCGTGACAACCCCCAGAGCAGAGACTCAGAGGCCCGGTACCGGGTACCCCTCGGCCCTGCGGCAGTGGGGGCGCTACACTGACATCATTCAATGTCTGGCACTGACAATACAAATTTGTAGACATCTATGATGCTACTTAAAGTAGTCTGTGTCAGTGTCCTATATTGCACCATTACATAGTTACTGCCAAATTACTATGTCAGAAACTCAGCAGATGAGCCCACCCCTGTACCTAAGTATGCCACCTTTTTTTTTTTTTTTTTTTTTTTGGGTTGTTTTGCGAGACATTAACATCTATTTATATTTTGGGAGTACTGGGACAGACACTCCTTGCAATACTCCTCCACTGACCACAATGCTGCCTGCCTGTGTATCCATGTAACTGATGTAAAACTGCCTTGAGCCTATGTTTTGTTATTTTAGGCCTTTGATAGCCTGTCTGCGGTCCCTACTTTAAATACTCCTCCACTGACCACCAAGCTGCCTGTGTATCCATGTAACCTATTTTAAACTGCCATGAGCCTATGTTTTGTTATTTTAGGCCTTTGATAGCCTGTCTGCGGTCCCTACTTTAAATACTCCTCCACTGACCACCAAGCTGCCTGTGTATCCATGTAACCTATTTTAAACTGCCTTGAGCCTATGTTTTGTTATTTTAGGCCTTTGATAGCCTGTCTGCGGTCCCTACTTTAAATACTCCTCCATTGACAACAATGCTGCCTGTGTATCCATGTAACCGACGTAAAACTGCCATGAGCCTATGTTTTGTTATTTTAGGCCTTTGATAGCCTGTCTGCGGTCCCTACTTTAAATACTCCTCCATTGATAACAATGCTGCCTGTGTATCCATGTAACCTATTTTAAACTGCCTTGAGCCTATGTTTTGTTATTTTAGGCCTTTGATAGCCTGTCTGCGGTCCCTACTTTAAATACTCCTCCACTGACCACCAAGCTGCCTGTGTATCCATGTAACCTATTTTAAACTGCCTTGAGCCTATGTTTTGTTATTTTAGGCCTTTGATAGCCTGTCTGCGGTCCCTACTTTAAATACTCCTCCATTGACAACAATGCTGCCTGTGTATCCATGTAACCAACGTAAAACTGCCATGAGCCTATGTTCTGTTATTTTAGGCCTTTGATAGCCTGTCTGCGGTCCCTACTTTAAATACTCCTCCACTGACCACCAAGCTGCCTGTGTATCCATGTAACCTATTTTAAACTGCCTTGAGCCTATGTTTTGGTATTTTAGGCCTTTGATAGCCTGTCTGCGGTCCCTACTTTAAATACTCCTCCACTGACCACCAAGCTGCCTGTGTATCCATGTAACCTATTTTAAACTGCCATGAGCCTATGTTTTGTTATTTTAGGCCTTTGATAGCCTGTCTGCGGTCCCTACTTTAAATACTCCTCCACTGACCACCAAGCTGCCTGTGTATCCATGTAACCTATTTTAAACTGCCTTGAGCCTATGTTTTGTTATTTTAGGCCTTTGATAGCCTGTCTGCGGTCCCTACTTTAAATACTCCTCCATTGACAACAATGCTGCCTGTGTATCCATGTAACCGACGTAAAACTGCCATGAGCCTATGTTTTGTTATTTTAGGCCTTTGATAGCCTGTCTGCGGTCCCTACTTTAAATACTCCTCCATTGATAACAATGCTGCCTGTGTATCCATGTAACCTATTTTAAACTGCCTTGAGCCTATGTTTTGTTATTTTAGGCCTTTGATAGCCTGTCTGCGGTCCCTACTTTAAATACTCCTCCACTGACCACCAAGCTGCCTGTGTATCCATGTAACCTATTTTAAACTGCCTTGAGCCTATGTTTTGTTATTTTAGGCCTTTGATAGCCTGTCTGCGGTCCCTACTTTAAATACTCCTCCATTGACAACAATGCTGCCTGTGTATCCATGTAACCAACGTAAAACTGCCATGAGCCTATGTTCTGTTATTTTAGGCCTTTGATAGCCTGTCTGCGGTCCCTACTTTAAATACTCCTCCACTGACCACCAAGCTGCCTGTGTATCCATGTAACCTATTTTAAACTGCCTTGAGCCTATGTTTTGGTATTTTAGGCCTTTGATAGCCTGTCTGCGGTCCCTACTTTAAATACTCCTCCACTGACCACCAAGCTGCCTGTGTATCCATGTAACCTATTTTAAACTGCCATGAGCCTATGTTTTGTTATTTTAGGCCTTTGATAGCCTGTCTGCGGTCCCTACTTTAAATACTCCTCCATTGACAACAATGCTGCCTGTGTATCCATGTAACCTATTTTAAACTGCCTTGAGCCTATGTTTTGTTATTTTAGGCCTTTGATAGCCTGTCTGCGGTCCCTACTTTAAATACTCCTCCACTGACCACCAAGCTGCCTGTGTATCCATGTAACCTATTTTAAACTGCCTTGAGCCTATGTTTTGTTATTTTAGGCCTTTGATAGCCTGTCTGCGGTCCCTACTTTAAATACTCCTCCATTGACAACAATGCTGCCTGTGTATCCATGTAACCTATTTTAAACTGCCTTGAGCCTATGTTTTGTTATTTTAGGCCTTTGATAGCCTGTCTGCGGTCCCTACTTTAAATACTCCTCCATTGACAACAATGCTGCCTGTGTATCCATGTAACCTGTTGTGAATTAGACTTTTTTGGCTCCCTCTTGTGGTCACTAGTGATATGACTCTGGGATTGTCTTTCCTCAGTTTGGCACCCACATGGGTCGTTAGTCCAGGGGTGTTGCTATATGAACTTCCTGAATTCTCAGTCTGGTGCCTGGCATCATTGTAATCAGTTCTTTCTGTTTGCTCCTGTCTGCTGGTCCTGGTTCGTGCATAATTAAGCTAAGTCCTGCTTCCTTGTTTTTTGGTTATTTGTATTGCTATTATTTTTTGTCCAGCTTGTACTAAATGTGATTCCTGATTTTGCTGGAAGCTCTAGGGGGCTGGTATTCTCCCCCCGGGCCGTTAGACGGTTCGGGGGTTCTTGAATATCCAGCGTGGAAATTTTGATAGGGTTTTTGCTGACCGTATAAGTCATCTTACTATATTCTGCTATTAGTCAGTGGGCCTCTCTTTGCTAAATACCTAGTTCATTCTTACGTTTGTCTTTTCTTCTTACCTCACCGTTATTATTTGTTGGGGGCTTGTATCCAACTTTTGGGGTCTTTTCTCTGGAGGCAAGAAAGGTCTATCTATTCCCTTCTAGGGTTAGTTAGTTCTCCGGCTGGCGCGAGACGTCTAGAACCAACGTAGGCACGTTCCCCGGCTGCTGCTATTTGTGGTGCTAGGATTAGATATACGGTCAGCCCAGTTACCACTGCCCTATGAGCTGTTTTTTTGTGTTTGCAGACTTAGAATTTATTTCTGAGACCCTCTGCCATTGGGGTCATAACAGTAACCTATTTTAAACTGCCTTGAGCCTATGTTTTGTTATTTTAGGCCTTTGAAAGCCTGTCTGCGGTCCCTACTTTAAATACTCCTCCACTGACCACCAAGCTGCCTGTGTATCCATGTAACCGATGTAAAACTGCCATGAGCCTATGTTTTGTTATTTTAGGCCTTTGATAGCCTGTGTGCGGTCCCTACTTTAAATACTCCTCCATTGACAACAATGCTGCCTGTGTATCCATGTAACCTATTTTAAACTGCCTTGAGCCTATGTTTTGTTATTTTAGGCCTTTGATAGCCTGTCTGCGGTCCCTACTTTAAATACTCCTCCACTGACCACCAAGCTGCCTGTGTATCCATGTAACCTATTTTAAACTGCCTTGAGCCTATGTTTTGTTATTTTAGGCCTTTGATAGCCTGTCTGCGGTCCCTACTTTAAATACTCCTCCACTGACCACCAAGCTGCCTGTGTATCCATGTAACCTATTTTAAACTGCCTTGAGCCTATGTTTTGTTATTTTAGGCCTTTGATAGCCTGTCTGCGGTCCCTACTTTAAATACTCCTCCACTGACCACCAAGCTGCCTGTGTATCCATGTAACCTATTTTAAACTGCCTTGAGCCTATGTTTTGTTATTTTAGGCCTTTGATAGCCTGTCTGCGGTCCCTACTTTAAATACTCCTCCATTGACAACAATGCTGCCTGTGTATCCATGTAACCTATTTTAAACTGCCTTGAGCCTATGTTTTGTTATTTTAGGCCTTTGAAAGCCTGTCTGCGGTCCCTACTTTAAATACTCCTCCACTGACCACCAAGCTGCCTGTGTATCCATGTAACCGATGTAAAACTGCCATGAGCCTATGTTTTGTTATTTTAGGCCTTTGATAGCCTGTCTGCGGTCCCTACTTTAAATACTCCTCCATTGACAACAATGCTGCCTGTGTATCCATGTAACCTATTTTAAACTGCCTTGAGCCTATGTTTTGTTATTTTAGGCCTTTGATAGCCTGTCTGCGGTCCCTACTTTAAATACTCCTCCACTGACCACCAAGCTGCCTGTGTATCCATGTAACCTATTTTAGACTGCCTTGAGCCTATGTTTTGTTATTTTAGGCCTTTGATAGCCTGTCTGCGGTCCCTACTTTAAATACTCCTCCACTGACCACCAAGCTGCCTGTGTATCCATGTAACCGATGTAAAACTGCCATGAGCCTATGTTTTGTTATTTTAGGCCTTTGATAGCCTGTCTGTGGTCCCTACTTTAAATACTCCTCCACTGACCACCAAGCTGCCTGTGTATCCATGTAACCGATGTAAAACTGCCATAAGCCTATTTTTAGGTATTTTAGGCCTAGGAAGCCTGTCTGCAGTCCCTAATTCAAGTTGTCCTCAAATGAATAAAGCTGAGCTTCTACCTTCTGCCTCTCATTAACTGCTGTTTTTTTTAAAAAAAATGGTGTTTAGGGCCTACTAACGGTTTCTGCCCCTCCCTGGTGTTGCCCTCAACTGAATACAGCTGAGCTTCAACCTTCTGCCTCTCATTAACTGGTGTTTTTTTTAAAAAACAAAATGGTGTTTAGGGCCTACTAACGGTTTCTGCCGCTCCCTGGTGTTGTCCTCAACTGTATAAAGCTGAGCTTCAGTCTTTATGCTTTTGGCCTATAGTAGCAGATATTAAACTGCATTTGGCCTACTAGTGTGGTTGGGCCCTTAAAACAGTGTCTGCTGCTCCTGGGTTTGCTACTCCACTGAACAAAGCAATGCCGCCTGTTTAGTCCTGTTACCAATTTTGAACAGCATTTAGCCCACTTTATTCTTTGGGCCCATATCTGTTTCCCCCTCATCCTGCCCATTGTCCAGCCAGTGATAGATGAGTCTGCTGGTACATTGACCCATAATGCAACAGTCCCCGTGCATGCTACACTGCAAGATTGTGACCCTGCTGAAAGTCAGGTCCCCCTTCCCGCATAAAATACCACCTTACACGGGGACAAAGAGGAAGGTGCAGATGAAGGTGCAGGTTCCTTCATCAGGTGGGGGGAGGAATACTCGTTGGCGACGTCACTGCCACAGGGCCCCTCATAGTACGCAAAAGTGTTGCTACCGGTGGGAGGCGCCCCCGCCGTGCAAAGACACCGCTGTACTTTGATCAGTGACTACCCAGATAACGGTGCAGCTACGACACTTAAGTAAGCCCACCACGAAGTCCATCCCAACCATCTCCCAGGAACTGTCTGCCACTGGCAGGGGGTAAAGTAGCCCAGCAGGCCGTTGCCGAGTAGACCGATTCTTGGCGCAAAAGACACATGCCCGAATATTATCCCCGACGTCACGAGCCATATGCGGCCACCAGTATGTTCTCGCCAGAAGCTCAAATGTCCTCTTGATCCCGAAATGTGTACCCTCCTTGGACAAAGGAGCCCAACAGAGAAACTCCGGTCGCAAATTTGATGGTACAAAAGGCTTGCCCGGGGGAACAGACTCTAGTGAATCCGGAGCCACGGTTCTCAGGCTCTCAGAAGGGACAATAAGCCAAGGCTCCTCCTCCTCTGATGACACTACGGAGCGTGAGAGAGCGTCGGCACGAATGTTCTTCAACCTGGAGAAAAAAGTTAGGGTGAAATGGAACCGGGAGAAGAACAGGGACCATCTGGCCTGGCGAGAATTTTGCCGCTGGGCTGTCTGTTAGTACACAAAATTTTTTTGGTCTGTAAAAACTTTAGGAGGTGTCTCCACTCTGAGAAAGCCAACTTCATGGCTAGCAACTCCCTGTCCACGATGGAATAATTCCTCTCCGCTGGTGAGAAGGTCTTGGAGAAGAAGCAAGGATGCTTCCGACCTTGAGCATCCTTTTGGAAGAGGACTGCTCCAGCACCAACGGATGAGGCATCCACCTCTATTATAAATGCCTTATCTACATCAGGGCGATGTAGGATGGGAGCGCTAGCGAAGTGTGACTTAATAGTGAGTAGGGCCTTGGAGACCTCCTCCGACCACAACTTGGGATTTGCTCCCTTCTTGGTGAGGGCAACCAAGGGAGCTACCAAAGATAAGAAGTGTGGGATGAACTGGCGATAGTAATTAATGAACCCCATAAAGCGCTGCACTGCTTTAAGAGAATGGGGTTCTTGCCAGTCCATTACAGCCTGTAGCTTGGCAGGATCCATAGCCAATCCCTGGTCAGAGATGATATAGCCAAGGAAAGGCAAAGACTCCTGCTCAAACACACACTTCAGTTTGCCCGTAAGAGGTCAAAAACTTTGCAAACATCTCTCTGATTGGAGTCAATATCTGGAGAGTAGATGAGAATATCATCCAGATAGACTACGACCGAGGTGGTGACGAGCATCACCCGGAAGATGTCGTTCACAAAGTCTTGGAAAACGGCTGGGGCATTACAGAGTCTATCAAAGAGCTCAGATATCAAGGGCAAAGGATACTTATTCTTAAGTGATGGCGTTAAGACCCCAGTAGTCTATGCATGGACGTAGTTCTCCCCATATTGACAGCAGCATCAGAGGGGCTAAACGCCCACGATCAATACTAGCAGGGCGTCACCTCTCATATTGAGTTGACACCCACATTTGATCATGACGGTGCTTTGTGTGAGCTCATATGATCCCACAGCACTGTACATATATGGCGCATGTTGGGAAGGGGTTAAGAAAGAAGTGTGTAAAGACAGAAGACACAACCTTCAAAGAAATCATGCATTTTGGAAATTAAGAAAAGTAAACACTGAATCAGAAGGCAAACATTTTAATAAAATTCACAATACTAATAACAATACCACACACAATACAATACAACCACTCACCGATTCATCAAACCTACATACTAAAGATGACCTGCTAATAGTTGTTATCACATTTTACTGTCTTTATAAGTATAACAGCAGCTCTAGAATGTTGTCTTTATGTTGTTTTTTATCTATTTTGAAACACTACTGCTTTTGACAGAACAAACTTGACATTTCAGTCTGTCTTAAAATATTGTGCACAGGGCAACAAGCTCAGAGTACAAAACCAGCACTAAAACTACATATAAATTATGCAAAAGGAATCAATGAAGAAAGTAATGCAATAAAAGGAACAAATAATGTCATGTCAAATGCATACAGGTTGCTGGGGAGAGGATGTATGCCTACAAAAAAGTGCTGAATGATTGCCCACTGTCCTTAAAAGGTGATGATGATACCTATGGTGATAATTGCAATCAGTTCCTTCTATAAAATCTTGCAATGGCTTTAAAATATAACACATTAAGTAGCAATGAAGAAAGTGTTTAAGTAGGAAAGATGGATATGCTTCTTAGACCAGCTAATTTTCCTTACTGCTCAGTTCACAGATCTGGGGGTATGACCTAGAATAATGGCCCAACAGACGGAACTTGATAACATTTCACCTGAGAAGAGCTGACAAGTGTCCATTCAGTTTTTATTATATATAACAGTAAAGGCATAACAATCATTTCCAAACCATGAAATCTTTGAGATCTCTTAGAGCCACAATTCCAAAAAATATATAATGTGACTCATTAGAAACACATATATAAGACACTTTATAAGCGTGTCCCGAGGAACACTCCGGTATAAAACATCAGAAAATATAAAAATAAGTATTTTGCTTATAAAAAAGAAAATACTGGAGAGATATCAAATGCAGACATTTTAACATTAAAAACAAAAACACATACAACAAAAAACTGGTACAGTACAAAAACTGGCCACCAGCTACAAAAACTTTCTCCTGCAAGTAGTTAACTGAAAGGTTTTTTTCAGTTGAAAACACAGATATGGCATCCACCGAGTGTTGTCCTGTCGCGTCTTCTTTATATTATTGCCAAGAAGCTGCAACTGAATAAAGCTGTGCTTCAACCTTATGGCTTTCGGCTTATAGTATCAGATATTAAACTGCATTTGGCCTTCAACTTTGGTTCCGGCCTACTAACGGTGTCTGCCCCTCCCTGGTGTTGTCCTCAACTGAATAAAGCTGTGCTTCCACCTTCTGGCTCTTATTAACTGCTGTTTTTCAAAAGATTGGTGGTTCCGGCCTACTAACGGTGTCTGCCCCTCCCTGGTGTTGTCCTCAACTGAATAAAGCTGTGCTTCCACCTTCTGGCTCTTATTAACTGCTGTTTTTTAAAAGATTGGTGGTTCCGGCCTACTAACGGTGTCTGCCCCTCCCTGGTGTTGTCCTCAACTGAATAAAGCTGTGCTTCCACCTTCTGGCTCTTATTAACTGCTGTTTTTTAAAAGATTGGTGGTTCCGGCCTACTAATGGTGTCTGCCCCTCCCTGGTGTTGTCCTCAACTGAATAAAGCTGTGCTTCTACCTTCTGGCTCTTATTAACTGCTGTTTTTTAAAAGATTGGTGGTTCCGGCCTACTAACGGTGTCTGCCCCTCCCTGGTGTTGTCCTCAACTGAATAAAGCTGTGCTTCCACCTTCTGGCTCTTATTAACTGCTGTTTTTTAAAAGATTGGTGGTTCCGGCCTACTAACGGTGTCTGCCCCTCCCTGGTGTTGTCCTCAACTGAATAAAGCTGTGTTTCCACCTTCTGGCTCTTATTAACTGCTGTTTTTTAAAAGATTGGTGGTTCCGGCCTACTAACGGTGTCTGCCCCTCCCTGGTGTTGTCCTCAACTGAATAAAGCTGTGCTTCCACCTTCTGGCTCTTATTAACTGCTGTTTTTTAAAAGATTGGTGGTTCCGGCCTACTAACGGTGTCTGCCCCTCCCTGGTGTTGTCCTCAACTGAATAAAGCTGTGCTTCCACCTTCTGGCTCTTATTAACTGCTGTTTTTTAAAAGATTGGTGGTTCCGGCCTACTAACGGTGTCTGCCCCTCCCTGGTGTTGTCCTCAACTGAATAAAGCTGAGCTTCCACCTTCTGGCTCTGATTAACTGCTGTTTTTTTTTAAATTGGCTGTTCCGGCCTACTAACGGTGTCTGCCCCTGCTTGGTGTTGTCCTCCACTGAATAAAGCTGAGCTTCCACCTTCTGGCTCTGATTAACTGCTGTTTTTTAAAAAATTGGCTGTTCCGGCCTACTAACGGTGTCTGCCCCTGCTTGGTGTTGTCCTCCACTGAATAAAGCTGAGCTTCCACCTTCTGGCTCTGATTAACTGCTGTTTTTTAAAAAATTGGCTGTTCCGGCCTACTAACGGTGTCTGCCCCTGCCTGGTGTTGTCCTCCACTGAATAAAGCTGTGCTTCAACCTTCTGTTCCAAATTAAGATTTTTAAAAAAGAAATTGGGTGTTTAGGGCCTACTAACGGTGTCTGCCCCTCCCTGGTGTTGTCCTCCACTGAATAAAGCTGTGCTTCAACCTTCTGTTCCAAATTAAGATTTTTAAAAAAGAAATTGGGTGTTTAGGGCCTACTAACGGTGTCTGCCCCTCCCTGGTGTTGTCCTCAACTGAACAAAGCTGAGCTTCCACATTCTGGCTTTCGGCCTATACTATCAGATATTAAACTGCATTTGGCCTACTAGTGTGGTTAGGCCCTTGAAACAGTGTCTGCTGCTCTTGGGTTTGCTACTCCACTGAACAAAGCAATGCCGCCTGTTTAGTCCTGTTACCAATTTTGAACTGCATTTAGCCTACTTTATTCTTTGGCCCTATATCTGTTTCCTCCTCATCCTGCCCATTGCCCAGCCACTGCTAGATGAGTCTGCTGGTACATTGACCTAGACCACTACATTCCCCTTGTACTCTACACAGCCAGAATCTGACCCTGCTGAAAGTAAGGTTCCCCTTCCCGCATGTTATACCACCTTACACAGGGACAAAAAGGAAGGTGCAGATGAAAGTGCAGGTTCCTTCATCAGGTGGGGGGGGGGCATACTCGTTGGCGACGTCACTGGCACAGGGCCCCTCAGAGTACGCAAAAGTGTCGCTGCTGGTGGGAGGCGCCCCCGCCATGCAAACACACCGCCGTACTTTGAGGGGCCCTGTGCCAGTGCCAATGCGAACGAGTGGGCCCCCCCTGCTTGCTCAGGATCACAGCACTTGCAACGTTGAAATACTTACCTCTCCCTGCTCCACCACCGTGACGTAGTCCGCATTTCCTGGGCCCACGAAAAACTTGAGCCAGCCCTACTCCCCCCACAACTTTAGCCAAATGACCCCCAATTTCCTATGCCCAACTATTATTATAAAGTTAATTAAGATTGACAAGCTTCAGAAACAAGAATGGATGTTTTTGGCATTAAAATGGGCACTGTAGGTGTTTTCCTGGCCTCCACTCACTGCCGACTATGCTTCCCCATTGACTTGCATTGGGTTTCATGTTTCGGTCGATCCCCGACTTTTAGCGATAATCGGCCGACTACACTCGACTCGACTCTGGACAAAGTCGGGTTTCACAAAACCCGACTCGATCTTAAAAAAATGAAAGTCGCTCAACCCTAGTTAAAGGTCTGTGAGAGTCAGAAACCTTGCATGTTTTTAGGTGACCGAATACTTATTTTCCACCATAATTTGAAAAATAAATCTTGCCAAATCAGACAAGGTGATTTTCTGGATTTCTTTTCTTAAAGGGAACCTGTCACCCCCAAAATCGATGGTGAGGTAAGCTCACCGGCATCAGGGGCTTATCTACAGCATTCTGGAATGCTGTAGATAAGCCCCCGATGTTACCTGAAAGAGGAGAAAAATAGGTTAGAATATACTTACCCGGGGCGGTCCTGCTGCAGCCCGGTCAAATGGGTGTCTCAGGTCCGCTCCGGCGCCTCCTATCTTCATTCCATGACGTCCTCTTCTGGTCTTCAAGCCGCGGCTCCGGCGCAGGCGTACTTTGTCTGCCCGGTTGAGGGCAGAGCAAAGTACTGCAGTGCGCAGGTGCCAGTCCTCTCTGACCTTTTCGGCACCTGCGCACTGCAGTACTTTGCTCTGCCCTCAACAGGGCATATTATTATTTTTATGATAATAATGAACAAAAAAAAACTTTAAAAGTTTGTAAACTATATACTGTATATATATACTGTATATTATTGGTTTATTTCACCATTTTCCATGAAATGTTTATCCTTCCATTGATGAAGCTAACTTTTTCTGCATGGATAGCTGACTTTTTTATTGATACCACTTTGGGGTACATAGGCATTCTGTTCGCTTGCTTCTTATTGCATTTTTGTAGGGAGGAGTGGTGACCAAAAAACACAATACTGTCATTTTAATTTTTTTTTTCTTTACGGTATTTACTGTGCTAGATAATTGATTTTACATTTTAATAGACCGGACTTTTATGAATGAGGCAATATTGCCTTGCGCTGGCGTGTACTCCGGAGGACAGAGAATGAACTTCAATCCAATATTGCGGCCAGCATGCAGCCAGCGGGTAAGGAAAGGGTGAATCAAACACCCGAAAACCCCGCCCATATGACCCAAAACTGGTCCCGCCAAATTCAGGTGACAGGTTCCCTTTAAGCTCAAGTCCAGTCAGACAGGATCTTGCCTGTGGACCAATCTGAAGCTGCAACATCACCAGAGCAGCTGACATCTGAGCACCAATGAGAAGATGCCACATCACGGACATGCTCAGTAGGGTGAAATCTGGACTTAGGCTCCAGAGCACAATGCTGCACGTGTATACCAGTAGTCACCATAGGCTTAGCTGGAGAGCCAGCAGTAAATACACATACAGCATGAGCCTGGGCAAGGCGCTGGGACCAGAGTATGTGCTGAGCAGTCATCCCAGCGGCCGAGCCTGAATGGGTGACCACAGCACCAGACAAGGCTTGGGAGCTATCCCGTGCAGCTGAAAAATACCAACGTCTAATACACTACTTCTCATGATTCCTAAATGTCTTTTAATCCATTGAGAACCAGGAATTTATTTGTCTTTCATTTTTTCTCCCTCTTCTTCCAAAACTAATAAGTTTTTAATTTCTTAGTTGACACAGCCATATGAGAGCTGTTTTTTTGTGGGACAAGTTGTACTTTTGAATGACACCATTCATTTTACCGCATGGTATACAGGATAACGGGGAAAAAAATTCTAAGTGCGGTGAAATGGTAAAAAATCTGCAATTCCAACATTGCTTTATGGTTTTTACAGTATAAAATGAACTGAACACATGATTAGACAGGTAAGTAGAGATAGGAAAACCTGAACAGTAAAGTTCGGCATCCATACCCAACACCTACTGTTCGGGCACGGACACCGAACATGGACTTCACCAGGAAGTCCATGTTACTGATCGGGTTCGGCCCCCCGAACACTGATTGTTTATTGCGCTGCATGACAGCGTGGCAATCACTGCTTCTGATCAGCAGTAAAATCATCACCACTGGTTAGACAATCGTGGTTCCTACATATGAGCCTGCAGCTGTGATCGGAGGTATAAAGTTTACTTCCAGTCATTGGTGTCGGTTGATGGGACTACTGCTCCCACCAGTTGACGCCTGCTGCTGCTAATAACAGTGAGTAGCTGATGGGAGTACTAACAACCAAGAACCAGAAAACATACAAGAAAAGCAGGGATCACCATATAAACAGTCAAACTTTATTATTATTATTATTATTATTAGGATATACTGTATACAAAACCAGGAAAGGGGGAAAATTATTTAAAAGCATTTAAAATACATGATTGATTACAAATAAAAAGTAGCTGATGGGAGCATTCATCAGCCAGCGCCTGCCCTCTAAATAAATAATGTTTTTAAAAAATGGCTTGGATTTCCCTGTAGTTTTGATAACCAGCCAGGCAAAACTCACAGCTGGGGGCTGCAAACCTCAGCTGTCTTCTTCAGCAAGGCTGGTTACGAAGACTAGAGGGGTCTCCATGCCGTATTGTTTAATTATTTAAATAAATAAATAAGCCTTTGCAGGTGTTTTTGCTAATTATTCTAATTTACTGAGATAATGACGTTTTGGTTTTCATTGGCTGTAAGGCATAATCATCAACATTAACAGAAATAAACACTTGAAATAGATCACTCTGTTTGTAATTACTTTATATAACATATGAGTTTTACTTTTTTGTATTGAAGAACTGAAATAAATTAACCTTTTGGTGATATTCTAATTTAGTGAGAAGCACTTGTGTATATACTGTATATACAGTGCCTAAAAGTAGTATTCAACCCCCTGCAGATTTAGCAGGTTTAATAAGATGCAAATAAGTTAGAGCCTTCAAACTTCAAACAAGAGCAGGATTTATTAACAGATGCATAAATCTTACAAACCAAAAAGTTTTGTTGCTCAGTTAAATTTTTATACATTTTAAACATAAAAGTGTGGGTCAATTATTATTCAACCCCCTAGGTTTAATATTTTGTGGAATAACCTTTGTTTGCAATTACAGCTAATAATCGTCTTTTATAAGACCTGATCAGGCTGGCACAGGTCTCTGGAGTTATCTTGGCCCACTCCTCCATGCAGATCTTCTCCAAGTTATCTACGTTCTTTGGGTGTCTCATGTGGACTTTAATCTTGAGCTCCTTCCACAAGTTTTCAATTGTGTTAAGGTCAGGAGACTGACTAGGCCACTGCAACACCTTGATTTTTTGCCTCTTGAACCAGGCCTTGGTTTTCTTGGCTGTGTGCTTTGGGTCGTTGTCTTGTTGAAAGATGAAATGACGACCCATCTTAAGATCCTTGATGGAGGAGCGGAGGTTCTTGGCCAAAATCTCCAGGTAGGCCGTGCTATCCATCTTCCCATGGATGCGGACCAGATGGCCAGGCCCCTTGGCTGAGAAACAGCCCCACAGCATGATGCTGCCACCACCATGCTTGACTGTAGGGATGGTATTCTTGGGGTCGTATGCAGTGCCATCCAGTCTCCAAACGTCACGTGTGTGGTTGGCGCCAAAGATCTCGATCTTGGTCTCATCAGACCAGAGAACCTTGAACCAGTCAGTCTCAGAGTCCTCCAAGTGATCATGAGCAAACTGTAGACGAGCCTTGACATGACGCTTTGAAAGTAAAGGTACCTTACGGGATCGTCTGAAACGGAGACCATTGCGGTGGAGTACGTTACTTATGGTATTGACTGAAACCAATGTCCCCACTGCCATGAGATCTTCCCGGAGCTCCTTCCTTGTTGTCCTTGGGTTAGCCTTGACTCTTCGGACAAGCCTGGCCTCGGCACGGGAGGAAACTTTCAAAGGCTGTCCAGGCCGTGGAAGGCTAACAGTAGTTCCATAAGCCTTCCACTTCCGGATTATGCTCCCAACAGTGGAGACAGGTAGTCCCAACTCCTTGGAAAGGGTTTTGAACCCCTTGCCAGCCTGTGACCCTCCACGATCTTGTCTCTGATGGCCTTGGAATGCTCCTTTGTCTTTCCCATGTTGACCATGTTTGAGTGCTGTTCACAAGTTTGGGGAGGGTCTTAAATAGTCAGAAAAGGCTGGAAAAAGAGATAATTAATCCATACATGTGAAGCTCATTGTTCTTTGTGCCTGAACTACTTCTTAATACTTTAGGGGAACCAAACAGAATTCTGGTGAGTTGAGGGGTTGAATAATAAATGACCCTCTGAAAAACTTTTCCCAATTTTCAAAAAAAATAAACAAAGAAATAACATTCTTTTTTGCTGCAGTGCATTTCACACTTCCAGGCTGATCTACAGTCCAAATGTCACAACAATGCCAAGTTAATTCCAAATTTGTAAACCTGCTAAATCTGCAGGGGGTTGAATACTACTTGTAGGCACTGTATATATATATATATATATATATATATATATATATATATATATATATATGTATGTATATATCTACTATATAATTGTCTAAGGGCCACTTCCGTCTTTCTGTCTTTCTTTCTGTCACGGAAATCCCAAGTCGCTGACTGGTCGCGGCAAAACGGCCACGACCAATCAGCGATGGGCACAGTCCGGCAGCAAAATGGCTGCTCCTTACTCCCCGCAGTCAGAGCCCGCTCAATACTAGCCCCCAGTCAGCGCTCACACAGGGTTAATGGCAGCATTATCGGACCGCGTTATGCTGCGGTGTAACGCAGTCCATTAACGCTGCTATTAACCCTGTGTGACCAACTTTTTACTATTGATGCTGCCTATGCAGCATCAATAGTAAAAAGATCTAATGTTAAAAATAATAAAAAAATCAAAAATCATTATATACTCACCTTCCCGCTCCAACGTTCCGGTGACCGGTCCATGCACTGCGGTCTCGCGAGATGATGACGTAGCAGTCTCGCGAAACCGCTACGTCGTAATTTCGCGAGACCGCAATGCACTCTTGGGACCGGAGCGTCGCGAGGAGCATCGGTAAACGCCTTGGCTGGATCCGGGGGCTCCGGAAGGTGAGTATATAATGATTTTTTATTTTAATTCTTTTTTTTAACAGGGATATGGTGCCCACATTGCTATATACTACGTGGGCTGTGTTAGATACTGCGTGGGCTGTGTTACATACTGCGTGGGCTGTGTTATATACTACATCTCTGTGCTATATACTATATGGGCTGTGCTATATACTACGTGGCTGTGGTATTTATTACGTGGCTGGGCAATATACTACATCGCTGTGCTCTATACTACATGGCCTGTGTTATATACTGCATGGGCTGTGCTATATACTATGTCTCTGTGCTATATACTATGCGGCTGGGCAATATACTACATGGCTGGGCAATATACAACGTGTGTTATGGTTCTCAATGGCAAGAGAACATAGCCCAGCATACATAGGAACTAGCTCTTGGAAGGATGGAAACTTAAACTGACCATGAACTAAACCTGCCGCACAACTAACAGTAGCCGGGTAGCGTAGCCTGCGTTTTATCCCTAGACGCCCAGCGCCGGCCGGAGGACTAACTAATCCTGGCAGAGGAAAATATAGTCCTGGCTCACCTCTAGAGAAATTTCCCCGAAAGGCAGACAGAGGCCCCCACATATATTGGCGGTGATTTAAGATGAAAATGACAAACGTAGTATGAAAATAGGTTTAGCAAAATCGAGGTCCGCTTACTAGATAGCAGGAAGACAGAAAGGGTACTTTCATGGTCAGCTGAAAACCCTATCAATACACCATCCTGAAATTACTTTAAGACTCTAGTATTAACTCATAACATCAGAGTGGCAATTTCAGATCACAAGAGCTTTCCAGACACAGAAACGAAACTGCAGCTGTGAACTGGAACAAAATGCAAAAAACAAACAAGGACAAAAGTCCGACTTAGCTGGAAGTTGTCTGGTAGCAGGAACATGCACAGAAAGGCTTCTGATTACAATGTTGACCGGCATGGAAGTGACAGAGGAGCAAGGTTAAATAGCGACTCCCACATCCTGATGGGAACAGGTGAACAGAGGGGATGATGCACACAAGTTCAATTCCACCAGTGGCCACCGGGGGAGCCCAAAATCCAATTTCACAACAGTACCCCCCCCTCAAGGAGGGGGCACCGAACCCTCACCAGAACCACCAGGGCGATCAGGATGAGCCCTATGAAAGGCACGGACCAGATCGGAGGCATGAACATCAGAGGCAGTCACCCAAGAATTATCCTCCTGACCGTATCCCTTCCATTTGACCAGATACTGGAGTTTCCGTCTGGAAACACGGGAGTCCAAGATTTTTTCCACAACGTACTCCAACTCGCCCTCAACCAACACCGGAGCAGGAGGCTCAACGGAAGGCACAACCGGTACCTCATACCTGCGCAACAATGACCGATGAAAAACATTATGAATAGAAAAAGATGCAGGGAGGTCCAAACGGAAGGACACAGGGTTAAGAATCTCCAATATCTTGTACGGGCCGATGAACCGAGGCTTAAACTTAGGAGAAGAAACCCTCATAGGGACAAAACGGGAAGACAACCACACCAAGTCCCCGACACAAAGCCGAGGACCAACCCGACGCCGGCGGTTGGCAAAAAGCTGAGTCTTCTCCTGGGACAACTTCAAATTGTCCACCACCTGCCCCCAAATCTGATGCAACCTCTCCACCACAGCATCCACTCCAGGACAATCCGAAGATTCCACCTGACCGGAGGAAAATCGAGGATGAAACCCCGAATTACAGAAAAAAGGAGACACCAAGGTGGCAGAGCTGGCCCGATTATTGAGGGCAAACTCCGCTAAAGGCAAAAAAGCAACCCAATCATCCTGATCTGCAGACACAAAACACCTCAAATATGTCTCCAAAGTCTGATTCGTCCGCTCGGTCTGGCCATTAGTCTGAGGATGGAAAGCAGACGAGAAAGACAAATCTATGCCCATCCTAGCACAGAATGCCCGCCAAAATCTAGACACGAATTGGGTTCCTCTGTCAGAAACGATATTCTCCGGAATACCATGCAAACGAACCACATTTTGAAAAAACAGAGGAACCAACTCGGAAGAAGAAGGCAACTTAGGCAGGGGAACCAAATGGACCATCTTAGAGAAACGGTCACACACCACCCAGATGACAGACATCTTCTGAGAAACAGGAAGATCTGAAATAAAATCCATCGAGATGTGCGTCCAAGGCCTCTTCGGGATAGGCAAGGGCAACAACAATCCACTAGCCCGAGAACAACAAGGCTTGGCCCGAGCACAAACGTCACAAGACTGCACAAAGCCTCGTACATCTCGTGACAGGGAAGGCCACCAGAAGGACCTTGCCACCAAATCCCTGGTACCAAAGATTCCAGGATGACCTGCCAACGCAGAAGAATGAACCTCAGAAATAACTTTACTGGTCCAATCATCAGGAACAAACAGTCTACCAGGTGGGCAACGATCAGGTCTATCCGCCTGAAAATCCTGCAAGGCCCGCCGCAGGTCTGGAGAAACGGCAGACAATATCACTCCATCCTTAAGGATACCTGTAGGTTCAGAATTACCAGGGGAGTCAGGCTCAAAACTCCTAGAAAGGGCATCCGCCTTAACATTCTTAGAACCCGGTAGGTATGACACCACAAAATTAAACCGAGAGAAAAACAACGACCAGCGCGCCTGTCTAGGATTCAGGCGTCTGGCGGACTCAAGATAAATTAAATTTTTGTGGTCGGTCAATACCACCACCTGATGTCTAGCCCCCTCAAGCCAATGACGCCACTCCTCAAAAGCCCACTTCATGGCCAAAAGCTCCCGATTCCCAATATCATAATTCCGCTCGGCGGGCGAAAATTTACGAGAAAAAAAAGCACAAGGTTTCATCACGGAGCAGTCGGAACTTCTTTGCGACAAAACCGCCCCAGCTCCGATTTCAGAAGCGTCGACCTCAACCTGAAAAGGAAGAGCAACATCAGGCTGACGCAACACAGGGGCGGAAGAAAAGCGGCGCTTAAGCTCCCGAAAGGCCTCCACAGCAGCAGGGGACCAATCAGCAACATCAGCACCCTTCTTAGTCAAATCAGTCAATGGTTTAACAACATCAGAAAAACCAGCAATAAATCGACGATAAAAGTTAGCAAAGCCCAAAAATTTCTGAAGACTCTTAAGAGAAGAGGGTTGCGTCCAATCACAAATAGCCCGAACCTTGACAGGATCCATCTCGATGGAAGAGGGGGAAAAAATGTATCCCAAGAAGGAAATCTTTTGAACCCCAAAAACGCACTTAGAACCCTTCACACACAAGGAATTAGACCGCAAAACCTGAAAAACCCTCCTGACCTGCTGGACATGAGAGTCCCAGTCATCCGAAAAAATCAGAATATCATCCAGATACACGATCATAAATTTATCCAAATAATCACGGAAAATGTCATGCATAAAGGATTGAAAGACTGAAGGGGCATTTGAAAGGCCAAAAGGCATCACCAAATACTCAAAGTGGCCCTCGGGCGTATTAAATGCGGTTTTCCACTCATCCCCCTGCTTAATTCGCACCAAATTATACGCCCCACGGAGATCTATCTTAGAGAACCACTTGGCCCCCTTTATGCGAGCAAACAAATCAGTCAGCAGTGGCAACGGATATTGATATTTAACCGTGATTTTATTCAAAAGCCGATAATCAATACACGGCTTCAAAGAGCCATCTTTCTTAGACACAAAGAAAAAACCGGCTCCTAAGGGAGATGACGAAGGACGAATATGTCCCTTTTCCAAGGACTCCTTTATATATTCTCGCATAGCAGCATGTTCAGGCACAGACAGATTAAATAAACGACCCTTAGGGTATTTACTACCCGGAATCAAATCTATGGCACAATCGCACTCCCGGTGCGGAGGTAATGAACCAAGCTTAGGTTCTTCAAAAACGTCACGATAGTCAGACAAGAATTCAGGAATCTCAGAGGGAATAGATGACGAAATGGAAACCAAAGGTACGTCCCCATGCATCCCCTTACATCCCCAGCTTAACACAGACATAGCGTTCCAGTCGAGGACTGGGTTATGAGATTGCAGCCATGGCAATCCAAGCACCAACACATCATGTAGATTATACAGCACAAGAAAGCGAATAATCTCCTGATGATCCAGATTAATTCGCATAGTTACTTGTGTCCAGTATTGTGGTTTATTACTAGCCAATGGGGTGGAGTCAATCCCCTTCAGAGGTATAGGAGTTTCAAGAGGCTCTAAATCATACCCACAGCGTTTGGCAAAGGACCAATCCATAAGACTCAAAGCGGCGCCAGAGTCGACATAGGCATCCGCGGTAATAGATGATAAAGAACAAATCAGGGTCACAGATAGAATAAACTTAGACTGAAAAGTGCCAATTGAAACTGACTTATCAAGCTTCTTAGTACGCTTAGAGCATGCTGATATAACATGAGTTGAATCACCACAATAAAAGCACAACCCATTTTTTCGTCTAAAATTCTGCCGTTCGCTTCTGGACAGAATTCTATCACATTGCATATTCTCTGGCGTCTTCTCAGTAGACACCGCCAAATGGTGCACAGGTTTGCGCTCCCGCAGACGTCTATCGATCTGGATAGCCATTGTCATGGACTCATTCAGACCCGCAGGCACAGGGAACCCCACCATAACATCCTTAACGGCATCAGAGAGACCCTCTCTGAAATTCGCCGCCAGGGCGCACTCATTCCACTGAGTAAGCACAGACCATTTACGGAATTTTTGGCAGTATATTTCAACTTCATCTTGCCCCTGAGATAGGGACATCAAGGCTTTTTCCGCCTGAAGCTCTAAATGAGGTTCCTCATAAAGCAACCCCAAGGCCAGAAAAAACGCATCCACATTGAGCAACGCAGGATCCCCTGGAGCCAATGCAAAAGCCCAATCTTGAGGGTCGCCCCGGAGCAAGGAAATCACAATCCTGACCTGCTGAGCAGGATCTCCAGCAGAGCGAGATTTCAGGGACAAAAACAACTTGCAATTATTTTTGAAATTTTGAAAGCAAGATCTATTCCCCGAGAAAAATTCAGGCAAAGGAATTCTAGGTTCAGATATAGGAACATGAACAACAAAATCTTGTAAATTTTGAACTTTCGTGGTGAGATTATTCAAACCTGCAGCTAAACTCTGAATATCCATTTTAAACAGGTGAACACAGAGCCATTCCAGGATTAGAAGGAGAGAGAGAGTGGAAGGCTGCAATATAGGCAGACTTGCAAGTGATTCAATTGAAAGCACACTCAGAACTGAAGGAAAAAAAAAAAAAAACTTCTTTTTTCTCTCCTTTCTCTGCCAATTAATTTAACCCTTTGTGGGCCGGTCAAACTGTTATGGTTCTCAATGGCAAGAGAACATAGCCCAGCATACATAGGAACTAGCTCTTGGAAGGATGGAAACTTAAACTGACCATGAACTAAACCTGCCGCACAACTAACTGTAGCCGGGTAGCGTAGCCTGCGTTTTATCCCTAGACGCCCAGCGCCGGCCGGAGGACTAACTAATCCTGGCAGAGGAAAATATAGTCCTGGCTCACCTCTAGAGAAATTTCCCCGAAAGGCAGACAGAGGCCCCCACATATATTGGCGGTGATTTAAGATGAAAATGACAAACGTAGTATGAAAATAGGTTTAGCAAAATCGAGGTCCGCTTACTAGATAGCAGGAAGACAGAAAGGGTACTTTCATGGTCAGCTGAAAACCCTATCAATACACCATCCTGAAATTACTTTAAGACTCTAGTATTAACTCATAACATCAGAGTGGCAATTTCAGATCACAAGAGCTTTCCAGACACAGAAACGAAACTGCAGCTGTGAACTGGAACAAAATGCAAAAAACAAACAAGGACAAAAGTCCGACTTAGCTGGAAGTTGTCTGGTAGCAGGAACATGCACAGAAAGGCTTCAGATTACAATGTTGACCGGCATGGAAGTGACAGAGGAGCAAGGTTAAATAGCGACTCCCACATCCTGATGGGAACAGGTGAACAGAGGGGATGATGCACACAAGTTCAATTCCACCAGTGGCCACCGGGGGAGCCCAAAATCCAATTTCACAACAAACGTGGCTGTGCTATATACTATGTGGCTGTGCTATATACTACGTGGGCTGTGCAATATACTACGTGGATGGGCTATATACTACGTGGCTGTGCTATATATACTACGTGGCTTGGCAATATACTATGTGGCTGGGCAATATACTACCTGGCTGGGCAATATACTACGTGGCTGTGTTATACACTACGTTGCCGGGCAATATACTACGTGGCTGTGCTATATACTGCGTGGTTGTGCTATATACTATGTGGCTGTGCTATATACTACGTGGCTGGGCAATATACTATGTGGCTGGGCAATATACTACGTGGCTGTGCAATATACTGCGTGGCTGTGCTATATACTATGTGGCTGTTCTATATACTACGTGGCTGTAAACTACATACATATTCTAGAATACCCGATGAGGCTTGAAAAAGGATAAAGATATCCGAAACGTCGCCACGCCGTTCCGGCATTAAAGCCCTTTTTTTTTCTATTTTTTTTGTGCTGTCTTTCTTTTTTTCATCTATTACCAAAGACCATTTCAACAGTGGTTGGGAAGACGCTGCACTACAGTTTGGTAATATAAGATGCTGTTCCAATTTTGAACCATATACAGTATATATTAGATAGATAGATAAATAGAAAAGACAGATAGCAGCACAAACTTGAGCAGATTTTGGGTGCAATACTTCCTGAATAATGCGGTTGTCCAACGCAAAATATAAAAGGAAAAAAATCAGGCAGCACTCCAGTTCAAGGAAAAATTGTGGGCTTTAATCCAGCACCAAGTGGTGCAATGTTTCGACCTCATATCATGGTCTTTGTCAAGACCGTGATGTGTGGTCAAAACGTTGTATGTTATGACCCCAATGGCAGAGGGTCTCAAAAGTACATACCAAGTCTGCAAACACAAAAAACCAGCTCATAGGGCAGTGGTAACTGGGCTGACCATATATCTAATCCTAGCACCACAAATAGCAGCAGCCGGGGAACGTGCCTACGTTGGTTCTAGACGTCTCGCGCCAGCCGGAGAACTAACTAACCCTAGAAGGGAAAAGATAGACCTTTCTTGCCTCCAGAGAAAAGACCCCAAAAGTTGGATACAAGCCCCCAACAAATAATAACGGTGAGGTAAGGAGAAAAGACAAACGTAAGAATGAACTAGATATTTAGCAAAGAGAGGCCCACTGACTAATAGCAGAATATAGTAAGATGACTTATATGGTCAGCAAAAACCCTATCAAAATTTCCACGCTGGATATGCAAGAACCTCGAACTGTCTAACGGCCCGGGGGGAGAACACCAGCCCCCTAGAGCTTCCAGCAAAATCAGGAATCACATTTAGTACAAGCTGGACAAAAAATAAAAGCAAAGCAAATAACCAAAAAACAAGGAAGCAGGACTTAGCTTAATTTTGCAAGATCCAAGACCAGCAGACAGGAGCAAACAGAAAGGAACTGATTACAACGATGCCAGGCACTGGACTGAGAAACCAGGAAGTTTATATAGCAACACCCCTGGACTAACGACCCAGGTGGGTGCCAAACTGAGGAAAGACAATCCCAGAGTCATATCACTAGTGACCACAAGAGGGAGCCAAAAAAGTCTAATTCACAACAGTACCCCCCCTTTAAGGAGGGGTCACCGAACCCTCACCAAGACCACCAGGGCGATCAGGATGAGCAGCGTGAAAGGCACGAACTAAATCGGCCGCATGCACATCAGAGGCAACCACCCAGGAATTATCCTCCTGACCATAGCCCTTCCACTTGACCAGATACTGAAGCCTCCGCCTGGAGAGACGAGAATCCAAGATCTTCTCCACCACGTACTCCAACTCACCCTCAACCAACACCGGAGCAGGAGGCTCAACAGAAGGAACCACAGGTACAACGTACCGCCGCAACAACGACCTATGGAACACGTTGTGAATGGCAAACGACACCGGAAGATCCAAGCGAAAGGACACAGGATTAAGGATTTCCAATATCTTGTAAGGACCGATGAAGCGAGGCTTAAATTTAGGAGAGGAGACCTTCATAGGAACAAATCGAGAAGACAGCCATACCAAATCCCCAACACGAAGTCGGGGACCCACACCGCGGCGGCGGTTGGCAAAACGCTGAGCCTTCTCCTGTGACAACTTCAAGTTGTCCACCACATGATTCCAGATCCGCTGCAACCTATCCAC
Source organism: Ranitomeya variabilis (assembly GCF_051348905.1). Taxonomy (NCBI): domain Eukaryota; kingdom Metazoa; phylum Chordata; class Amphibia; order Anura; family Dendrobatidae; genus Ranitomeya; species Ranitomeya variabilis. The sequence goes on along the minus strand of NC_135232.1, from coordinate 655,806,847 downwards.
CACGGAATCTACCCCAGGACAGTCAGAAGGCTCCACATGTCCCGAGGAAAAACGAGGATGGAAACCAGAGTTGCAAAAAAATGGCGAAACCAAAGTAGCGGAACTAGCCCGATTATTAAGGGCAAACTCAGCCAACGGCAAGAAGGTCACCCAATCATCCTGATCTACAGAAACAAAACACCTCAAATAAGCCTCCAGAGTCTGATTAGTTCGCTCCGTTTGTCCATTAGTCTGAGGATGAAAGGCAGACAAAAACGACAAATCAATGCCCATCTTAGCACAAAAGGATCGCCAGAACCTGGAAACAAACTGGGATCCTCTGTCAGACACAATATTCTCAGGAATGCCGTGTAAACGAACCACATTCTGAAAGAACAAAGGAACCAGATCGGAAGAGGAAGGCAGCTTAGGCAAAGATACCAAATGGACCATCTTGGAAAAGCGATCACATACCACCCAGATGACAGACATGCCCTGAGACACCGGAAGATCTGAAATGAAATCCATGGAAATGTGTGTCCAAGGCCTCTTCGGGACAGGCAAGGGCAAGAGCAACCCGCTGGCACGAGAACAGCAAGGCTTAGCTCGAGCACAAGTCCCACAGGACTGCACAAATGACCGCACATCCCGTGACAAGGAAGGCCACCAAAAGGACCTAGCCACCAGATCTCTGGTGCCAAAAATTCCCGGATGCCCTGCCAACACCGAGGAATGAACCTCGGAAATGACTCTGCTGGTCCACTTATCAGGAACAAACAGTCTGTCAGGTGGACAAGAGTCAGGTCTACCAGCCTGAAATCTCTGCAACACACGTCGCAAATCCGGAGAAATGGCTGACAGGATAACTCCCTCTTTGAGAATACCAACTGGTTCTGCGACTCCAGGAGAGTCAGGCACAAAGCTCCTTGAAAGAGCATCAGCCTTCACATTCTTTGAACCTGGTAAATACGAGACCACAAAGTCAAAACGGGAGAAAAACAATGACCAACGGGCCTGTCTAGGATTCAGGCGTTTAGCAGACTCGAGATACATCAGATTTTTGTGATCAGTCAAGACCACCACACGATGCTTAGCACCCTCGAGCCAATGACGCCACTCCTCAAATGCCCACTTCATGGCCAACAACTCCCGATTGCCAACATCATAATTCCGCTCAGCAGGCGAAAACTTCCTAGAGAAAAAGGCACATGGTCTCATTACAGAGCAGCCAGGGCCTCTCTGCGACAAAACGGCCCCTGCCCCAATCTCAGAAGCATCCACTTCAACCTGAAAGGGAAGTGAGACATCAGGCTGGCACAAAACAGGCGCCGAAGTAAACCGGCGGTTCAACTCTTGAAAGGCTTCCACGGCTGCAGGAGCCCAGTTAGCAACATCAGAACCTTTCTTGGTCATATCCGTCAAAGGTTTAACAACGCTAGAAAAATTAGCGATAAAACGACGGTAGAAGTTAGCAAAACCCAAGAACTTCTGAAGACTCTTAACTGACGTGGGTAGAGTCCAATCATGAATAGCTCGGACCTTGACTGGGTCCATCTCCACCGCAGAAGGGGAAAAAATAAAACCCAAAAAGGGAACCTTTTGTACTCCAAAGAGACACTTTGAGCCCTTAACAAACAAAGCATTCTCACGCAAAACCTGAAACACCATCCTGACCTGCTCTACATGCGAGTCCCAATCATCAGAAAAAACCAGAATATCATCCAGATAAACAATCATAAATTTATCCAGATACTTCCGGAAAATATAATGCATAAAGGACTGAAACACTGAAGGAGCATTAGAGAGCCCGAAAGGCATCACCAAGTACTCAAAATGACCTTCGGGCGTATTAAATGCAGTTTTCCATTCATCTCCTTGCTTAATGCGCACAAGGTTGTACGCACCACGAAGATCTATCTTGGTGAACCACTTGGCACCTTTAATCCGGGCAAACAAGTCCGACAACAGAGGCAAAGGATACTGAAATTTAACAGTGATTTTATACAGAAGCCGATAGTCAATACAAGGTCTCAAAGATCCGTCCTTCTTGGCCACAAAAAAGAATCCCGCACCAAGAGGGGAAGAGGATGGATGGATATGCCCCTTCTCCAGAGATTCCTTGATATACGAACGCATTGCGGTATGCTCAGGTACAGACAGATTAAATAATCTTCCCTTAGGAAATTTACTACCTGGAATCAAATCTAAAGCGCAGTCACAGTCCCTATGAGGAGGAAGAGCACTGGACCTGGACTCGCTGAATACATCCTGATAATCAGACAAATACTCAGGAACTTCCGAAGGAGTAGAGGAAGCAATAGACACCGGCGGGGAATCACCATGAATTCCCTGACAGCCCCAACTTGACACAGACATTGCCTTCCAATCCAAGACTGGATTATGGGTCTGTAACCATGGCAGACCCAAAACGACCAAATCATGCATTTTATGCAGAACAAGAAAACGAATCACCTCCCGATGTTCAGGAGTCATGCACATGGTTACCTGTGTCCAAAACTGCGGTTTATTTTCCGCCAATTGCGTAGCATCAATACCTCTAAGAGGGATAGGATTTACCAACGGCTCAAGAACAAAACCACAGCGCTTGGCAAACGACAGATCCATAAGACTCAGGGCAGCACCTGAATCCACAAACGCCATAACAGGGTAGGAGGACAATGAGCAAATTAAAGTCACAGACAAAATAAATTTAGGTTGCAAATTACCAATGGTGACAGGACTAACAACCCTAGTTAGGCGTTTAGAGCATGCTGATATAACATGTGTAGAATCACCACAGTAAAAACACAACCCATTCTGACGTCTATGATTTTTCCGTTCATTTCTAGTCTGAATTCTACCACATTGCATTAAATCAGGTGTTTGTTCAGACAACACCACCAGAGGATTCGCGGCTTTGCGCTCCCGCAAACGCCGGTCAATTTGAATAGCCAGCGCCATGGAATCATTCAGACCTGTAGGAATGGAGAAACCCACCATCACATTCTTAATGGCTTCAGAAAGGCCATTTCTGAAATTTGCGGCCAGAGCACACTCATTCCACTGAGTAAGCACGGACCATTTCCGAAATTTTTGGCAATACACTTCAGCTTCATCCTGACCCTGAGAAATAGCCAGCAAGGCTTTTTCTGCCTGAATTTCAAGATTGGGTTCCTCGTAAAGCAATCCGAGCGCCAGAAAAAAACGCATCAATATTTGCCAATGCCGGATCTCCTGGAGCTAGCGAGAAGGCCCAATCCTGAGGGTCGCCCCGTAAGAAAGAGATAACAATTTTTACTTGCTGAGCTGAGTCTCCAGATGAACGGGATCTCAGAGATAGAAACAATTTACAATTATTCCTGAAATTCCTAAACTTAAATCGGTCTCCAGAGAACAGTTCAGGAATAGGTATTTTAGGTTCAGACATTGGACTACTGGTAACAAAATCTTGTATGCCCTGCACACGAGCAGCAAGCTGATCCACACTTGTAATCAAAGTCTGGACATTCATGTCTGCAGCAAGCACAAGCCACTCAGAGGTAAAGGGGAGGAAAAAAAGAGAGGAAAGAAAAAAAACAAAAAAAAAACTCAGACTTTCCTTTCTTATATCCCACTTCTGCAATGCATTAAACATTCAACCTTGGCCTGGCATACTGTTATGACCCCAATGGCAGAGGGTCTCAAAAGTACATACCAAGTCTGCAAACACAAAAAACCAGCTCATAGGGCAGTGGTAACTGGGCTGACCATATATCTAATCCTAGCACCACAAATAGCAGCAGCCGGGGAACGTGCCTACGTTGGTTCTAGACGTCTCGCGCCAGCCGGAGAACTAACTAACCCTAGAAGGGAAAAGATAGACCTTTCTTGCCTCCAGAGAAAAGACCCCAAAAGTTGGATACAAGCCCCCAACAAATAATAACGGTGAGGTAAGGAGAAAAGACAAACGTAAGAATGAACTAGATATTTAGCAAAGAGAGGCCCACTGACTAATAGCAGAATATAGTAAGATGACTTATATGGTCAGCAAAAACCCTATCAAAATTTCCACGCTGGATATGCAAGAACCCCCGAACCGTCTAACGGCCAGGGGGCAGAACACCAGCCCCCTAGAGCTTCCAGCAAAATCAGGAATCACATTTAGTACAAGCTGGACAAAAAATAAAAGCAAAGCAAATAACCAAAAAACAAGGAAGCAGGACTTAGCTTAATTTTGCAAGATCCAAGACCAGCAGACAGGAGCAAACAGAAAGGAACTGATTACAATGATGCCAGGCACTGGACTGAGAAACCAGGAAGTTTATATAGCAACACCCCTGGACTAACGACCCAGGTGGGTGCCAAACTGAGGAAAGACAATCCCAGAGTCATATCACTAGTGACCACAAGAGGGAGCCAAAAAAGTCTAATTCACAACAGTTGAACCACTTGGTGCTGGATTAAAGCCTACAATTTTTCCTTGAACTGGAGTGCTGCCTGATTTTTTTCCATTTAGATAGATAGATACATAGATAAAAGAAAAGCCGGCAATTCATCTGCCGCATACAGTAAAATCACAGCAGAACCCGACAGGATAAAAGAAATAGGTTACATACAGTATATACACATAGAATAGATAGATATATAGCTGTCAGGGTCATTTATCATTATTACAGTGTGTGTGCAGCTTACTGTACATGTATTTAATTATTAAACGATTATTTTTCTGAAAAAAATGGCGTGGTCTCCCGCCTAATTTTCTTAACCAGCAGAGGGTCAGTATCCATGACCTCTTCCTAGGCTATTAATATCAGCCCACAGCTGTCTGCCTAGCCTTTGCTGGTTATTATAGGGGGCTCAACGTGATTTTTTTGGGGGGACCCCATTTTAATAGCCAGTAAAGGCAAAGTATACAGCTGTGAGCTGATATTAATAGCCTGAGAAGCTCCATGGATATTACCCCCTTCCCAGGCTATAAACATCAGCCCCCAGCCATCGTCTTTACCTCTGCTGGTTAAGAAAATTACGCGGGAGCCCTTGCCATTTTTTCAGAAAAATAATATTGTAATAATTAAATACTTGTACAGTAAGCTGCACACGCACTGTACTAATTGTATATGACACTGACATCTACATATCTACTTATTCTATGTGTATATATCAATTCTATTCTAACCTGTCATGCTGTGATTTTACTGTACGAAGCAGATGTATTGCAGGCTTTTCTTCTCTCTCTATCTATGTATATATGGGAGTGTGTTTTAAAGAATATATCCTTTGAAAATGATGTGTAAATGACATAAAATTGCTCTATGTAAAAGCTCATGTTAAAATCGCATTGCAATCGGATAGCAATTACACTGCATTCTGATGTAAATCAGATGAAAAGTGTGAAAAATCGGATTGTACTCACATGAAAAATTTGCATTACACCCGTCCGACTTTGCAGGAACAAAATCAGACCGATTTTAAACTTGCTAGTTTGACTCCAGCCTGTAACTGAACTTCAGAGAAGTACGTACATGGCGGCGATGAAGGCCTTGAGCAAGCCCCCGGCTGTCATAGTAACCTATTGGGGGTATGTTGTTGTGAATTCCGTTCTCGGACTCCCTCCTGTGGTCATGAATGGTACTTCGGTTAGTTCTGCTCTTGGACTCCCTCTGGTGGCTTTGAGCGGAACTGCTGGTCTCTGAGGTTTGCTTTCTCAGCTGACCTTGTTTACTGTTAGGCTGACTTCCCTATTTAACTCTACTCAGATCGTTACTTCATGCCAGCTGTCAATGTATCAGTATTGGTTCAGATCTCTCTTGGACTTCTCTGAGGACCTGTCTACTCCAGCAGAAGCTAAGTCTTTGCTAGTTCATTTGTTGTTACTCCTTCCTGAATATATTTCTTAGTACTGCTAATTTCTAGTCCAGCTTGCTATCATGATATTCCCTTGCTAGCTGGAAGCTCTGGGGTGCAGAGTGGCACCTTCACACCGTGAGTCGGTGTGGGGAGTCTTTTTGCTTACTCTGCGTGTTTTTTTGTAGTCTTTTGTGCTGACCGCATAGTTCCCTTTTCTATCCTCTGACTATTTAGTGAAGTCTGGCCTCTTTTGCTTAAACCTGTTTCATGCCTCTGTTTGTGACTTTCCTCTTAACTCACAGTCAATATATGTGGGGGGCTGCCTTTACCTTTGGGGAATTTCTCTGAGGCAAGGTTAGGCTCTATTTCTATCTTTAGGGGTAGTTAGCTCTTAGGCTGTGAAGAGGCGTCTAGGGAGAGTTAGGTACGCTCCACGGCTATTTCTAGTGTGTGTGATAGGAGTAGAGTTTGCGGTCAGCAGAGTTCCCACTTTCCCAGAGCTTGTTCCGATTACTAGTTTACTCATCAGGTCATTCCGGGTGCTCCTAACCACCAGGTCCATAACAGTACAGCTGGCCAACAAAGTGTTAATGCATCTCAAAAGAGGGATAAGAGAAGTTCTGAACCCATTTTTTTTTCTTTGCAGTGTGTTTTGTCTCTCTTTTCCCCTTAATCTCTGGGTGGTCCAGGACTCAGCTGTAGATATGGATATTCAAGGTCTGTCCTCTTGTGTGGATCATCTCACTGCAAGAGTACAAAGCATTCAAGATTATGTAGTTCAGAATCCAATGTTAGAGCCTAGAATTCCAATTCCTGATTTGTTTTCTGGGGATAGATCTAAGTTTCTGAATTTCAAAAATAATTGTAAACTGTTTCTTCCTTTGAAACCCCGCTCCTCTGGTGACCCCATTCAGCAAGTAAAAATTATTATTTCTTTGTTGCGTGGCCACCCTCAAGACTGGGCATTCTCCCTTGCGCCAGGAGATCCTGCATTGCTTAATGTAGATGCGTTTTTTCTGGCGCTTGGATTGCTTTATGACGAACCCAATTCAGTGGATCAGGCAGAGAAAATCTTGCTAGCTTTGTGTCAGGGTCAGGATGAAGCAGAGATATATTGTCAGAAGTTTAGAAAATTGTCTGTGCTTACTCAATGGAATGAGGGTGCCCTGGCAGCAATTTTTAGAAAGGGTCTTTCTGAAGCCCTTAAGGATGTTATGGTGGGATTCCCCACGCCTGCTGGTCTGATTGAGTCAATGTCCTTGGCCATCCAAATTGATCGGCGTTTGCGTGAGCGCAAAATTGTGCACCATTTGGCGGTGTCCTCTGAGCAGAGGCCTGAGTTTATGCAATGTGATAGAACTTTGACCAGAACTGAACAGCAAGAACACAGACGTCAGAATAGGCTGTGTTTTTACTGTGGTGACCCCACTCATGCTATCTCTGATTGTCCTAAGCGCACTAAGCGGTTCGCTAGGTCTGTCACCATTGGTACTGTACAGCCTAAATTTCTTTTGTCTGTTACTCTGATTTGCTCTTTGTCATCCTACTCGGTTATGGCATTTGTGGATTCAGGCGCTGCCCTGAATTTGATGGACTTGGAGTTTGCCAGGCGCTGTGGTTTTTTCTTGGAGCCTTTGCAGTATCCTCTTCCATTAAGGGGAATTGATGCCACGCCGTTGGCCAAGAATAAACCTCAGTATTGGACTCAGTTGACCATGTGCATGGCTCCTGCACATCAGGAAGATATTCGCTTTTTGGTGTTGCATAATTTGCATGATGTGGTCGTGTTGGGTTTGCCTTGGCTACAGGTTCATAATCCAGTATTGGATTGGAAATCAATGTCTGTGTGTAGTTGGGGTTGTCAAGGGGTACATGGCGATGTTCCGTTGGTGTCAATTTCTGCTTCCACTCCTTCTGAAGTCCCTGAGTTTCTGTCGGATTACCAGGATGTATTTGATGAGCCCAAATCCAGTGTCCTACCCCCTCATAGGGATTGTGATTGTGCTATAAATTTGATTCCTGGTAGTAAGTTTCCTAAGGGCCGACTTTTCAATTTATCTGTGCCAGAGCACGCCGCTATGCGGAGTTATATAAAGGAGTCCTTGGAGAAAGGGCATATTCGCCCGTCTTCATCATCGTTGGGAGCAGGGTTCTTTTTTGTGGCCAAGAAGGATGGTTCTCTGAGACCCTGTATAGATTACCGCCTTCTCAATAAGATCACGGTCAAATTTCAGTACCCTTTGCCTCTGCTGTCTGATTTTTTTGCTCGGATTAAGGGGGCTAGTTGGTTCACCAAGATAGATTTTCGAGGGGCGTATAACCTTGTGCGTATTAAACAGGGCGATGAATGGAAAACAGCATTTAATACGCCCGAGGGCCATTTTGAGTACCTGGTAATGCCATTCGGGCTTTCAAATGCTCCATCTGTGTTTCAGTCCTTTATGCATGACATCTTCCGAAAGTATCTGGATAGATTCATGATTGTATATTTGGATGATATTTTGGTCTTTTCGGATGATTGGGAGTCTCATGTGAAACAGGTCAGAATGGTATTCCAGGTCATTCATGCTAATTCCTTGTTTGTGAAGGGGTCTAAATGTCTCTTCGGAGTTCAGAAGGTTTCCTTTTTGGGCTTCATTTTTTCCCCTTCTACTATCGAGATGGACCCTGTTAAAGTTCAGGCTATTTATGATCGGACTCATATATGTACCAGTAGCGCTTCAACCCGGTATATCCTGCAGCAAGTACGGGTACAGTACCACGTCTGTACCAATGGAGATACAAAAAAATATAAAATCTATATTACTCGCGCTGGAAATAGATTTACTATGAGAGCCTAAAATAGGAGAAAAAGCTGCACTAATTAACCCCGTTATGTGTAAAGGTGGGAATAAATAGTAACAATATATCCGCTGTCACTTAAAATATATATGCAATGTTAATGATAAAGCACTGCAGTTTAACAAGGGGAGCCGCATGCACAGTAAGTACCTGGTATGATTGTAGTGCTGTGACGCGTCTCTAATCCTTCAAGCGGTCTTAATCCTGCATCTTGCTGCAGTGGCAGTAAATCCTAAGCGATGCCTTCTGAGGAGCGGGCTAATGGACACTGCCCCGGCCGGTAGCAAAAATGCCCTGCGCCCGCTTCCTCCGTGCGGTGAAATAGCGCTGCTAATTTCGGCCGTTAGGTTCTCTGCATACGCAGGACCTTACGTGACGTCACGATCACGTGTGTGAACACGTGAATGGCTCTAGACGGCTATGGAGGGAGAAAGGGACCAATTCCTACGCGTTTCGGTAACAAACGTGTTCCTTCTTCAGGGATGGTCCATACTGTGTGCGATATCCCTATATAGCCAGCAGCGATCACCTGACTGAATTACATATTGAAGGCAAATAGCTCGATTTCGCTATTCAAGCCTTTAGGAGCTAGAGTATCCAATTCAAAAATCATTTTAGTTTCTTCTCTAGACATTTGTTGAACGAAGCTACCTCTTCTCCAGCTTTCGTGCACTAATTTGAGGCCAGTTATAATGATACCTTTGGTGGAGCCCCCGTGATAGTTCAAAAAATGTTTTGAGAGTGGATGACCTTGGAATTTTTTGTTAATATTCCTCATGTGCTCATTAATCCTGATCTGGAGGGAACGCTTAGTTCTCCCTATATAAATCTTATTACAGGGGCACGTGATGGAATAAATGACACCTTTCGTGTTACAGGATATGAAATCCTTTATTTGCCAGTCCACAGCACCATTAAAAAGTGTAAATTGTTTTTTTGTTTTCAATGACTTGCAAGATTTACATTTTAAACATGGATAAAAGCCTGGATTTTTACTTTTAAAAGAATCTTCTATTTGCACCTTAGGACGTGGCACAGTGGGGGCTATATTATTCCCCAGATTCATAGCCTTCTTATAAATAAACCTTGGGCGTTCCGGAAGTTTTTCACCAATGATTTTATCTTCTTTTAAAATATCCCAGTGTCTGTTGACTATTTTTCTCAACAGATGGGAATTGGCACTAAACCGTGTAATAATGGGGACCTTTTCCAGTAGTGGATCCCCATTGAATTTCTCTTTATTTTGAAGAAGGTTAGATCTAGGTAAGGCTTCCACCTGATGTTTTGTTGTCACTAAAGAAGTCGGAGAATAACCCTTCTGAGTAAACTTGTTTATTAAAAATTCCGCCTCCCGGTCAAAGTCCTGGATTTGAGAACAATTTCTATGTGCTCGAATCATCTGGCTCTTCGGAATATTAAGAAGCCAACTTAGAGCCATTCACGTGTTCACACACGTGATCGTGACGTCACGTAAGGTCCTGCGTATGCAGAGAACCTAACGGCCGAAATTAGCAGCGCTATTTCACCGCACGGAGGAAGCGGGCGCAGGGCATTTTTGCTACCGGCCGGGGCAGTGTCCATTAGCCCGCTCCTCAGAAGGCATCGCTTAGGATTTACTGCCACTGCAGCAAGATGCAGGATTAAGACCGCTTGAAGGATTAGAGACGCGTCACAGCACTACAATCATACCAGGTACTTACTGTGCATGCGGCTCCCCTTGTTAAACTGCAGTGCTTTATCATTAACATTGCATATATATTTTAAGTGACAGCGGATATATTGTTACTATTTATTCCCACCTTTACACATAACGGGGTTAATTAGTGCAGCTTTTTCTCCTATTTTAGGCTCTCATAGTAAATCTATTTCCAGCGCGAGTAATATAGATTTTATATTTATGATCGGACTCAACCTACATCTGTGAAGAGCCTCCAGAAATTCCTGGGCTTTGCTAATTTTTACCGTCGCTTCATCGCTAATTTTTCTAGTGTGGTTAAACCTTTGACTGATTTGACAAAGAAAGGTGCTGATGTGGTGAATTGGTCCTCTGCGGCCGTTGAGGCTTTTCAGCAGCTGAAACATCGTTTTTCTTCGGCCCCTGTGTTGCGTCAGCCAGATGTTTTGCTCCCTTTTCAGGTCGAGGTTGATGCTTCTGAGATTGGAGCAGGGGCTGTTTTGTCTCAAAGAAGTTCTGATGGCTCTGTGATGAAGCCATGTGCCTTCTTTTCTAGAAAGTTTTCGCCTGCTGAGCGTAATTATGATGTTGGCAATCGGGAGCTGCTAGCTATGAAGTGGGAATTCGAGGAGTGGCGACATTGGCTTGAGGGAGCCAAGCACCGCGTGGTGGTCTTGACGGATCACAAAAATCTGACTTATCTCGAGTCTGCCAAGCGGTTGAAATCCTGGGATTTTTGGGACCAGAGATTTGGTGGCTAGGTCCTTTTGGTGGCCTTCCTTGTCTCGGGATGTGCGTTCTTTTGTGCAGTCCTGTGGGACTTGTGCTCGGGCTAAGCCCTGCTGTTCTCGTGCCAGTGGGTTGCTTTTGCCCTTGCCAGTCCCAAAAAGGCCTTGGACACATGTTTCCATGGATTTTATTTCAGATCTTCCTGTCTCTCAAAGGATGTCTGTCATCTGGGTGGTTTGTGATCGCTTTTCTAAGATGGTCCATTTGGTACCCTTGCCTAAATTACCTTCCTCCTCCGATTTGGTGCCATTATTTTTTCAACATGTGGTTCGTTTGCATGGCATTCCGGAGAACATTGTGTCGGACAGAGGTTCCCAGTTTGTCTCTAGGTTTTGGCGGTCCTTTTGTGCTAAGATGGGCATTGATTTGTCTATTTCTTCAGCTTTCCATCCTCAAACAAATGGCCAACCGAACGAACCAACCAGACTTTGGAAACCTATATGAGATGCTTTGTTTCTGCTGATCAGGATGATTGGGTGACCTTCTTGCCATTGGCTGAGTTCGCCCTTAATAATTGGGCTAGTTCGGCTACTTTGGTTTCGCCTTTTTTTTTGCAATTCTGGTTTTCATCCTCGTTTTTCTTCGGGGCAGGTTGAGCCTTCTGACTGTCCTGGTGTGGATTCTGTGGTGTACAGGTTGCAGCAAATTTGGACTCACGTAGTGGACAATCTGACGTTTTCCCAGGAGAAGGCTCAACTGTTGTGAATTTGGATTCTGGGCTCCCCTGGTGGCTACTGGTGGAATTGAACTGGTGTCTTCATCTTCTCTGTTCACCTGTTCCCATCAAGATGTGGGAGTCGCTATATAACCTTGCTGCTCTGTTAGTTGCTTGCCGGTCAACAATGTTATCAGAAGCCTCTCTGTGCTTGTTCCTGCTCCTAGACAACTACTAGATAAGTTGGACTCTTGTCCATGTTTGTTTTTGCATTTTGTTCCAGTTCACAGCTGTAGTTTCGTTACTGTGTCTGGAAAGCTCTTGTGAACGGGAATTGCCACTCTGGTGTTATGAGTTAATGCCAGAGTTTTAAAGTAATTTCTGGATGGTGTTTTTGATAGGCTTTTCAGCTGACCATGAAAGTGCCCTTTCTGTCTTCTGCTATGTAGTAAGTGGACCTCAAATTTGCTAAACCTATTTTCATACTACGTTTGTTATTTCATCTCAACTCACCGCCAATACATGTGGGGGGCCTCTGTCTCCTTTCGGGGTATTTCTCTAGAGGTGAGCTAGGACTAATATTTTCCTCTGCTAGCTTTATTTAGTCCTCCGGCTGGGCTGGGCATCTAGAATCAACGTAGGCATGCTACCCGGCCACTGCTAGTTGTGCGTTAGGTTTAGTTCATGGTCAGCTCAGTTTCCATCTTCCAAGAGCTAGTTCCTATATATGCTTATGCTATGTTCTCTTGCCATTGAGATCATGACAGTTTGACCGGCCCGCAAAGTGTTAATTGTTTGGGCTGAAGCAGGAGAAAAAGAAGTGTTGAAGGGAAATTTTTTTTTTTCCCCTCAGAGTTTTGCTGCCTAGCCCTTAATTGCTGTCTAGCTGCTTCTTACCTCCTCTTAACCCTTGAATGGCTCTGTGTCCACCTGTTTGTAATGGATCTTCAGAGTGTAACTGCAGGTTTGAATAATCTCGCCACGAAGGTACAAAATTTGCAAGATTTTGTTTGTCATGCACCTGTATCTGAGCCGAGAATTCCTTTGCCGGAATTTTTCTCGGGGAATAGATCTGGGTTTCAGAATTTTCGAAATAATTGCAAATTATTTTTGTCCCTGAAATTTCGCTCTGCCGGAGACCCTGCACAGCAGGTCAGGATTGTGATTTCCTTGCTCCGGGGCGACCCTCAAGACTGGGCTTTTTCATTGACACCAGGGGATCCTGCGTTGCTCAATGTGGATGCGTTTTTTCTGGCCTTGGGGTTGCTTTATGACGAACCTCATTTGGAGCTTCAGGCAGAAAAAACTTTGATGTCCCTATCTCAGGGGCAAGATGAAGCGGAAATTTACTGCCAAAGATTCCGTAAATGGTCTGTGCTTACTCAGTGGAATGAGTGCGCCCTGGCGGCGACTTTCAGAGAGGGTCTCTCTGATGCCATTAAGGATGTTATGGTGGGGTTCCCTGTGCCTGCGGGTCTGAATGAGTCCATGACAATGGCTATTCAGATCGATAGGCGTTTGCGGGAGCGCAAACCAGTGCACCATCTGGCGGTGTCCACTGAGAAGTCGCCAGAGAGTATGCAGTGTGATAGAATTCTGTCCCGAAGCGAGCGGCAGAATTTTAGACGGAAAAATGGGTTGTGTTTCTATTGTGGTGATTCTACTCATGTTATATCAGCATGCTCTAAGCGCACTAAAAAGCTTGGTAAATCTGTTTCCATTTGCACCTTACCGTCTAAATTTATTCTATCTGTGACCCTGATTTGCTCTTTGTCATCTATTACCACGGACGCCTATGTCGACTCTGGCGCCGCTTTGAGTCTTATGGATTGGTCCTTTGCCAAACGCTGTGGGTATGATTTAGAGCCTTTGGAGACTCCTATTCCTCTGAAGGGGATTGACTCCACCCCATTGGCTAATAATAAACCACAATACTGGACACAAGTAACTATGCGTATTAATCCGGATCACCAGGAGATTATTCGCTTTCTGGTGCTGTATAATCTACATGATGATTTGGTGCTAGGATTGCCTTGGCTGCAATCTCACAACCCAGTCCTCGACTGGAGAGCTATGTCTGTGTTGAGCTGGGGATGTAAGGGGGCTCATGGGGATGTACCTGTGGTTTCCATTTCATCATCCATTCCCTCTGAAATTCCTGAGTTCCTGTCTGACTATCGTGACGTCTTTGAAGAATCTAAGCTTGGTTCGTTACCTCCGCACCGAGAGTGCGATTGTGCCATAGATTTAATCCCGGGTAGTAAATACCCAAAGGGTCGTTTATTTAATCTGTCTGTGCCTGAACATGCTGCTATGCGAGAATATATAAAGGAGTCCTTGGAAAAGGGACATATTCGTCCATCGTCATCTCCCTTAGGAGCCGGTTTTTTCTTTGTGTCAAAAAAAGACGGCTCTTTGAGACCATGTATTGATTATCGGCTTTTGAATAAAATCACTGTTAAATATCAATACCCATTGCCGTTGCTGACTGATTTGTTTGCTCGCATAAAGGGGGCCAAGTGGTTCTCTAAGATTGACCTTCGTGGGGCGTATAATTTGGTGCGAATCAGGCAGGGGGATGAGTGGAAAACCGCATTTAATACGCCCGAGGGCCACTTTGAGTATTTAGTGATGCCTTTTGGTCTTTCTAATGCTCCGTCAGTTTTCCAGTCCTTTATGCATGATATTTTTCGCGATTATTTGGATAAATTTATGATTGTGTATCTGGATGATATTCTGATTTTTTCGGATGACTGGGACTCTCATGTCCAGCAAGTCAGGAGGGTTTTTCAGGTTTTGCGGTCTAATTCTTTGTGTGTGAAGGGTTCTAAGTGTGTTTTTGGGGTACAGAGGATTTCCTTTTTGGGATATATTTTTTCCCCCTCTTCCATTGAAATGGATCCTGTCAAGGTTCAAGCTATTTGTGATTGGACGCAGCCCTCTTCTCTTAAGAGTCTTCAGAAATTTTTGGGCTTTGCTAACTTTTATCGTCGATTTATTGCTGGTTTTTCGGATATTGCTAAGCCATTGACCGATTTGACTAAGAAGGGTGCTGATGTTGCTGATTGGTCCCCTGATGCTGTGGAGGCCTTTCGGGAGCTTAAGCGCCGTTTTTCCTCTGCCCCTGTGTTGCGTCAGCCTGATGTTGCTCTACCTTTTCAGGTTGAGGTCGACGCTTCTGAGATCGGAGCTGGGGCAGTGTTGTCGCAGAAAAGTTCTGACTGCTCCGTGATGAGGCCTTGTGCCTTCTTTTCCCGTAAATTTTCGCCCGCTGAGCGGAATTATGATGTTGGGAATCGGGAGCTTTTGGCCATGAAGTGGGCTTTTGAGGAGTGGCGCCATTGGCTTGAGGGGGCCAGACATCAGGTGGTGGTATTGACTGACCACAAAAATTTGATTTATCTTGAGACCGCCAGGCGCCTGAATCCTAGACAGGCGCGCTGGTCATTATTTTTCTCTCGGTTTAATTTTGTGGTGTCATACCTACCGGGTTCTAAGAATGTTAAGGCGGATGCCCTTTCTAGGAGTTTTGAGCCTGACTCGCCTGGTAACTCTGAGCCCACAGGTATCCTTAAGGATGGAGTGGTATTGTCAGCCGTTTCTCCAGACCTGCGGCGGGCCTTGCAGGAGTTTCAGGCGGAGAGACCTGATCGTTGCCCACCTGATAAACTGTTTGTTCCTGATGATTGGACCAGTAGAGTCATCTCTGAGGTTCATTCTTCTGCGTTGGCAGGTCATCCTGGCATTTTTGGTACCAGGGATTTGGTGGCAAGGTCCTTCTGGTGGCCTTCCCTGTCACGAGATGTGCGAGGCTTTGTGCAGTCTTGTGACGTTTGTGCTCGGGCCAAGCCTTGTTGTTCTCGGGCTAGTGGATTATTGTTGCCCTTGCCTATTCCTAAGAGGCCTTGGACGCACATCTCGATGGATTTTATTTCAGATCTGCCTGTTTCTCAGAAGATGTCTGTCATCTGGGTGGTGTGTGACCGTTTTTCTAAGATGGTCCATTTGGTTCCTCTGCCCAAGTTACCTTCTTCTTCCGAGTTGGTTCCTCTGTTTTTTCAAAATGTTGTTCGTTTGCATGGTATTCCTGAGAATATCGTTTCTGACAGAGGGACCCAATTCGTGTCTAGATTTTGGCGGGCATTCTGTGCTAGGATGGGCATAGATTTATCTTTTTCGTCCGCTTTCCATCCTCAGACGAATGGCCAGACCGAGCGGATTAATCAGACCCTGGAGACATATCTGAGGTGTTTT
The DNA here is from genome assembly GCF_051348905.1 of Ranitomeya variabilis. Classification (NCBI taxonomy): domain Eukaryota; kingdom Metazoa; phylum Chordata; class Amphibia; order Anura; family Dendrobatidae; genus Ranitomeya; species Ranitomeya variabilis. The sequence goes on along the minus strand of NC_135232.1, from coordinate 655,790,828 downwards.
GTGTCTGCTGACCAGGATGATTGGGTTGCTTTTTTGCCATTGGCGGAGTTCACTCTCAATAATCGGGCCAGCTCTGCCACTTTGGTGTCCCCGTTTTTCTGTAATTCGGGGTTTCATCCTCGATTTTCCTCTGGTCAGGTGGAATCTTCGGATTGTCCTGGAGTGGATGCTGTGGTGGAGAGATTGCATCAGATCTGGGGGCAGGTGGTGGACAATTTGAGGTTGTCCCAGGAGAAGACTCAGCTTTTTGCCAACCGCCACCGTCGTGTTGGTCCTCGGCTTTCTGTTGGGGATTTGGTGTGGTTGTCTTCTCGTTTTGTCCCTATGAGGGTCTCTTCTCCTAAGTTTAAGCCTCGGTTTATCGGCCCGTATAAGATATTGGAGATTCTTAACCCTGTTTCCTTCCGTTTGGACCTCCCTGCATCCTTTTCTATTCATAACGTTTTTCATCGGTCATTATTGCGCAGGTATGAGGTACCGGTTGTGCCTTCCGTTGAGCCTCCTGCTCCGGTGTTGGTTGAGGGTGAGTTGGAGTACGTTGTGGAGAAAATCTTGGACTCTCGTGTTTCCAGACGGAGACTCCAGTATCTGGTCAAGTGGAAGGGATACGGCCAGGAGGATAATTCTTGGGTGAATGCATCTGATGTTCATGCCTCCGATCTGGTTCGTGCCTTTCATAGGGCCCATCCTGATCGCCCTGGTGGTTCTGGTGAGGGTTCGGTGCCCCCTCCTTGAGGGGGGGGTACTGTTGTGAATTTGGATTCTGGGCTCCCCCGGTGGCTACTGGTGGAATTGAACTGGTGTCTTCATCTTCTCTGTTCACCTGTTCCCATCAAGATGTGGGAGTCGCTATATAACCTTGCTGCTCTGTTAGTTGCTTGCCGGTCAACAATGTTATCAGAAGCCTCTCTGTGCTTGTTCCTACTCCTAGACAACTACTAGATAAGTTGGACTCTTGTCCATGTTTGTTTTTGCATTTTGTTCCAGTTCACAGCTGTAGTTTCGTTACTGTGTCTGGAAAGCTCTTGTGAACGGGAATTGCCACTCTGGTGTTATGAGTTAATGCCAGAGTTTTAAAGTAATTTCTGGATGGTGTTTTTGATAGGCTTTTCAGCTGACCATGAAAGTGCCCTTTCTGTCTTCTGCTATGTAGTAAGTGGACCTCAAATTTGCTAAACCTATTTTCATACTACGTTTGTTATTTCATCTCAACTCACCGCCAATACATGTGGGGGGCCTCTGTCTCCTTTCGGGGTATTTCTCTAGAGGTGAGCTAGGACTAATATTTTCCTCTGCTAGCTTTATTTAGTCCTCCGGCTGGGCTGGGCATCTAGAATCAACGTAGGCATGCTACCCGGCCACTGCTAGTTGTGCGTTAGGTTTAGTTCATGGTCAGCTCAGTTCCCATCTTCCAAGAGCTAGTTCCTATATATGCTTATGCTATGTTCTCTTGCCATTGAGATCATGACACTCAACGTTTCGTTAACCGCCGTCGTTGTGTTGGTCCCCGACTTCGTGTTGGGGATTTGGTTTGGTTGTCTTCTCATTATGTTCCTATGAAGGTTTCTTCTCCTAAGTTTAAGCCTCGTTTCATTGGTCCTTATAAGATTTCTGAAATTCTCAACCCTGTCTTATTTCGTTTGGTCCTTCCAGCTTCTTTTGCCATCCATAATGTGTTCCATAGGTCGTTGTTGCGGAGGTGTGAAGGAACAAATTATGAAAGGTTCTCCATTTTGTGCTAGATTCTCCATTTTGTGTTTTTGACTCCATTTTCTTGTTGCTTAAAGATAAATTCTGTTATTTAATTAGGTAAAAGGTTACAGCTGCCATGAAGTAACTTTATCTTGTTGTTCACAAGCCTGGTATGCAACTAGGCTATTGTTCATAATTGGTATAAAGACCTTGAGTCTTCTGTCTCGAGCCAGATAAGAGATTCGGGGGTGTATCACTATTCAAGACTGAGGCATCTGTTAGAAAAACACATACTGTGCCAAAAAGACATGACTATATCTGTAGTTTCCATTTTTCCTGTATCCTCATGGGTTAAGTTTTTCCTGCATTCTTATAGGTTAAGAACTGTGAGCATGTTCTTATGCTGATTGGTTGAAGTATAATTTCTGTGACAATGAAAACTGATATACAAAATAAACGGGGGCCAGAGATCAGCTCGATCCCCCATACAGAGACACATGTCTCCGTCTGGTCATTTTCAGTTGCCGGCAACACCTTGTATATTAATTTGGAAATCACTGGGTTAACCGTGAAGGATCAATTTAAATCCTCCCTCAACAGTTGGCGCTTAACGTGGGGCTCCAAGCAGGAACGCCTCTGCCGCCCGGAGGACAACAAGACAAAGGACCCTCGGACCGGACACAGGCACTGGAAAATTGGGACTGATCATCCCCCACAACAACCACGGTAAGTTGGCAGTTATACTGTCCAGACTGACCGTTTGGTGTGGTTTTCCTGTGTTTGTTGCTGCAAAGAGGATCTGAGGTTTGTCCCCGGAGGTGGGATGATTTTTGGGTGGAATCATATAGAGGTGTAGTTCCGTTGGAAGCCCAGTGCTCGAACCGTACCTCATAAGGGACGGACACCCCGGATTGACCAGTGATGTAATTCTCTTTATAGTCAAAATATCCTGAATTCCTGATCACTGTTAGAATCAGGCGCGGTGAGGTGATCGAAGATTGGGTAGGATGCGTAACTCAGGAATCATATATTTATGTATTTCCAGGGGTGTCCGGAGGGTTAAGTCTAAGACGCCCTCCTCCTTTCACTGAGTACCGCGTTTTTGGGTTGTCCCAGCGGGGGACAGAGAGAGACCCAGTGGAATAAAACCGTAAGGCCGTCGGTATTATGCACAACTAAGAAGGATATTTAGCTCTAAAGGAGAATCCGTTTTTGTGGAAGGAAAAGAAGTCTTTGAAGTTGTATTATGAATCTGATATTGTTTGCCCAAAGACGGGGAAAATATTCTCAATCATTGGTTTTTCTAAGGTGTTCTGGTATGTGAATTGTGGGATGAAGATTTTGTAGAAATTAATTAAGTCTAAGAACTACTGTATTTCGTTTGTGTTTTTGTCTTTGAAATATCCGATGGGAGGGGTCGCGTAGCTGCGCTATTGCTTGTCTCTTTTCTCTGTGTAGAGGAATGCTGTGATCTCTCTTATCTCTGCGTCCTTGGAATGGAGAGAGCACATACTGTAACGGTGTTCTCTGTATTTTCTCTGGTAGATCTGTGTCTTGTTTAAAGCGACAACATTGTTTTTAAGTATAAAGAAATATTATAATCTGGAATTTGAAAGTGAAATATAGTGCCTGGTTTTATAAGGAAATTTGTATCAGTGATTGAAAGATTGGTAAAAGCAAGTTGAGTGGTTGATATATAGCAAATTGAGGATCAACAGAGGAAGTGAATTCTGATGAATAATGTGTCAGAAAGACAAACAATTAAAAATGATGATCTGGAACAGGGGGTCTCCCTGCTTGATGATAAGGTCCCTCCCCAGGAAATCAAGCCTCTTCTCCCGACTGTAAGCTCTGTGCCCCTCAATCCCAAAGCACCAATATATACTGGGGGCAGATTTATTATCACAGTTCCGCTCCAGAATACAATTCCAAGATGATGGTCAGATGGTCCTTACGTTATATAACCCCTATGCAGATGAATATAATGAGATCTGTATCCTACATGCCCTTCCCACAGTTATGATGGTCCTGATAGACCCAGATTCTCCCCCAATAATGCCTGTAGAACCAGTAAAAGTGTTTCTCAAACCTGGTGCCCCTTTTCCCAAAGTCCATCAGTACCCTTTGAAACATGATCAGGAGCAGTGCCTCAAGGGGCAAATACAAACGTTACTCGATAATGGTGTCCTGATACCCTGTGTTTCCCCATGGAACACGCCCTTGTTTCCCATTAAGAAAAAGACTCCACCCGACCAACCCCCTGTGTACCGGCTGGTACAAGGTCTACGGGCAGATAATGCAGTTACTGTTCCAGAAACTCCGGTGCCTAATCCACATACTCTTTTGTCCCAGATATCTCAGGATGCTGCTTGGTTCACAGTTATTGACCTTGCCAATGTCTTCTTCAGCATTCCATTACACCCAGATTGCCAGTTTCTGTTTGCATTCACTTATCAGGGATGACAATTGACGCAGACAGTTATGCCACAGGGGGCCCAAAAAAAAGAAGTCCCAATCAGTTTGCAAAAAATATGGGAGAGTGTCTTTTACCCTGGCAGTTAGAACACCCCTATGTCACGCTGCTTCAGTATGTGGATGATCTTTTGTTGTGTGAACGGACAGAGCAGGAAACCATTGTTGCCACTGTTAGTTTTCTCAAGTATCTGGCAGATCTGAACTGTCGGGTTTCGGCCTCGAAATTTCGGTTCTGCCTTGGCCAAGTGATATTTTTGGGTCACTGTCTCCTTCAGGGTGCCAGACACCTCACAAAAGAAAGAAAAATAGCCGTCAGCTCCCTTCCTTTACCAAAAGATGAGACTGAACTCCAGCGTTTTCTTGGACTATGTACTTATTGTTGTCAGTGGATACCGGACGCATCCCGTATAATGCAACCTTTCTACAATGCCCTGAAAGACGGTTCAAGATATGCTGATGATTTGGCAGATTCCACACCAGATACGCTGTTACTACGGAAGATACTGTAGTGCACGGAGCTGCACTCCCTCCCTCACTGTCAGCACAAGAAGTAGAACTTCAGGCTCTGCCTACTGCATGTGTTCTGGCCAAAGACAGGCGGGCTAATATATACACGGACTCACAGTATGCATTTGGTATTGCTCATGATTTAGGAGCCCTATGGGCCAATCGAGGGTTTATTACCACCGCCGGGACTCCAGTGAAGAATGCTGAAGCTGTTAAAACCCTCATGGACTCAATCAAATTACCCACTGATGGTCCATACCCCACACGATGTATATAGTATCCCTAACCAAGTATAATCTAGCCACATGTCCATGACCAGACAGCTGCGACTTCGGTGTGCTATTCTCATGCCTACTAATGTGACTTTGAAAAGGTGCACTGTCCTAAACCCCGCTACTCTTCTCCTAGTTCCTATGGATCCAAAGGGGGGAGGAGTAGGTGACATGAAAAAGGACACTCTTTTTCTTTCTAAAATGGATCCAGAGGAACAAGATTAGGTTTCCAAACCATATGATTGTCTAGAATTGATGTCTCAGGAAACGGCTGGTCTCTAGTGTGCCCATTCTAATGCTGATTTTGAGCTTTTTGTAGATGGATCCCGTCACCAAGATGACCAAGGACGCTACTGTACCAGATATGCTGTGGTCTCAGAACATGAGGTAATCAAGGCAGAGTCAATGCCAGCTTATATGTCTGCACAAGAAGCAGAGCAAACTAGTAGAAGGTAAGACTGTAAATATCTACACTGATTCCAGGTATGCTTTTGGCATTGCACACGATTATGGGCCTATCTGGAGAGCCAGGGCTTTCCTGACAGCAAATGGCCACCCCATTAAACATGCTGAGGCAGTCCAGCAACTTATGAATGCACTACAGCTTCCCACCCAAGCAGGCATCATAAAGGTAAAGGCACATACCAAAGGCACTGATGGACGGACAAAAAGGGTAACGCATTGGCAGACCAGGCTGCCAAGAAAGCAGCAAGCACTCCTGTAGCCTCTAAAGTACATCACCTAGACACCCCACCATCTCCATTTGTGTTGAAAGACATCTTAGCCCGGTTACAAGAACAGGCAAGTAAGGAGGAGAAAAATAGGTGGCAAAAGATAGGGGCTTGCTCTGATACCGTCACTGGACTATGGGGGAGGGGTGAAAAGGTCTGCCTACCACAGGTACTGTACCCAATGATGGCACAGGTTCTGCACGGGAATGTGCACCACTCGAAGACGGCCATGTGTGAAACCCTACAGAAACAATGGATTGCCCCCGGGTTTTCCACCTGCGCAGAAAGGCAAGTACAGAGCTGCATGATATGTGCCACACATAATCAGAGTAGGACAGTGAAAACCCCATCCAAGCACACTCCCCGGCCCTTTAACCAATTCCAGAGACTGCAGAATGATTATATTCAGTTACCCAGGGTAGGGACGTATGAGTATGTGTTGGTCTGCATTGATTTATTTTCAGGTTGGCCAGAAGCCTACCCAGTTGCCAAAGCTACGGCTAAGACAACGGCGAAGAAACTGATGGCTGAGATCATATGCAGGTATGGAATTCCTGAAGTCATTGAAAGCGATCAGGGTTCCCATTTTACTGGAGAGATCATGTCAGAGGTAATGGCAGCACTGGGGGTAAGTCAAGCATTGCATACTCCATCCGCAGAGTAGTGGAAGAGTGGAGAGACTAAATGGAATTTTTAAGCTTAAAATCCAGAAGGCAATGACAGAGACTGGTAAACCACGGACAGAATGCCTTCCTCTAGCTTTGTTTCCAGTAAGATATACCCCAAACAGGAAGACAGGACTGTCACCGTATAAGATTCTGTTTGGCAGGAGCCCCAATCTTGAATGTTTCTTTCCACAACAGTTGCAGCTCAAGTACCAGGACTTGACTAGCTATGTGCAGGCCTTACATGGACACCTTGCCAAAGTGCATTTAACTGTCTTCAGTTCTCTTCCAGACCCAGACAAGGTTCCTGGACACCATCCCTTTGTGCCAGGAGACCTGGTGTATGTGAAAAAGTTTGTGTGCAGAGATTGTCTCCAGACAAGATTTGAAGGACTTCACACGGTGATCCTGGTTACCCCCACTGCAGTAAAATTTGAAGGAAAGAGCACCTGGATCCACGCCTCATATTGTAAAAGAGACCGAACCAGTGTTTAGTCACAGTAGTGACTGAAGGGAAATGTTGCTGTTGTTTTTGATCCTGGGACCAGGGGCCATCCTCGCCCCTACCTCTTCGGCCCCTATTGCATAAATAAGAATTCTGGTCCCACTATTCTCTGGGTAAATCTGACAGCCCCGGTGAATATCTGGCGATTTGATTTCTGTGATGTAGTCAAGTGCCTTGAGACTGAACGGGTGGTAGAGGGAATCATCCAGTTTTATATGTGTGTTACCAGAAATGACAACAATAACTGTTATTATTGGTCAGATGCTGCTTGGAATACGGGAGATGATTGGGGATATAAACCTAGCGAAGCCATGTTCTCTAAGGATAGGACGGGTAGGAGTCTTCGTGAGAGAATGCATCTAACAGCCCTTCTGCAACCACTTAGGGGCTGTAAATGGGGTAAAAGTTGTCACCCCCTCCTCCTAAATCTTGAAAGCCCCCAATCTGCTGACCTGCAGACATTTGTACTGGGAAGGCATTTTAATTATGTATTTAATAGTGGATACCATGGGAATTTAGGCCATATACAACTCCAGGATATTAGTTTCAGACCAACCAAGGCCCCTGTTACCAGTACACCTAAAACAGGCCCAGGTGAGCGTTTGCAAAATGTAGTTAATGAAGTGATACCCATTCCAGGTCTCAGTTGGCAAGAAGTTTTCTCCATAGAAGCACAAACAGCCCCAAGGAAAAACCTGTGGTTAGAATGGGTGAGATACAATGTAAGAGTCCAGAATATCTCTGTAGGATGTATTGCTTGTGCTGCTGCGAATACACATCTCTACACACATGCATTGCTTTTCCCTGATGACAACACCACTGCCTGTGTCATGAATCGTTTGAAAGGTCTGAAGCCCACTGATTGTCCAGATTATGTCCTACTAATTCATGAGAAACCCAAACTAAAGGTTCCAGGAGAAAGTAACCGTATTAGCTGACAATTACACCTGCTATAATTCCCACGACACCACAGGTACACTAGTAGGGATCTTCGAGACAGGTTTCTGCAAAGGGAACAGTTCTCTAGATACAGGTCCTTCTCAAAAAATTAGCATATAGTGTTAAATTTCATTATTTACCATAATGTAATGATTACAATTAAACTTTCATATATTATAGATTCATTATCCACCAACTGAAATTTGTCAGGTCTTTTATTGTTTTAATACTGATGATTTTGGCCTACAACTCCTGATAACCCAAAAAACCTGTCTCAATAAATTAGCATATTTCAACCGTCCAATCAAATAAAAGTGTTTTTTAATAACAAACAAAAAAACCATCAAATAATAATGTTCAGTTATGCACTCAATACTTGGTCGGGAATCCTTTGGCAGAAATGACTGCTTCAATGCGGCGTGGCATGGAGGCAATCAGCCTGTGACACTGCTGAGATGTTATGGAGGCCCAGGATGCTTCAATAGCGGCCTTAAGCTCATCCAGAGTGTTGGGTCTTGCATCTCTCAACTTTCTCTTCACAATATCCCACAGATTCTCTATGGGGTTCAGGTCAGGAGAGTTGGCAGGCCAATTGAGCACAGTAATACCATGGTCAGTAAACCATTTACCAGTGGTTTTGGCACTGTGAGCAGGTGCCAGGAAGCATGAAGTGCTCCAAAATCTCCTGATAGCTAGCTGCATTGACCCTGCCCTTGATGAAACACAGTGGACCAACACCAGCAGCTGACATGGCACCCCACACCATCACTGACTGGGTACTTGACACTGGACTTCAGGCATTTTGGCATTTCCTTCTCCCCAGTCTTCCTCCAGACTCTGGCACCTTGATTTCCGAATGACATGCAAAATTTGCTTTCATCAGAAAAAAGTACTTGGGACCACTTAGCAACAGTCCAGTGCTGCTTCTCTGTAGCCCAGGTCAGGCGCTTCTGCCGCTGTTTATGGTTCAAAAGTGGCTTTACCTGGGGAATGCGGCACCTGTAGCCCATTTCCTGCACACGCCTGTGCACGGTGGCTGTGGATGTTTCCACACCAGACTCAGTCCACTGCTTCCTCAGGTTCCCCAAGGTCTGGAATCGGTCCTTCTCCACAATCTTCCTCAGGGTCCGGTCACCTCTTCTCGTTGTACAGCGTTTTCTGCCACATTGTTTCCTTCCAACAGACTTACCATTGAGGTGCCTTGATACAGCACTCTGGGAACAGCCTATTTGTTGAGAAATTTCTTTCTGGGTCTTACCCTCTTGCTTGAGGGTGTCAATGATGGCCTTCTTGACATCTGTCAGGTCGCTAGTCTTACCCATGATGGGGGTTTTGAGTAATGAACCAGGCAGGGAGTTTTTAAAAGCCTCAGGTATCTTTTGCATGTGTTTAGAGTTAATTAGTTGATTCAGAAGATTAGGGTAATAGGTCGTTTAGAGAACCTTTTCTTGATATGCTAATTTATTGAGACAGGTTTTTTGGGTTATCAGGAGTTGTAGGCCAAAATCATCAGTATTAAAACAATAAAAGACCTGACAAATTTCAGTTGGTGGATAATGAATCTATAATATATGAAAGTTTAATTGTAATCATTACATTATGGTAAATAATGAAATTTAACACTATATGCTAATTTTTTGAGAAGGACCTGTACTGATTTGCTAATCAAACATACAGAATATATGTACGACATTTATTGGTTATGTGGAGACGGTAAGCTCCGTCCTAGGTTGCCTAATGCCTGGATAGGCCAATGCACCCTTGTTAAACTAGTTATGCAGTTCAAGATTTTATTTTTGGGATCCAAAGATACCTGATGAACTTACCAGAAAGAGGAGAAGTTTTGATCAGCTCCACATGAGTTATGAAGAAGATCCACTAGTATATATTGATGCCATTGGAGTGCCAAGGGGGGTGCCTGACCAGTTTAAAGCCCAGAACCAGATTTATGCCGGCTTTGCTTCTATAATCCCACAGGTGCAGATTAATAAAAAATGTTGAATGGATCAAATATATATATATTACAGTGAACAAAGATTTGTCAATTATAGCTGTGATGCCTTTTAGGGTATAGTTGAGGATTTGGGCCCTAACACTTGTATGACCCGTGCTGCAACCCAACCTAAGAGAATTACACTGAATCCTGTCCAGACAAGATCACATGTAGTGATATAAGAAGCTGACACAGGATTGTGGTTGGCGGATAGTGGGGACATTAACTTTTGGGAGTAGGCTGACAGTAATCCTTTTGGGAAGGAGCTGTAGACCAGCATGTCATGTCACTCCCACCACCAGAGAACCAACCACATCAGGTAGGGTAAGACAGATACAGGAGTATTATCCCTGGAGGCCCTCTGACTAGCTATGCAAAAACAATTGGCTGACCCTGAGAACCAACCTTTCTCATTTTACAAACAAATAATGACAATATGATGGATGTATAAGTGCACCTGGGCAGGCCTAGGTAGTTAGTGAAAGCAACTCCGATTGGCACCTTCCTCAATCAAGAAGTAGACCCACCAGAGTACGATGGTACTGATCCAAGGGAGATCCCTAAGTATGTCCCCCTCAACAGAGTAGACAGAACCCCCCATTCTCAGATGATGCTAAGAGATTTTGTTTAGGGACAGTGGGAGAACTCCATGTGAGGTTAGTGAAGGGTTCAGCTGCCTGGAGGCCTCTCGCTAGGGGAGAGTTTCTGAGGTGTCTGGATGAAGAAATCCACCTCCCCTTTTCCCATCACATGGACAGTCTCGAAGGATCTTTCTTTAAGGGAAAAAAAAAAAAAAACTTAGTGTTTAGGGGGGATTGTCAAGGTGAAAATATATTTTCTTATATACTTTTTGTACTGCTATATCTTAGACTGTGAAATAATAAGATTTTTCCCTTGCTTGTAGATATTAATGAAACTGTATTTAAAATGGCTGGTAACATGGCACCAGTCATGTGAAGACCAGTACCCCTCGAGCTTAGAGCTCGGGATAGTATCTCTGATGCTGGACATTAATTAACAAAATTTATCTAGGGGGGAATGTGAAGGAACAAATTATGAAAGGTTCTCCATTTTGTGCTAGATTCTCCATTTTGTGTTTTTGACTCCATTTTCTTGTTGCTTAAAGATAAATTCTGTTATTTAATTAGGTAAAAGGTTACAGCTGCCATGAAGTAACTTTATCTTGTTGTTCACAAGCCTGGTATGCAACTAGGCTATTGTTCATAATTGGTATAAAGACCTTGAGTCTTCTGTCTCGAGCCAGATAAGAGATTCGGGGGTGTATCACTATACAAGACTGAGGCATCTGTTAGAAAAACACATACTGTGCCAAAAAGACATGACTATATCTGTAGTTTCCATTTTTCCTGTATCCTCATGGGTTAAGTTTTTCCTGCATTCTTATAGGTTAAGAACTGTGAGCGTGTTCTTATGCTGATTGGTTGAAGTATAATTTCTGTGACAATGAAAACTGATATACAAAATAAACGGGGGCCAGAGATCAGCTCGATCCCCCATACAGAGACACACGTCTCCGTCTGGTCATTTTCAGTTGCCGGCAACACCTTGTATATTAATTTGGAAATCACTGGGTTAACCGTGAAGGATCAATTTAAATCCTCCCTCAACAGAGGTACATGGCGCCTATGGTTCCCTCCGTTGATCCTCCTGCCCCAGTGTTGGTTGAGGGGGAGTTGGAGTATGTGGTGGAAAAAATTTTGGATTCTCGTATTTCGAGACGGAAGCTTCAGTATCTGGTTAAGTGGAAGGGCTATGGTCAGGAGGATAATTCCTGGGTTGTTGCCTCCGATGTCCACGCTGCCGATTTAGTTCGTGCTTTTCATTTGGCTCGTCCTGATCGGCCTGGGGGCCCTGGTGAGGGTTCGGTGACCCCTCCTCAAGGGGGGGTACTGTTGTGAATTCCGTTCTCGGACTCCCTCCTGTGGTCATGAATGGTACTTCGGTTAGTTCTGCTCTTGGACTCCCTCTGGTGGCTTTGAGCGGAACTGCTGGTCTCTGAGGTTTGCTTTCTCAGCTGACCTCGTTTACTGTTAGGCTGGCTTCCCTATTTAACTCTACTCAGATCGTTACTTCATGCCAGCTGTCAATGTATCAGTATTGGTTCAGATCTCTCTTGGACTTCTCTGAGGACCTGTCTACTCCAGCAGAAGCTAAGTCTTTGCTAGTTCATTTGTTGTTACTGCTTCCTGAATATATTTCTTAGTACTGCTAATTTCTAGTCCAGCTTGCTATCATGATATTCCCTTGCTAGCTGGAAGCTCTGGGGTGCAGAGTGGCACCTCCACACTGTGAGTCGGTGTGGGGAGTCTTTTTGCTTACTCTGCGTGTTTTTTTGTAGTCTTTTGTGCTGACCGCATAGTTCCCTTTTCTATTCTCTGACTATTTAGTGAAGTCTGGCCTCTTTTGCTAAAACCTGTTTCATTCCTGTGTTTGTGACTTTCCTCTTAACTCACAGTCAATATATGTGGGGGGCTGCCTTTACCTTTGGGGAATTTCTCTGAGGCAAGGTTAGGCTCTATTTCTATCTTTAGGGGTAGTTAGCTCTTAGGCTGTGAAGAGGCGTCTAGGGAGAGTTAGGTACGCTCCACGGCTATTTCTAGTGTGTGTGATAGGAGTAGAGTTTGCGGTCAGCAGAGTTCCCACTTTCCCAGAGCTTGTTCCGATTACTAGTTTACTCATCAGGTCATTCCGGGTGCTCCTAACCACCAGGTCCATAACAGTATGTAGACTGGGAGAAAAAAGCGCAATAGGGTCTTAACTGGTAAACAGTAAAAGGAATCTGCTCTCCTGGTGGAGTTGCACTTAAACAACATGTATAGCACATAGATCAGCTGCTGCAGGACACGATTTCATAGGGACTGTGAAGCAAATAATCTAGGTAAAGTGTCACTTGTTGAGCTGCTGATGGAAATAGACGGCCAGACGGTATACTTTCAAAAGTTTATTTAAACAGGTTTTATAGGTCAACGCGTTTCGAGGACAGCACACGACCTCTTCATCAGGACAAAACTTCTGCAATCGCTCCATGGGGTGAAGGTGGAAGGCAGCACACGATCACACCCGTGATTACATCATATAATAGCGGCTGGAACTCATTTCTTGCTGTGGCTATTAGAGAACTGATTTCGGCTCTTAAACCCCTTCACCCCAAAGCCTGTTTTTACCTTCCTGACCAGGCCAATTTTTGCAATTCTGACCAATGTCACTTTATGAGGTCATAACTCTGGAACACTTCAATGGATCCCACTGATTCTGAGTGTGTTTTCTCATGACAATTTGTACTTTATGATAGTGGTAACATTTCTTTGATATGACTTGCATTTATTTGTGAAAAAAATGGAAATTTGGCAAAAAGTTTGAAAATTTGGCAATTAAAAAATTATTTTTTATGCCTTTAAATCAGAGAGGCATAACTCACAAAATAGTTAATAAATAACATTTCCCACATGTCTACTTTACATCAGCAATATTTTTGAAACATAATTTTTTGTTGTTGTTAGGAAGTTATAAGAGTTAAAAGTTGACCAGCTATTTTTCATTTTTACAACAAAATTTGCAAAACCATTTTTTTTAGGGACCACCTAATATCTGAAGTGACTTTGATGGGCCTATATGACAGAAAATACCCAAAAGTGACACTATTCAAAAAACTGCAACCCTCAAAATACTCAAAACCACATTCAAGAAGTTTATTAACCCTTCAAAGGATTATTTGGAATGTGGTAGGTAAAAATAAACATTTACTTTTCTTTCACAAAAAATTTCCTTTAGACCTAATTTTTTTTACTTTTGCAAGATTAACAGGAGAAAATGGACCATACAATTTGTTGTGCAATTTCTCCTGAGCATACTGGTACTCCATATGTGGGGGAAATCTACTGTTTGGGCACACAGCAGGGCTCGGAAAAGAAGGAGTGCCATTTCACTTTTTGAATATAATTTTTTTTGGCATAATTAGAGGACACCATGTCATGTTTGGAGAGCCCCTGATGTGCCTAAACAGTTGAGACCCGGAACAAGTGACACCATTTTGGAAACTAGACCCCTTAGGGAATTTATCTAGTTGAGCACCTTGAACCCACAGGAGATTCACAGAAGTTTTTAACATAGAGCCGTGAAAATATAATCAAAAATCAAATTTTTCCCAGAAAATTTGTTGTGCAATTTCTCCTGTGTACACCGATACCCAATATGTGGAGGAAAACAACTGTTTGGGCGCACGGCAGGACTTGGAAGGGAAGGACCGTCATTTGACTTTTGGAATGCAAAATTTGCTGGAATAATTACGCGTCTGAAGAGCCCCTGATGTGCCTAAATAGTGGAAACCCCCCCACAAGTGACACCATTTTAGAAACGAGACCCCTTTGGAACTTATCTAGATGTGTATTGAGCACCTTGAATCTACAGGTGCTTCACAGAAGTTTATAACCTAGAGCCGTGGAAATAAAAAAAAAATCACATTTTTCCCAAATAAATCTTTTTTTTAGCTCAATATTTTGCATTTGTATGGGTGTAGCTCCCTGAATTTATCCAGGTAACCCTAAAAAAATACTCTTGTCTGGACAAGACCCCAAAGAGGGAAAGGAAAGGAGGCAACCAGAAGAAAGGGGAAGATAGAATATTACCAATCTAAAGAAGAAAGTACACCCCCTGGCTCGTCTGCTCCTCTCTTTTTCCCTTTTCACCCTTTGGGGTCTTTTTGTCTAGACTGAGTATATGTTCAGGGGCCCTCAACCATATGTGATTTTCTGTACACACTTACTTGTGATGCTTTTTTCTTCTGTCTGGTTTTATAATGGGGGTTTTGTGTTTACAACCTTGGATTTACTGATATGAGATCATACAGACACTGGACTGATAGATCCTGACCCCTGCTATAGGACTGCATTATATTATATATATATATATATATACACACACACATACATACATACATCTCCTATAGCAGGGGTCAGGATCCTACCAGTCCAATGTCTGTATGATCTCATATCAGTAAATCCAAGGTATATATACTGACAAGACTGGTGAGTAATGTGCACTGATAGACGTGACCCTGGCTGCAGGAACCCACAGATGAGGATATAGGTTTCTTTCCTATATATAAAAAGGAGACGTGTGTATATATATATATATATATATATATATATATATATATAGAGAGAGACCTATATCCTGATCGCCAATGAAAAGCCATCCTGCCAATCAAAACCTTGTAAACTATCCAAAAACGAATCGGTGTCCTTGAGATAAGATGGGATATTTTTCAGCATGGGGCGCAGCAACCAATCTAAGTACTGGGACAGGGGCTCAGTGAGCGACCCTATCCCAGATACTATGGGGCATCCGGGGGGACGCGTAATAGACTTATGCACCTACGGAATATAATACCAATGGGGCCTGGTGGGGAACCCCGGCAGCAACCTTTCAGCTTTCTTTTGTGAAATTGTTCCCAGTTCGACATACTTCCTTAGATAGGATCTTAATTCATCTTTAAATTTCTGCATGGGATTCTTTGGAAGTAATTTGTAGACTACATTGTCCGATAATTGCCTTAAAGCCTCACTAATATAGTCAGCCTTGGGGAGTAGAACAATTTTTCCCCCCTTATCAGCAGCCCTGACTATGGTGTCGTCCCAAGCTTTAATCTCCTTTAACGCCCTTTCTTCTCTAGACGTGATGTTATTGGTGGCTTTATGGTATACCAACGCCTCAACATCCTTTATAACCTGTGCTTCAAACAAGTCGATCATATTACCTGGGGATACAACTGGCATGAACCTAGAGGGAACTCCTCCTCTAAAGGGTACTATATCAGAGACCTCCTCAGTCTTACCTTTATTAGGCTCATCTGTCCACCCCAATAATAATTCTGCATCTTCCCTCATATCTGCCAAAGCCCCCGTACCTGCCATGAAACCCAGCGGGCCAATCTTAACGGGATTCTCTCCTTCTAATGTATTGCTGGTGACACCTTTATTGACAAAATTTTTAAAAAGATGAATTTTTCTAATAGATTTAAACAAATCAATCTTAAATTCAGTCAGGTCAAAGTCTTCTGGAATGCTATAGTTTAGACCTTTAGATAAGAGTGACAAATGATCTGAAGTCAGAACGTGGTCAGTCAGCGCTATGGGTCCTCTTGGCTTCAATGATAGAGTCGATATGTCTATCTTCCTGTAGGTGGCGTAAGAGTTTCTAGTCCCTGTAACAAATGTGATTGGTTCCTGTAGAGCGGTCTTTTTTGATTGTCTTTGGTGTAATGTTTTCTTGGTCGCAATGTATCTCTCACATTTTATGTGCACTCCACTAGTTTGTTTTTTATTTTTTGTCCTTTTAATAATGTTTTTAATACGTGCTTATTGTAGTTTCTGGTTTGTGGGAGGGACTGAGTGGTGGGGTGTGTCCAGGTTGGTGCACTATATCCGCCGCCGGTCCTGAGCACAAATCGACCCGTAGAAGCGCAGGACAAGCGCGAAACGGCCGTTGTCCACCCCTGCTCCCTCTCTCCCCCGGCCGCTACCTGTCTCTGGATGTTACGTTGTTAATAAAGAAGTGATTTTACAGAAGACCGGTGAGTGCCCTCATTACTCTTTCTTATCAAGATTATTTACATATATATGTGTGTCATTGACATACATATATATGTATATATGTATATATATACTGTATATATATATATATATATATATATATATATATATATATACACACACCTATTCTACGTGTATATGTGGAGCGCCCCCACGTTAAGGGCAATGGGGTTACTCGGTACCAGGTCTTTCGGTTCGGGGGATGTCACGGTGGCCTGACCTGGTCCGTGGCCCTTTGAGGGGCATCTAATTAAAGGTCTTGTTTGTCTAGTGTTCGTGACGCCACCTGTGGTATTCGGTCAGGGTGACTGACGCTGCTAGGGGTCCGCTGGGGTGATGGAATGGCAGCTAGATGTTGTAACTTCCCACAGGTGAAGTGTGTCCCCAGGGCTTCCCTTGATGAGTAGAAGGTAATGGTGTAGGTCGTAGTAAATGACGAGGACACATGGTTGCAGTCTCTTTACTTCTTTACTGAAGGCTTCAGCATCCGCAATCCAGACCACTGCTAACAGGGCTGGCTGAGACCGGCCGGTCCGAAGGCACATCCAGAGTTCCCTTTGCAGGTGGAAATCAGTAGCCTTCCTACTAGTGCCTGTGTGTTGTAGTACCTCCCTGCTGAGCACCATGGGATAGTCCTCACAACTGTCGTGTATGTTTCTGTTCTTTCTCTCCGTCCCCCAGATGGTTTGGATAGGGCGCACCGGTATGACTGGGTAGGCCTGGAGTTATTTTATAGGGACCCTAGAGACGCCCCTCTCCCACAATTGCCTCCGTTGTCTTCATTAGGTGTAAAGGTGAGACAGCCAACCTAGAGTTAACTGCCCTGCCATAGTTCAAAGTAATGCGTAGAGTCTATTACTTCCTCAGCGTTCCGGCCGCCGGCTACGCGCCTCAGAAGGATGTTGCCGATCTTGGGGCACGACTCCTTCTGGTTCTATCTCCTTTGTGCTGTGATCTTGTTTCTCACTTCTCCACAATATACTTTGCTTCGTGTCCTTTCTTAGGATGCCGCCGCAATGAGGTGCAGGCACGGCTCCGTAACGATCTGTCTCGTGCTAGGCCACTGCCAGGATCCCACCCCTGACAGGGACCTCCCTGGATCTTCCCAAGCAACCTCTTCTCTCACTAGATGTTACCTGGGCAAAACCCAGTCAGCTTCTCTCTAACTTCCTATCCAACCCCCAGTTTTACCAGAGTGTGAGGAGTGGCCTAATACATAGAACCTTTTGCTCCCCCTGGTGGCCAGAGTGTGAAGTGTAGTGTGTGACTGTGATACCTGGTCAGGTGAACTCCTTTAGTGCCATCAGATGTACGATCACTCCCCTTAGTGGCAGAGCGACGTTACTGCGACAACCAGGACTCTGGGGCGCTGCACTCCCCCCCTTCCCCGTTAAATCCGGTACTCCCGGACTGGGAAAAAGAGCAACAATACATGTTAGCAAAAGACATACAAAATTTTGGAATGCTGTAAACAAGTAAATTTTAACAGTGCTTCCCTTTAAAGGAGGTGAGGACACTTGAATGTTACAAACAGAAACATATTTACATTGTGTTGAAGATTTTAAATAACACTTATTAAATAACTAGCTATAAATAACTATCATTACCCAGCCAGGCATACTATCTACTAAGTGCAAACTTTTCTTGAACAATAATTTAACTTTTCCTTTAAGGGCGTAAGGGCAGGTACCCACTAAAGGTATATTATAAGACTAAAAGTGCAAATCAACGTTTTTCTTTAGTTCTCTTCCTCATATGCAGGACTCCCTTGTCTACCCCCACGGGCCTACTGCATCTTTCCTTGGCTTTCTATCATCAGTTCTAGTAATCACTTTAACTTCAGTTTTATTCAAACAACATTATCAACATTTCTATTCCTTATCACTATCTTTCTAACTACATACTACTACTATGTAAAACATTATTACTGTCTAACTATTTAAGGCACATTATGATTTAAGCTAAGTGCAACAACTAGACATTCCCTTTAAGAGGGAAATTAAGTCTCTTCTGAGGTAGTGCAAACTCTCAAGTTGCAAGTCTGTTTGATGCAAGAACTTCTGTGCTGTAATCAGGAACAGTCTCTTCAAAAAGCTCTTCTTTTTGTAAAACCAGTAGGGGGCACCCTTAAGAAGGTGCAAACTATATACAGCAACAGTTTGTGAATCATTCACCGTCCATGATTCAGCAGTCTTTTAGAACAATGATGAACTTGTGCAAAAAAAACCAAAACAATAGGGATTCCGGGTCAACAAAGGGATCCCTTTAAGAAGTAACCCTAGACGGGTTAAGCAGCAAAAACAAGACAACAAACAGTTAACTATTTACATACTCGTGGTTCCGAGGTTTATTCTTGCTCTGGCGGCCGTAGCTCTGCAGGTAGCAATGGGCGAGGCCATCCGCTTGGACACCTGCGGCCACCAGGTGTCATACTAGGAACTCCCTCACTCCAGACGGGGTCTGGGTACCCACAGTTCTTTGTCCTGAGATGGCTGGGGCACTAGCCATCCTGGGGGTCAACTCTTTTGCCACAACAGTGGTAGTAGTGGCGATGGTACAGGTCGCGGTTTTAATGATGGTGCACGTCGGGGTAACCACGGTAGTCTTTGTAGTGATGGTAGCCTGACCATGAGGGGGCACCCCTGTCACGGGAGACAATTTCACTAGCGCTTTGGTTGGAGGTGCTACAAGGTCTTGCTTTTTGTGCACGTTCAGGGCAAACCAGCCCTTTTCCCCGAAGTGCCTAGTATAGGTGACCACATCTCCCGGGTAAAGGTCTCGATCAGGGTGGCCCTCTCTGAGGTGGGTCTCCACATCTCTCCGATTTACGAAGACCTCGGCATACAGGCCTGGCTCCTTAATGAAGCCTCAACCCCCACGGAGCCCAAAGGCTATGACGGTGCCTTGCCTGCGCGGGGCCTGGTGGGTGGTGCAGTGTTTTCGGGCTTGGGCCTTGACCGCTAGGTCCCGCTGGTGATGAGCCTCACACTGAGCCTGGTATCTCTCATCCGCCTCTTTCCACTGTTGGTCAAGCTGGGTCTGGTACTCTTCCCAGCTAAGGGTCTCCACCATCTCCCCTTCATGAGACTTCACCCCAGGGAACCCCATGAAGTCCGACCCTGGGTTCACCCAGCGGCATATAGTCCGCTCAGCATAAACCGCACCTGGCAAGGTGGTTGGTGACATCGGGGCCTTTAAGAATTACTCCATACCCGTGGCCTGGTCCCAGGGTGCAAGGCGCTGGAATCGGTGGGTCCCCGGGGAAGGTGGCGCTGCGACAGGGCCTATCAGCAGGTCCTCCGCTGGTGGGGCAGGGTCAGCGTGCTTACTGGCCGGCGTGGTGTCCTCCTCAGCGACTGGCTCTGCTGGTGGCAGCATCGGTGGGAATATCGGTAGCAGCTCTGGTAGCGGTGCAGGGACCAATGTCGGAGGATCCTCTGCCGGCGCCACCTGGTACGGGTCCTTGTCCCTCACCCGTAGTTGCAGGAGCTGATCGATCAAGTCCTCCATCTCAATCTGCAGGAGGTCGGTGCCGACCGTGGAGATTTGGCTGCTGTGCTCTTCCGGGTAGCTGGGGGAGTCCTCTGCTTCAACCCCGCATTCTGGTTCTGAGCGGCTGGCCATGGCGTCCTCCACGTGGCTCGCTTCCTGGTTCTTTTCCCGCTCTCTCCTCCGTGGGCGGTTTCGCTTTCTTTGTCTCCGCCCTCCATTGAGAATCAGGAGGTGGATCTCGGCTGCTGACGGACACGTCCTCAAGATACAGAAATACTTAGACTGGGCAGCCATTGTTCTTCGCACTCTTCAGTTTGTTCACGCCCACAACTCCACGCCCTTCTTATCCTGCGCTCCTCGTTGCGCTGTAATGGCGGCGGTTTTGGTGGGAATTTTTGGTGGCAAATAGCAATACACAGTCCTTGCAATAAATCACGATTCAAGCACAATTCAGTCGCAGTTCCAAGGCACACATGACCTGATTCTCAGGCTTAAGTAGATCCTGTTCGTGACGCCAAGTTTGGAGCGCCCCCATGTTAAGGGCAATGGGGTACTCGGTACCGGGTCTTTCGGTTCGGGGATGTCACGGTGGCCTGACCCGGTCCGTGGCCCTTTGAGGGGCATCCAATTACACTATGTTCCAAATTATTATGCAAATTACATTTTTATCGGATTTTCCTAAATGGTTGGTGGAAATGACAGTCAGTCTAATAAAAGTCATCACCCGTTAGAGTATACATTGAATTTTATTGAAGAAACCTCCCAATGATAACAGTATAATCTCCAAAATAAATAAAAACTCAAACTGCACTGTTCCAAATTATTAGGCACAGTAGAATTTCTAAACATTTGATATGTTTTAAAGAGCTGAAAATGCTCATTTGTGGAATTTGCAGCATTAGGAGGTCACATTCACTGAACAAAAAGCTATTTAACGTCAAAACATCCTAACAGGCCAAGTTACATGGTAACATAGGATCCCTTCTTTGATATCACCTTCACAATTCTTGCATCCATTGAACTTGTGAGTTTTTGGAGAGTTTCTGCTTGTATTTCTTTGCATGAAGTTGGAATAGCCTCCCAGAGCTGCTGTTTTGATGTGAACTGCCTCCCACCCTCATAGATCTTTTGCTTGATGATTCTCCAAAGGTTCTCTATAGGGTTAAGGTCAGGGGAAGATGGTGGCCACACCATGAGTTTATCTCCTTTTAGGCCCATAGCAATCAATGACTCAGAGGTATTCTTTGCAGCATGAGATGGTGCATTGTTATGCATGAAGATGATTTTTCTCCTGAAGGCACATTTCTGCTTTTTATACCATGGAGGAAAGTTGTCAGTCAGAAACTCTATATACTTTGCAGAGGTCATTTTCACACCTTCAGGAACCTTAAAGGGCCCCACCAGCTGTTTCTCCATGATTCTGGCCCAAAACATGACTCCTCCACCTCCTTGCTGATGTTGCAGCCTTGTTGGGACATGGTGGCCATCCACCAACCATCCACTACTCCATCCATCTGGACCATCCAGGGTTGCTCAACACTTATCAGTAAACAAGACTGTTTGGAAATTAGTCTTCATGTATGTGTGGGCCCAATGCAACCATTTCTGCTTGTGAACACTGTTTAAGGGTGGCCGAATAGTAGGTTTATGCACCACAGCAAGCCTTTGAAGGAGCCTACACCTTGAGTTTCGAGGTACTCCAGAGGCACCAGCAGCTTCAAATATCTGTTTGCTGCTTTGTAATGGCTTTTTTGCAGCTGCTCTCTTAATCCGATGAACTTGCCTGGCAGAAATCTTCCTCATTATGCCTTTATCAGCACAAACACATTTGTGCTCAGATACAGTCACAAATCTCTTAACAGTACGATGATCACGCTTAAGTTTTCGGGAAATTTCTAATGTTTTCATCCCTTCACCAAGGCATTGCACTATTTGATGCTTTTCAGCAGCAGAGAGATCCTTTTTCTTTCCCATGTTACTTGAAAACTGTGACCTGCTTAATAATGTGGAACATAATTTTTAAGTAGTTTTCCTTTAATTAGAATCACCTGGAAAACCAATTATCACATGTGTTTAAGATTGATTTCAGTGATCCATTGAGCCCTGAGACACAATACCATCCACGAGTTTATTTGAAAAACAAAACAATTAAATCTTTATGACACTTAAATCCAATTTGCATAATAATTTGGAACACAGTATAAAGGTCTTGTTTGTCTAGTGTTCGTGACGCCACCTGTGGTATTCGGTCAGGGTGACCGACGCTGCTAGGGGTCCACTGGGGTGATGGAATGGAAGCTAGATGTTGTAACTTCCCACAGGTGAAGTGTGTCCCCAGGGCTTCCCTTGATGAGTAGATGGTAATGGTGTAGATCGCAGTAAATGACGAGGACAAAGGGTTGCAGTCTCTTTACCTCTTTACTGAAGGCTTCAGCATCCGCAATCCAGACCACTGCTAACAGGGCTGGCTGAGACCGGCCGGTCCGAAGGCACATCCAGAGTTCCCTTTGCAGGTGGAAATCAGTAGCCTTCCTACTAGCGCCTGTGTGTTGTAGTACCTCCCTGCTGAGCACCATGGGATAGTCCTCACAACTGTCGTGTATGTTTCTGTTCTTTCTCTCCGTCCCCCAGATGGTTTGGATAGGGCGCACCGGTATGACTGGGTAGGCCTGGAGTTATTTTATAGGGACCCTAGAGACGCCCCTCTCCCACAATTGCCTCCGTTGTCTTCATTAGGTGTAAAGGTGAGACAGCCAACCTAGAGTTAACTGCCCTGCCGTAGTTCAAAGTAATGCGTAGAGTCTATTACTTCCTCAGCGTTCCGGCCGCCGGCTACGCGCCTCAGAAGGATGTTGCCGATCTTGGGGCACGACTCCTTCTGGTTCTATCTCCTTTGTGCTGTGATCTTGTTTCTCACTTCTCCACAATATACTTTGCTTCGTGTCCTTTCTTAGGATGCCGCCGCAATGAGGTGCAGGCATGGCTCCGTAACGATCTGTCTCGTGCTAGGCCACTGCCAGGATCCCACCCCTGACAGGGACCTCCCTGGATCTTCCCAAGCAACCTCTTCTCTCACTAGATGTTACCTGGGCAAAACCCAGTCAGCTTCTCTCTAACTTCCTATCCAACCCCCAGTTTTACCAGAGTGTGAGGAGTGGCCTAATACATAGAACCTTTTGCTCCCCCTGGTGGCCAGAGTGTGAAGTGTAGTGTGTGACTGTGATACCTGGTCAGGTGAACTCTTTTAGTGCCATCAGATGTACGATCACTCCCCTTAGTGGCAGAGCGACGTTACTGCGACGACCAGGACTCTGGGGCGCTGCACTCCCCCCCTTCCCCGTTAAATCCGGTACTCCCGGACTGGGAAAGAAGAGCAACAATACATGTTAGCAAAAGACATACAAAATTTTGGAATGCTGTAAACAAGTAAATTTTAACAGTGCTTCCCTTTAAAGGAGGTGAGGACACTTGAATGTTACAAACAGAAACATATTTACATTGTGTTGAAGATTTTAAATAACACTTATTAAATAACTAGCTATAAATAACTATCATTACCCAGCCAGGCATACTATCTACTAAGTGCAAACTTTTCTTGAACAATAATTTAACTTTTCCTTTAAGGGCGTAAGGGCAGGTACCCACTAAAGGTATATTATAAGACTAAAAGTGCAAATCAACGTTTTTCTTTAGTTCTCTTCCTCATATGCAGGACTCCCTTGTCTACCCCCACGGGCCTACTGCATCTTTCCTTGGCTTTCTATCATCAGTTCTAGTAATCACTTTAACTTCAGTTTTATTCAAACAACATTATCAACATTTCTATTCCTTATCACTATCTTTCTAACTACATACTACTACTATGTAAAACATTATTACTGTCTAACTATTTAAGGCACATTATGATTTAAGCTAAGTGCAACAACTAGACATTCCCTTTAAGAGGGAAATTAAGTCTCTTCTGAGGTAGTGCAAACTCTCAAGTTGCAAGTCTGTTTGATGCAAGAACTTCTGTGCTGTAATCAGGAACAGTCTCTTCAAAAAGCTCTTCTTTTTGTAAAACCAGTAGGGGGCACCCTTAAGAAGGTGCAAACTATATACAGCAACAGTTTGTGAATCATTCACCGTCCATGATTCAGCAGTCTTTTAGAACAATGATGAACTTGTGCAAAAAAAACCAAAACAATAGGGATTCCGGGTCAACAAAGGGATCCCTTTAAGAAGTAACCCTAGACGGGTTAAGCAGCAAAAACAAGACAACAAACAGTTAACTATTTACATACTCGTGGTTCCGAGGTTTATTCTTGCTCTGGCGGCCGTAGCTCTGCAGGTAGCAATGGGCGAGGCCATCCGCTTGGACACCTGCGGCCACCAGGTGTCATACTAGGAACTCCCTCACTCCAGACGGGGTCTGGGTACCCACAGTTCTTTGTCCTGAGATGGCTGGGGCACTAGCCATCCTGGGGGTCAACTCTTTTGCCACAACAGTGGTAGTAGTGGCGATGGTACAGGTCGCGGTTTTAATGATGGTGCACGTCGGGGTAACCACGGTAGTCTTTGTAGTGATGGTAGCCTGACCATGAGGGGGCACCCCTGTCACGGGAGACAATTTCACTAGCGCTTTGGTTGGAGGTGCTACAAGGTCTTGCTTTTTGTGCACGTTCAGGGCAAACCAGCCCTTTTCCCCGAAGTGCCTAGTATAGGTGACCACATCTCCCGGGTAAAGGTCTCGATCAGGGTGGCCCTCTCTGAGGTGGGTCTCCACATCTCTCCGATTTACGAAGACCTCGGCATACAGGCCTGGCTCCTTAATGAAGCCTCAACCCCCACGGAGCCCAAAGGCTATGACGGTGCCTTGCCTGCGCGGGGCCTGGTGGGTGGTGCAGTGTTTTCGGGCTTGGGCCTTGACCGCTAGGTCCCGCTGGTGATGAGCCTCACACTGAGCCTGGTATCTCTCATCCGCCTCTTTCCACTGTTGGTCAAGCTGGGTCTGGTACTCTTCCCAGCTAAGGGTCTCCACCATCTCCCCTTCATGAGACTTCACCCCAGGGAACCCCATGAAGTCCGACCCTGGGTTCACCCAGCGGCATATAGTCCGCTCAGCATAAACCGCACCTGGCAAGGTGGTTGGTGACATCGGGGCCTTTAAGAATTACTCCATACCCGTGGCCTGGTCCCAGGGTGCAAGGCGCTGGAATCGGTGGGTCCCCGGGGAAGGTGGCGCTGCGACAGGGCCTATCAGCAGGTCCTCCGCTGGTGGGGCAGGGTCAGCGTGCTGTCATGATCTCTGCAGGCAGAGATCATAGCAAGCCTATAAAGGGACAAGCTCTCGGAAGATGGAACTATACTGACCATGAACTAAGCCTGCCGCGCAACTAGAAATAGCCAGGTAGCATTTCCTATTTATCGCTAGATGCCCAGCTCTGGCCTAAGACCTAAATAGCTAGCAGAGGGAAATATAAGACCTGGCTCACCTCTAGAGAAATATTCCAAAGAAGACAGTAGCCCCCCACATATAATGACGGTGAGTTCAGATGAAACAACAAACGCAGCAGGAAAATAGTCTTAGCAAATTTGAGGTCCGCTTACTAGATAGCAGAAGACAGATAGTATACTTTCATGGTCAGCAGAAAAATACTAACAAAACACCATCCAGAGATTACCTTAAACTCTGGCATTAACTCATAACGCCAGAGTAGCAATCCCTGATCGACGAGAGCTTTCCAGACACAGTAACAAAACTTCAGCTGCGAACTGGAACAAATAGGCAAAACAAAACATGGACAAAAGTCCAACTTATCAGTAGTTGTCTAGAAGCAGGAACAAGCACTGAGAGGCATCAGATAACATTGTTGACCGGCAAGAAACCACCAGAGAAATGAGCTTAAATAGCGACACCCACTACTGATGGAATCAGGTGAAACAGGAAAGAGGATGACAAGTCCAATTCCACAAGCGGCCACCGGGGGAGCCCAGAATCCAAATTCACAACAGTACCCCCCCCTCAAGGAGGGGGCACCGAACCCTCACCAGATCCACCAGGGCGACCAGGATGAGCCCTATGGAAGGCACGAACAAGATCAGAAGCATGAACATCAGATGCATTGACCCAAGAATTATCCTCCTGGCCGTAACCCTTCCAGTTGACCAGATACTGGAGTTTCCGTCTGGAAACACGAGAGTCCAAAATTTTCTCCACAACGTACTCCAACTCACCCTCAACCAACACCGGAGCAGGAGGCTCAACAGAAGGTACAACAGGTACCTCATACCTGCGCAATAACGACCGATGAAAAACGTTATGAATGGAAAAGGACGCAGGAAGGTCCAAACGGAAAGAAACAGGATTAAGAATCTCCAATATTCTATAAGGGCCGATGAACCGAGGTTTAAACTTAGGAGAAGAGACCCTCATAGGGACAAAACGAGAAGACAGCCACACTAAATCTCCAACACAAAGCCGAGAACCAACACGACGATGACGGTTGGCAAAACGCTGAGTCTTCTCCTGTGACAACTTCAAATTGTCCATAACCTGCCCCCAGATGTAATGCAATCTCTCCACCACCGCATCCACTCCAGGACAATCCGAGGATTCCACCTGACCGGAGGAAAATCGAGGGTGAAACCCCGAATTACAGAAAAACGGGGACACCAAGGTGGAAGAACTGGCCCGATTATTGAGGGCGAACTCTGCCAATGGCAAAAAAGCAACCCAATCATCCTGGTCAGCAGAGACAAAACACCTCAGATATGTCTCAAGGGTCTGATTAGTCCGCTCGGTCTGGCCATTAGTCTGAGGGTGAAAAGCAGATGAAAAAGACAAATCTATGCCCATCCTAGCACAGAATGCCCGCCAAAATCTAGACACAAATTGGGTACCTCTGTCAGAAACAATATTCTCAGGAATACCGTGCAATCGGACAACATTCTGAAAAAACAGAGGAACCAACTCAGAAGAAGAAGGCAACTTGGGCAGAGGAACCAAATGGACCATTTTAGAGAAACGGTCACAGACCACCCAGATGACAGACATCTTCTGGGAAACAGGCAGATCTGAAATAAAATCCATCGAGATGTGTGTCCAAGGCCTCTTAGGAATAGGCAAGGGCAACAGCAGTCCGCTAGCCCGAGAACTACAAGACTTGGCCCGAGCACAAACGTCACATGACTGCACAAAGACTCGCACATCTCGTGACAGAGAAGGCCACCAGAAGGATCTTGCCACCAAATCCCTGGTACCAAAAATTCCGGGATGACCTGCCAATGCAGAAGAATGTACCTCAGAGATGACTCTGCTGGTCCAATCATCCGGAACAAACAGTCTATCAGGCGGACAACGATCCGGTCTATCCGCCTGAAACTCTTGCAAGGACCGCCGCAGATCAGGAGAAACGGCCGACAAAATTACTCCCTCCCTAAGGATACCTGTGGGTTCAGAATTACCAGGAGAGTCCGGGTCAAAACTCCTAGAAAGGGCATCTGCCTTAACATTCTTAGAACCCGGTATGTATGACACCACAAAATTAAAGCGAGAAAAAAATAAAGACCAGCGCGCCTGTCTAGGATTCAGGCGTCTGGCAGTCTCAAGATAAATCAAATTTTTGTGGTCAGTCAATACCACCACCTGATGCCTAGCCCCCTCGAGCCAATGGCGCCACTCCTCAAACGCCCACTTCATGGCCAAAAGCTCCCGATTCCCAACATCATAATTCCGCTCTGCGGGCGAAAATTTGCGAGAAAAGAAGGCACAAGGCCTAATGACGGAGCAGTCGGAACCTTTCTGCGACAACACTGCCCCAGCTCCGATCTCCGAAGCGTCAACCTCAACCTGAAAAGGCAGATTCACATCAGGCTGACGCAACACAGGGGCAGAGGCAAAACGGCGCTTAAGCTCCTGAAAGGCCTCTACAGCATGAGGGGACCAATTAGCAACATCAGCGCCTTGTCTGGTCAAATCAGTCAGTGGTTTAACGACATCCGAAAAACCAGCAATAAATCGGCGGTAAAAGTTGGCAAAGCCCAAAAATCTCTGAAGACCCTTAAGAGAGGAGGGCTGAGTCCAGTCACAAATAGCTTGCACCTTGACGGGATCCATCTCAATGGAAGAGGGAGAAAAAATATACCCCAAAAAGGAAATTTTCTGGACCCCAAAAACGCACTTAGACCCCTTCACACATAAAGAATTAGACCGCAGAACCTGAAAAACTCTCCTGACCTGCTGGACATGAGAGTCCCAGTCATCAGAAAAAATCAGAATATCATCCAGATATATTATCATAAATTTATCCAGAAAATCGCGGAAAATATCATGCATAAAAGACTGGAAAACTGAAGGGGCATTAGAAAGACCAAAAGGCATGACCAAATACTCAAAGTGGCCCTCGGGCGTATTAAATGCGGTCTTCCACTCATCCCCCTGCCTGATCCGCACCAAATTATACGCCCCACGAAGATCAATTTTAGAGAACCACTTAGCACCCTCTATACGAGCAAACAAATCAGTAAGCAATGGCAATGGGTATTGATACTTAACAGTGATCTTATTCAGAAGCCGATAATCAATACATGGTCTCAAAGAGCCGTCTTTTTTTGAGACAAAGAAAAACCCAGCTCCCAAGGGAGAAGAAGATGGACGAATATGTCCCTTTTCCAAAGACTCCTTTATATATTCCCGCATAGCAGCATGTTCCGGCACAGACAAATTAAACAAACGACCCTTTGGATATTTACAACCCGGTATCAAATCTATGGCACAATCGCACTCACGGTGCGGAGGTAACGACCCAAGCTTGGGTTCGTCAAAGACGTCTTGATAATCAGAGAGGAACTCAGGGACTTCAGAGGGAATGGACGACGAAATAGAAACCAAAGGTACGTCCCCATGAATACCCTTACATCCCCAGCTCAACACAGACATAGCTCTCCAGTCCAAGACTGGGTTGTGAGACTGCAACCATGGCAATCCCAGTACCAAATCGTCATGTAAATTATACAGCACCAGGAAACGAATAATCTCCTGGTGATCCGGATTGATACGCATGGTTACTTGTGTCCAGTATTGTGGTTTATTATTAGCCAATGGGGTGGAGTCAATCCCCTTCAGAGGAATAAGAGTCTCCAAAGGCTCTAAATCAAAACCACAACGATTGGCAAAGGACCAATCCATAAGACTCAGAGCGGCGCCAGAGTCAACATAGGCGTCCGTGGCAATGGATGACAAAGAGCAAATCAGGGTTACAGACAAAATAAACTTAGACTGAATGGTGCCAATGGAAACAGACTTATCAAGCTTCTTTGTACGCCTAGAGCATGCCGATATAACATGAGTAGAATCCCCACAATAGAAACACAATCCATTCTTCCGTCTAAAATTCTGTCGCTCGCTCCTGGACAGAATTCTATCACACTGCATACTTTCTGGCGTCTTTTCCATAGACACCGCCAGATGGTGCATCGGTTTGCGCTCCCGCAGACGCCTATCAATCTGAATAGCCATTGTCATGGACTCATTCAGACCTGCAGGCAAAGGGAACCCCACCATAACATCCTTAACGGCATCAGAGAGACCTTCTCTGAAAGTTGCCGCCAAGGCGCACTCATTCCACTGAGTAAGCACAGACCATTTACGGAATTTTTGGCAGAAAACTTCAGCTTCGTCTTGCCCCTGAGATAGTGCCATCAAAGTTTTTTCTGCCTGAAGTTCCAAATGAGGTTCCTCATAAAGCAAGCCCAAGGCCAGAAAAAACGCATCCACATCGCGTAACGCAGGATCCCCTGCTGGCAATGAGAAGGCCCAATCTTGAGGGTCACCCCTGAGCAAGGAAATCACAATCCTAACCTGCTGAGCAGGGTCTCCAGCTGAACGAGACTTCAGGGACAAATAAAGCTTACAATTATTTCGGAAATTCTGGAAGCTAGCTCTATTCCCTGTGAAGAACTCCGGCAAAGGAATTCTCGGCTCAGATACCGGAGCATGTACTACAAAATCTTGTAAATTTTGTACTTTCGTGATGAGATTATTCAAACCCGCAGTTACACTCTGGAGATCCATTATTGTCAGGTGCACACAGAGCATACAGAGATTAGGAGGAGAGAGAGAAAAAAGACTGCAGCAAGGCAGACTGGAGGAAAAAAAAAAAAAAAAAAAATTCCAGCAGACTTCTTATAACTCTCCTTTCTCAACCTGGGTCTTTAACACTTTATTGGCCGGTCAAACTGTCATGATCTCTGCAGGCAGAGATCATAGCAAGCCTATAAAGGGACAAGCTCTCGGAAGATGGAACTATACTGACCATGAACTAAGCCTGCCGCGCAACTAGAAATAGCCAGGTAGCATTTCCTATTTATCGCTAGATGCCCAGCTCTGGCCTAAGACCTAAATAGCTAGCAGAGGGAAATATAAGACCTGGCTCACCTCTAGAGAAATATTCCAAAGAAGACAGTAGCCCCCCACATATAATGACGGTGAGTTCAGATGAAACAACAAACGCAGCAGGAAAATAGTCTTAGCAAATTTGAGGTCCGCTTACTAGATAGCAGAAGACAGATAGTATACTTTCATGGTCAGCAGAAAAATACTAACAAAACACCATCCAGAGATTACCTTAAACTCTGGCATTAACTCATAACGCCAGAGTAGCAATCCCTGATCGACGAGAGCTTTCCAGACACAGTAACAAAACTTCAGCTGCGAACTGGAACAAATAGGCAAAACAAAACATGGACAAAAGTCCAACTTATCAGTAGTTGTCTAGAAGCAGGAACAAGCACTGAGAGGCATCAGATAACATTGTTGACCGGCAAGAAACCACCAGAGAAATGAGCTTAAATAGCGACACCCACTACTGATGGAATCAGGTGAAACAGGAAAGAGGATGACAAGTCCAATTCCACAAGCGGCCACCGGGGGAGCCCAGAATCCAAATTCACAACAGCGTGCTTACTGGCCGGCGTGGTGTCCTCCTCAGCGACTGGCTCTGCTGGTGGCAGCATCGGTGGGAATATCGGTAGCAGCTCTGGTAGCGGTGCAGGGACCGATGTCGGGGGATCCTCTGCCGGCGCCACCTGGTACGGGTCCTTGTCCCTCACCCGTAGTTGCAGGAGCTGATCGATCAAGTCCTCCATCTCAATCTGCAGGAGGTCGGTGCCGACCGTGGAGATTTGGCTGCTGTGCTCTTCCGGGTAGCTGGGGGAGTCCTCTGCTTCAACCCCGCATTCTGGTTCTGAGCGGCTGGCCATGGCGTCCTCCACGTGGCTCGCTTCCTGGTTCTTTTCCCGCTCTCTCCTCCGTGGGCGGTTTCGCTTTCTTTGTCTCCGCCCTCCATTGAGAATCAGGAGGTGGATCTCGGCTGCTGACGGACACGTCCTCAAGGTACAGAAATACTTAGACTGGGCAGCCATTGTTCTTCGCACTCTTCAGTTTGTTCACGCCCACAACTCCACGCCCTTCTTATCCTGCGCTCCTCGTTGCGCTGCAATGGCGGCGGTTTTGGTGGGAATTTTTGGTGGCAAATAGCAATACACAGTCCTTGCAATAAATCACGATTCAAGCACAATTCAGTCGCAGTTCCAAGGCACACATGACCTGATTCTCAGGCTTAAGTAGATCCTGTTCGTGACGCCAAGTTTGGAGCGCCCCCATGTTAAGGGCAATGGGGTACTCGGTACCGGGTCTTTCGGTTCGGGGATGTCACGGTGGCCTGACCCGGTCCGTGGCCCTTTGAGGGGCGTCCAATTACACTATGTTCCAAATTATTATGCAAATTACATTTTTATCGGATTTTCCTAAATGGTTGGTGGAAATGACAGTCAGTCTAATAAAAGTCATCACCCGTTAGAGTATACATTGAATTTTATTGAAGAAACCTCCCAATGATAACAGTATAATCTCCAAAATAAATAAAAACTCAAACTGCACTGTTCCAAATTATTAGGCACAGTAGAATTTCTAAACATTTGATATGTTTTAAAGAGCTGAAAATGCTCATTTGTGGAATTTGCAGCATTAGGAGGTCACATTCACTGAACAAAAAGCTATTTAACGTCAAAACATCCTAACAGGCCAAGTTACATGGTAACATAGGATCCCTTCTTTGATATCACCTTCACAATTCTTGCATCCATTGAACTTGTGAGTTTTTGGAGAGTTTCTGCTTGTATTTCTTTGCATGAAGTTGGAATAGCCTCCCAGAGCTGCTGTTTTGATGTGAACTGCCTCCCACCCTCATAGATCTTTTGCTTGATGATTCTCCAAAGGTTCTCTATAGGGTTAAGGTCAGGGGAAGATGGTGGCCACACCATGAGTTTATCTCCTTTTAGGCCCATAGCAATCAATGACTCAGAGGTATTCTTTGCAGCATGAGATGGTGCATTGTTATGCATGAAGATGATTTTTCTCCTGAAGGCACATTTCTGCTTTTTATACCATGGAGGAAAGTTGTCAGTCAGAAACTCTATATACTTTGCAGAGGTCATTTTCACACCTTCAGGAACCTTAAAGGGCCCCACCAGCTGTTTCTCCATGATTCTGGCCCAAAACATGACTCCTCCACCTCCTTGCTGATGTTGCAGCCTTGTTGGGACATGGTGGCCATCCACCAACCATCCACTACTCCATCCATCTGGACCATCCAGGGTTGCTCAACACTTATCAGTAAACAAGACTGTTTGGAAATTAGTCTTCATGTATGTGTGGGCCCAATGCAACCATTTCTGCTTGTGAACACTGTTTAAGGGTGGCCGAATAGTAGGTTTATGCACCACAGCAAGCCTTTGAAGGAGCCTACACCTTGAGTTTCGAGGTACTCCAGAGGCACCAGCAGCTTCAAATATCTGTTTGCTGCTTTGTAATGGCTTTTTTGCAGCTGCTCTCTTAATCCGATGAACTTGCCTGGCAGAAATCTTCCTCATTATGCCTTTATCAGCACAAACACATTTGTGCTCAGATACAGTCACAAATCTCTTAACAGTACGATGATCACGCTTAAGTTTTCGGGAAATTTCTAATGTTTTCATCCCTTCACCAAGGCATTGCACTATTTGATGCTTTTCAGCAGCAGAGAGATCCTTTTTCTTTCCCATGTTACTTGAAAACTGTGACCTGCTTAATAATGTGGAACATAATTTTTAAGTAGTTTTCCTTTAATTAGAATCACCTGGAAAACCAATTATCACATGTGTTTAAGATTGATTTCAGTGATCCATTGAGCCCTGAGACACAATACCATCCACGAGTTTATTTGAAAAACAAAACAATTAAATCTTTATGACACTTAAATCCAATTTGCATAATAATTTGGAACACAGTATAAAGGTCTTGTTTGTCTAGTGTTCGTGACGCCACCTGTGGTATTCGGTCAGGGTGACCGACGCTGCTAGGGGTCCGCTGGGGTGATGGAATGGAAGCTAGATGTTGTAACTTCCCACAGGTGAAGTGTGTCCCCAGGGCTTCCCTTGATGAGTAGATGGTAATGGTGTAGATCGCAGTAAATGATGAGGACAAAGGGTTGCAGTCTCTTTACCTCTTTACTGAAGGCTTCGGCATCCAGACCACTGCTAACAGGGCTGGCTGAGACCGGCCGGTCCGAAGGCACATCCAGAGTTCCCTTTGCAGGTGGAAATCAGTAGCCTTCCTACTAGCGCCTGTGTGTTGTAGTACCTCCCTGCTGAGCACCACGGGATAGTCTTCACAACTGTCGTGTATGTTTCTGTTCTTTCTCTCCGTCCCCCAGATGGTTTGGATAGGACGCACCGGTATGACGGGGTAGGCCTGGAGTTATTTTATAGGGACCCTAGAGACGCCCCTCTCCCACAATTGCCTCCGTTGTCTTCATTAGGTGTAAAGGTGAGACAGCCAACCTAGAGTTAACTGCCCTGCCGTAGTTCAAAGTAATGCATAGAGTCTATTACTTCCTTGGCGTTCCAGCCACTGGCTACGCGCCTCAGAAGGATGTTGCCGACTCCTTCTGGTTCTATCTCCTTTGTGCTGTGATCTCGTTTCTCACTTCTCCACAATATACTTTGCTTCGTGTCCTTTCTTAGGATGGCGCCACAATGAGGTGCAGGCACGGCTCCGTAACGATCTGTCTCGTGCTAGGCCACTGCCAGGATCCCACCCCTGACAGGGACCTCCCTGAGTCTTCCCAAGCAACGCTCTCTCTCACTAGATGTTACCTGGGCAAAACCCAGTCAGCTTCTCTCTAACTTCCTATCCGACTCCCAGTTTTACCAGAGTGTGAGGAGTGGCCTAATACATAGAACCTTTTGCTCCCCCTGGTGGCCGGAGTGTGAAGTGTAGTGTGTGACTGTGATACCTGGTCAGGTGAACTCCTTTAGTGCCATCAAACGTACCATCACTCCCCTTAGCGGCAGAGCGACGTTACTGCAACGACCAGGACTCTGGGGCGCTGCATATGTCTATTCTATCTTTTCTATTCTAACTTGTCAGTGTGATTTTTACAGTAGCCGCATATGAATTGCTGGCTTTTCAAAGGACACCGGTGCGTAAAAATCGGACAGCACTCGCATGGTGCGAGTGCTGTGCGATTTTTTTCACGCACCCATTGACTTCTATTGCGGGATGCAATCCGATTTCTGATTGCAATCGCAGCATGCTGCAATTTTTTTCCAGCCCGATATACCAGCGCAGGTGATTTACCATTTTTTTTCTGCTATTTTCTTAAGTTCACAGGGTGGTACACAGACCCTGTTCCTATCACCAGCAGCTTCTCCCCGTTCTTCCCCCTACTCTTCACTCTCCGAGCGCCAGTGTACTGTTTTTTCTTGATTTTGAAAACTGCTGCATGTCAATTCTTTCAGCGTTTTTTTCTGCGTATTTGCAGCGCTTTTTCACACATAGAAAACAATGGGTAAGTGCAAAAATGCAGCAAAAATACAGAAAAAAACTCAGGTATCAGTTCTTGATGCATTTTTGGTGCAAAAACCTTAAGGAAGTTGCATCATGATTATTTGCAGGACACTAAACTTTATCAGCATGCACAAGAGACAACAAAAACGCAGCAAATACGCAGCAAAAAAAGCACAGCAAAGCCTGCTTTTTTGTAGCAGTTTTGAGCAGGTTTTCTGTTGAAAAAAAAAATGCAAACAAAATGCAACGTGTGCACATATCCTTAAGCAATGAATAAAATTCTATAATTTGTGAGCCAAAAATGTGTTAAAAAGGCTTACAAAATTCTCAAAAAGACACCCAGGCTACTTCCTTTTGTGGTATCTTTGTAATTTCCCATTGACATGTAAAGTACACATCGTCTTCAGAGAGGACGACACCTGAAAAACAGTCCACGCATGTCTTTTGGGGCTCTTGAAAACCTGAAGCTAATGAATCGCTTCCCGAAATCTGCTGTAAATATACAATGTAAGTCTGACACGGGTGTATTGTGTGGGCTCACGGGCTTAGTCCGCCGTATACCGGCAGATAACGGCTGCATGTCACAGCCAGTTCCTCCTATGATGGTTAACCTGTTAAATGCCACTTTCAGTCTCTGACATCGGCAATAGCAGCGCATCGGCATAGGGGCACATCTTTCGGGCAAGTCATTCTATGTGCCCACAAAAAACAACTATTAAATGTCACATAGCAGTTGCATTACCTTATGCGATTTCTACGTAATAATCTCGTCATTTTTAAGCTCCTCAAAAACCTATGTGTACACATAGTCTTACAGAGGTAAAAAGACAATAAAATGGCCTCTCGTTATAATTAGCAATTTTTTATGCTATTATAAGCCCTTTTATTGAAGGATCTATTATGATTCAAAAATACACACAGCGACTTTTGGCACAGTACTATGGACCTGGCGGTATAGGTGGAAGAGGCGGAGGAAGAGGTAACCAACACAGTTTTTTGTGTTTTTTATTTGTGGAGGAGGCCCCCAAATGAAACGAATGGCAAATAGAGTTGAAGACTGGCCAAAGTACTACAAAACACACACCAGACCTGAAAAAGTATTTTTCTGACGACATGGCTGATGCAGTATATTGATTTGTCAAAGTACTACAAAACACACACTAGGTGTGAAAAAGTATTTTTGGGGCCTAGAAATGGTAACAACATGGCTGATTCAATACATTGATTTGCAAAAGTAGTAGAAAACACACACGAGGCCTTAAAAATTATTTTTGGGGCCTAGAAATGGCAGCGAGAAGGCTTATGTGATATATTGATTTCAAAAACTACCAAAAAACAGACACCAGGGCTGAAAAAGTATTTTTGTGGCCTAGAAATGGCAGCGAGAAGGGTGCTACGATATATTGATTTGCAAAAGTACTACAAAACACACACTAGCACACAAAAAGGAGCAAGAAAAAGCTCAGAAAGTATATGATGCCCAATAAAAGCACTTTTTATTTTAAACAAGTAATAAACATAATTATGTGATATAACAAATGATACAAGGTGGCTGCTAGCAGGGACTGTCGCAAACAATGCAGTCATAACAGTGAGTCAATGAGTCATAACAGTTCACATTGTAGAGAATAGACAGAACCTAACACTATTTGCGCTTTCGATGGAACATACTTTCCCTCTTTCTAGCAATTCAGGCAATGATATATTAAAGAGTGACACTTACATGACTGATCACCTGAAGGCATGAAGTCCCCGCTGCACCAATACACGTTTCTCTTTTTCGTCAGGAGGCGTTTGTTGTGGAAGGGTGGACCGAATTATATCATAGATATTACCCAACCAGCAAGCAAGAAAAAGGGGGTATGTCGATCATGTATATGGCGGAAGTTATCCTGATGTCATGCACAGGAAGTAGGTGGATCAGCACACAGCTGTGGAACAAAAACACGTCATAAATATAAATACAAAAAGAAAAAAATAAACAAATTATGAAATAGAAGTGAATAGAAAAAATACTGTTATAATGGCAATATGTAACAAAGTGAACATACAATATCAGGTTTGAACTGTAAAAATTAAACTAGTGACTGGTCAAATTTGCCTAAAAGAAAATAAAAAGTATATGCCTGGATAGCAATAAATATCTAGTGTGTAAATATAAACTGAGTGTTAATATAATGATATAAACATAGGGATGAATGACCTCGGGAAGATCAAAACATCCAACACCGCGGAGACACCATCACGTGTTTCTCAACGCAGTGATCCAGAACACTGCCCCCATCCCTAAAGGGAAATATGCAAATGCATGTAGAAAAGCCGCGGAGACACCATCACGTGTTTCTCAATGCAAGCAATGAATAGCCCCGAAACAGCTGTCTGTGGATAGATACCATGTTTTGGCATAGGTGGTTTTCCTTTCTTGGATGCTGCCCTTTCCGTGGTTGTTCCTTCCACAGACAGGTTTGCAGAGTGCACACAGCTTTTACCACAGAAAAAGCATGTATAGGGGTTGCAGAATGCATACAGCGCTATGCTTGCAGAGTGCGCTGTCAAAATCTGTCCCTCACTACAGATGCATCCTATCCCTACATCAACAAGAGCACAACGGCAGTGGCACTCATGATCTGGCCTTTATACATGCCGGGTCACGTGTTGCGCCAGCCAATCACAGCCATGCCAATACATGGCTCTGGAAGTGCCCACGGTCTAAAAGTTTGCTGATTAACTGTGCTGCAACCTTTCAACAAGCTGTATTAGATTGGCAAACCCGAAAAAGAAACCAGACATACAGTAAAAATGTTCGGTATTACTAGTGTCCTGTACGAACCCCAAACTTTCCAATTCGGGTTCGCTCATCCCGCCTCACAAAACAACACAGTAGGAAACAGAGGAGGTATAGGAAGGAGAAACCAAATGTGAGAGGATAAGGATAAACAAGCAAACCAACTCCACGCAGCAATCTCTAGAAAAGCTCTCCATCCACCAACTCGAAACACTGAACTTTTTCAGCCAACTGCCAACTCCACCAAACCAGGAAGTAGAACTATCACTTGCAACTCCCAAGTGCCAGTGACCAGAATAAACACCAGAGGGGAGTGGCCAACACAGAACAGCTGAGACAATTCAGAACAAAGAGCTCCAGGTGATCAAATGAACTGATTAACCCTTGCCATGACTGAGCAAGGGAAAAACCTGCACTGTTTAATAGGATGATGAAACAGTTCTAATCAGGGCAGTAATTTGTTTATCCAGACACCACAATCTTCTGGCCCCTCTCTATTGCTGTATCCACGCGACAGTCAGATTTTGCATTACTCACTGGAGCATCAGATTTTAGTTTAGTCCCTGGAGTGTCAAGTTTTGCCTCTGATTGTTAAAGTGGTTTTACACCAATAAAATGTAATAATGTGGTATTACTCTGATGTTTACAATTTGTCAAAATGTCGAGGGAATTGTCTACTTTTGATACCTTTTGTGGTGTCCCTAATTAACAAGAGCTATGTTAATAGTTTTTTTAG
The DNA here is from genome assembly GCF_051348905.1 of Ranitomeya variabilis. NCBI lineage: Eukaryota > Metazoa > Chordata > Amphibia > Anura > Dendrobatidae > Ranitomeya > Ranitomeya variabilis. The sequence continues at coordinate 655,752,556 of NC_135232.1, read as the reverse complement.
ACTCGAGTTTTATAGTTTCCTTATAATGAACAATAGAGCTCCATACATCATTGTTGCTCCCAAAGTATTGCATTGTTTTGTCAGAGAGTAACTTAATTATACATAGGACAACTATGAGTTATGGTCAGAATACATATGAGATAAAACATGACCAATATGCAGCTCTATCTCATAATCTAATTTTGTTTTATTAATGCTGGACATCCTACATATAAAGTCCAGGCATGTTATTTATAAGCAGCTCACGTATACTTGCTCCCTATGCTGATTTACATCTAGGACCCAAATACACATGGTTAAAGAATGAACAAAAACAATGTATGTTTCTTCAAGACTCAATTAAAGACTGCTGCTCAGCAACAGTACAAAGCAGCTCAAGGCTGAATAATAGGCGCTGATAGGGCACCACATAAACAGGAGACTAAGCCCCCTGTAAACCTTCATTTTTTAAGATGTACTACACATGTTTTTGCTGTAATGTATAGAGTTGCAAGACTTTCCAACCTGCCAGTTCTTGCAATAGTGGTCATGCATAATCTTTATGTTTTTTTCACTACAATAGACTAGTAGTATTTTTACAATGGTTCATTGCAACCTTTTTTTACCATTGGATATGCTGTACTTTTACTATGAATTCAGGGGACTTTATGATGAGATCTAGCCTAAAATCCTTCAATCTTTCTTGTTTTCTTACAAACTACAGTATGTTAGCAAGAAGTACCTGAAAGATTAAAAAGGTACTAAGACTGAAGGACCAGATTGCACAGGGCTTGTTTGTAGTCTGTCATCATAGAGACACATACAGCAAGTCGGCAAAGGAAATGTAAGACTTGATTCTTTTAAATAATTTAGAGCATCTTGAGAATCTTAAAAAAATCTGAATTCTATTTCATCTTTATGTCTACAAAAAAAGGTTAGTAAGAGAATGTCAAAACTTTTCATGGTTTGTTTCAGTTTTTGGAGGTTTTCTATGCATTTCGAATTTAATTTTTGAAAAGGTGGAAGCTGCCAGAACAAACCATATGTCACTCTATAATAGTTCATTATAATCTTCAAAATGCTATATACCCACATTCTAATAGGTTTATTTTCTTGTGCACATTGTGTGCCTGAGATGTTTTGCGTGTTTCTGAGATGTTTTGTAGTTATGTTACAGGAAGACTCAAGGTTATGTATAATGAAGAACGTGAAAGGTGGTGCATGACACAGGGATTCTTTCATTGCTGTTCTTTAAATGCTTGTGTCATTCATTTTAACAATTCAATCATTTAGACTGTATACAAAAGGTTGAAAAATATTTATCTTTCTTTTCTTCAGTTAAACTAATAATCTATACATATTCTGTTGTTATAAAATTGTTCCCTACTGCTCTTAGTTGACTGGAACGCTGCATGACTTTCGTTTTAGAAGGACCTAATCTGGGCATATCGGACTTACGCCATCCTTTTTAAAGAAGTTAGTCGGGCACCTAAAATTTTATTTTCTGTCTGTCCTTGCACTTTTGCTATTTGATTTATTACACAGTGCCCTACACTTTGCCCTATCCTGCTAATCCCTAAATGTGTGTTGTTTACGGTACCTACGGTGGTGATGTTTTGTTTGACAGGAGTCTCAAACGTGACGTTTTAGGAGGCTGGAGCTGCACTCACTCCTCGCACCGTTCATTGCTCCTGGAACTGGACTTCACAGGAGGCAGCACTGCAGTTACTCACTAGCTTCCGGCATCGCTGACCCATCTGAAGACATTCTGGATCCTGGATGATGGACGCTGTGGGAGAAATGAGTGCAGTGCTGGCTTTCTTCTTCTGTCTCTGCTCTGATGCCGCTGTAGCTTCTGTGAAATAAGTCATCAGGGGGTGTATATAGATGTAGGGAGTGACACCAGTGATGCGCCTCAGCTTACAGCACCACCCTCAAATAAGTTGTCAGCAGAGGGTGTTGATAGAAGCAGTGAGTGACACTAGAAGCTGTGGGACAACACTGGTGTCATTCACTGCTTCTATTTCCACCCTCTGACTATGTCTTCTTTCACAGAAGCTACGGCGACAGAGGACATAGAAGCAGACAGCTGACATTGCACTTACATCTGCCACAGTGTCCATCACCCAGGATCCAGGACATCTTCAGAGGGGTCAGCGATACAAGAAACTAGTGACTAACTGCATTGCTACCCCCTGTTGACATCCTGTTCCAGGAGAGGCAATTGATGTTGTGGGAAGTGATTGCAGCCCCAGCCTTCTGAGACATCTTGTTTGAAGCTCTTCTCAAATGAAACATCACAGCAAGTCCTGAAAAAAAACACATTTAAGAATTAGGCCACACTTTCACACTTCAGTCTTTTTGTTTCCGTCAAAATCCGTCTTTTTGGGAAAAAACGGATCCAGCAAATGTTGCTGCTGGGTCCGTTTTTTTCTCATAGACTTATATTAGCGATGGATTGCCTTCTGTTTCATCCGTCGTTTGATGGATCCATCGTAAATTCTGTGTCCGTCGCCAGGAGACAACGAACAAAGTAACATTTTTTGTGTACGTCGAAAAATCGGACAGCAATGGATCCTGCGCTGTCCGTCCTTGGCTATAATGGAAGCCTATGGACGCAGGATCTGTCGCTGTCCATCAAAAGACAGAATCCAGCGACGGATTCCGTTTTTTTTAAACTGAGCATGCCTGGAAGAATTTCCATTCAGGGAAAAAATATATTCACTCTTTCTTTCTCTCTCTCTCTCTGTCCAGAATTTTGTTTCTTTAAATTTCGGCAGCATCTGCTTCGACGGATCCGTCAAAAAAACGGATCCAGTGCATCAGTTTTTTACAATCTGCGCAGGATCTGTCTTTTCAACACTTTGACGGATTGTGACTGATTCTAAAAAACTTATGTGTGAAAGAGGCATAGCTAGGGAAAATTGTAGGGTGTGTTGTAATAAATTACAAAAGTGATTAGGGTGTTAGGAGAAATAGTTAGAAAATATATTTTAGATGCTGGACTACCACATTAATTCTTCAATACTACACCTACTTATTTTAGTAACTTTCTAAATCTGGTGAGAAAGCCTAAAGTATTTACCAATCATCTGTACCATTAAAGAGTAACCATTTTTTTAATTTTTAATTCATGAATCAATAATACACGTGAGAATAAGCAACTTTGTATTTTATCTTATCAGAAAAATTTTCTTTGTAAAAATTGAACAGTCATTATTAATCTTCTCAATTATAAGGTGAAATCTGTATTCAGTGAACAAAGATTTTGTATTTTACTGATATAGGAGATGATAGCTGCTACTGATACAATTCTATGTAGATAGGAGGAGCAAGAGGCAGAGGTCCTCCCTTCCCTCCGCCCTCCTATCTAGATAGAATATCATCTGTAGCACCTACCATCTCCTATGTTCTCCTTTATTTTCACATCATATCTTACAACTGAAATCCTGCTTGCTATAATGGGCATTTCACATCTATTGATATATATGTTTTCTTCATTGTCATATGGTCTACATATGTGCCTACATACTATGCACTGTTGCCTTCACACTAGCATTTAATCCCTTTTCCAAATATTCACATAATTCCCCTTAGTTACATATGGAGTCGGTTTGTTTGTTTCATGTGTATGTCTAAACACATCCCTTTAGATAGATAAGGCCTATTGTTTCTTCTATTTGCCTAGCGGTCTCCGTGTAGGGTCTCCTTTAACATGGCTGTCATTGTGCGCATGCGGGCTTCGACTCTTTCCCCTGGGTCGCCGATGGCTTATTACGTGTCCATGCCTATGACATCAGGCGGGATACTTTCTCTTGGCTCGGACACATGATGGGATTTCGGTAAATGATGCACACACTGGGGAGATAGTGTCTCTTCCATGCGCTTAACTGTCATTTCATGCACATGGGCATCCTTAGTTTTTGTATATATTAGGTGCTTCTTTATCCCCCTAACAACACCCCTCATAAAAGCGACAGCAAAACGGATGTTGGGGCTATTGGTGACATGCGAGCTCTCCTTCTACACACATAGGTAAACTCTCATAATGATTTTTTGTACACCACAACGATTTATTTTGCCTGTGTAGTGTGACAGTGTTCACACCGTGCAGTATTGCGGCAGTGACCCAGTAAAGTTCAAAGCAAATGTCTTTAATGTCCAAAAAAACTCACAAATAAAAAGCAAACAGTATTCTCTGGATCTCAGCTGGGGTATCAAGACAATCCAAATCCGAGACCAGTTGCCGTGGGTGACTGCACCACCATGTCATGCCGAGGGGCGCCAGGCATTTTGCTTTGCTTTGCTTTGTGTTCACTTCACACAAGCCGGATGTTGCAGAGCCACATACTCTGCAGCTTGCAAACTTCAACACTGACACACCCAAAGAAAAACTGACAGATTTAAATGGAATCGTGGCCATAGAGGTACTTCCAAAACCTGGAATGGAAAGAGGGATTCGCCCCACTACAAAACCTGCAAATCCATCTAAAAATAAAAGCCCTTAATGGGTTTTTCTAACAAACTGACTGACTGACTGACTGAGTCACTACTTGGACCAATCCACTCTTTCTTTTATTTTGCCTTGTGACTCATAGATGTCCAACACAACACAAGGCACTCTGCGGGTTTAATAGGACTTTGTCTACATCCTGGGGTACATATATCTACCCTCGCATATGATCCCACTCACTGCCTCACATATCCCCCCTTTGTTCAAACTTGTGGGGTTGAACACTTGTCACCATACAGGGTGACCGGGACAGGGCATCAGCATTCCCTTGCTCCTTCCCTGCACAATGTTCCACAGTGAGAATGAAATTTTTCAGAGACAGGAACCATCTGGTGACCCGAGCATTTCTCTCCTTGGCATTTCTCATCCAGACCAAGGGTGAATGATCTGTCACCAAGCGAAATGGTCAACTGAGCAACTAATAGCGTAGGGACTCCAAGGCCCACTTAATGGCCAGGCACTCATTCTCCACTACACTATAATTTTTCTTGGCTGGGGTGAGTTTCCTACTTAGGTAGGTGACCTGATGTTCTTCTCTGTTCACCTCCTGCGACAGGACTGCTCCTAGGCCAGCATTAGCGTAATCCGTCTGCATGATGAAGAGTTTCTGGAAGTTGGGGCTAATGAAGACAGGCTGTCCTCACAGCGCCAACTTCATTTATTGGTATGCTTCCTCCGCCTGAAGGTTCCACCAGACCATGACCAACTTCTTTCCCTTTAGGAGATCGGTTAGGGGTGTTGTTCTCCCAGAAAAATTAGGTAAAAACCTTTGCTAATACCCAATGATGCCGAGAAATGCTCTCACCTGTTTGGTGGTAACAGATCGGAGCCAGTTCTGTATGGCCTATTTGGGATTTGATAACCCCATGGCCAATCACATACCCTAGGTACCGAGCTTCCTCAAGCCCTATTGCACATTTCTTGGGATTCGCCGTCAAGCCAGCGGCTCTACTACTGCTTTTTCCCAGGACACTTGGTTATGTCAGTCAGTACTAAAACTGATGATGTCATCCAAGTACGCTGACGTATACTTCCGATGGGGTTCTAGTGTAGCGCCCCCACCGCCGCAGGGCCGAGGGGTACCCGGTACCGGGCCTCTGAGTCTCTGCTTCGGGGGTTGTCACGGCGGCTAGGCCCCGGCCCGTGACCCTGCCGTGGGGCGCACAGTGAATGATAGGTGTGGATGTTGGTGGTGGTGGTGCAGTGCAGCAAATAACGAGGACACCAGGTTGCAGTCTCTTTACCTCTTTACTGAAGATCTCTGGGTCCTCAGTCCGGAATACGGTTCACCAGGCTGCGCAAGTCCGGCCGGTCCAATGGCACCTCCGGAGTTCTCCTCTCAGGTGGAAATCGGTGCCTTCCTTCTAGCGCTATGTGTTGCGGTCCTTCTCTGCTGTGCTTACGGAAAGTCCCCACAACCGTTGTGTCTGTTTCTTAAGTTCCCTCACAACTCGATTAAATGATGTTCTTCTAATCTTCCGTCCCTCCCTGATATTCTGGTGGGAACGGCACCCGTTTGTCGGGTAGGCCTGGAGTTCTTCCGGGACCCTAGAGACGCCCCTCTCCCGCAATTGCCTCCCAAGACTTCATAGGTGATTTAGGTGAGACAGCCCGCCTGAGACTGACTGTCCTGCCGCTGTTTAGAGTATTGCTTGAAGCTGGTTATTGTAATACTCCCTCGGCGTTCCGGCCACCGGTAGTGCGCCTCAGTAGGATGTTGCTCCGGTCTTACAGCACGACCCCTACTGGTATTCTCCTATCGCTTGATCTCGTTTCTCACTCAGCACAATCTATCTCGCTTCTAATCCTTTCTTGGGTCCCGCCGCTTCCCGGAGCTGGCGCGGACCCGTTACGTTCTTTTCAATGCCAAGCCTCTGTCAGGATCCCACCCCTGACAGAGACCCTACTGTCTCTTCCTCCACAACACCCTCTGCCACTAGGTGTTGCTTCGTCCAATCCAGTCAGCTTTCTCATCTAACTTCCTGCCTGACCCCCAGTTTACCCACTATGGTGGGGAGTGGCCTAATGAATAGAACCCTTAGCTCCCCCCGGAGGCCCAGCTGTGAAATGTATTGGTGTCTGTGATACCTGATCAGATGAACTCCTTCAGTGCCATCGGACGCACCATAGCTCCCCATAGTGGCGGAGCCACAGTACTGCAACGACCAGGACTCTGGGGCGCTGCACTCCCCCCTGGTTAAACACAGTACTCCGGGACTGGGAAGAAAACAACAATACAAGTTTAGCAAAAAAGACATACAGTTTAGTTGAGTGCAATAACAATAAGTATACTTGAACAAGCTTCCCTTTATGGGAGGTGAGGACACTTGAACGTTACAAAACATGGTTTAATATCATAGCAACATGCTATAATTAACTTTCCTTACCCAACCGGGTATTCTACTAAGTGCAAAAATTGTTGAACAATAATTTAACCTTGCCTTTAAGGACATACACTCTTAGTCCACTAAAGACCTTCCTATAATCACATTATAAGGTATTTTAACTTTTTCATTCTCCTTCTTTAAATCTGCAGGACCGCCTGTCCTATCGGCACCAGACCTACTGCCTCTCCTTTCAGTTACAGGACCGCCCCGTTCAGCCAGGGCCTACTGCCTTTTCAACTTCTATACACAGTATAGAACATAACATTACTTTCATTTTAAGAGCACTGAGCCATTTCTATATGGCTCCTAAAGGATTCACTATCTAACCCCTACGGGCTCACTTTCTGTCCTTTGTAACACATTATTAACTCTTCCTTTTACAATAACTAACTTTCTATGGAGGACTCAGGGTTTACCTTCTATCCCCATTGCTTGTCAACATTATCAAACATTTTCTAGAACATTAAATTCCATCTTTACTTTCCTACTACCGACTATGCAGGACACTATGTCTACCCCTACGGGCCTACTGCACCTTTCTTCTAGCTCTCACACTTCCTTCTAAAGAACATTATCAAGATTTCTTGTACAATTAACTAAACCATTACATATAACTTCTACATGTAAACATTATCATTTTCTCTTTAAGCATTGTCATCACATTACTGTTCTAAAACAGTATCACTCATAAGTACACTTTTGGCATCCCCTTTAAGAGAGGATCAAGTCTTTCTGAGGTAGTACGTCTTCTCAGACTACCAGTCCATTCTCAGCAAAGGCTCCAGTGTGGTATCTTCACAAAGAGTCCTTCTTTAAGTATAACCAGCAGGGAGCTCCTTTAAGAAGGTGCAAACTATTTACAAGCAGTTTGTATCATGCACTGTTCATGATTCAGCAGTTTTTATAACATTGTGGAACAAAAAGCAAAAATGAAAGTGAAAGCAAAAATAAAAAGCAATAGGGATCCCGGGTAAACAAAGGGATCCCTTTAAGAGTTAACCCAGGACGGGTTTTAGCAGCAAAACAGCAAAGAAATAAACAGTTAACTATTTACAGTTTCAGGTTTCCGAGGCTTAGTTGGACGGCTTCCAGGGCTGCACCTGGCACTTAACCCTTCCTGGCCTGGGAAAAGTGAGGTCCAGGGCTACACCCAGTGCTGGACACACGCCGTTAATCCGTCTTTCATGTACGGTTAAATCATGCGCAGCGATGGAGGTCTGCGCAGCTTGAGTATGGGCATTTGCTGCAGCAAAGGTAGCGGCTGCTGCAAGATCAGTCACTGGAACGGAGTCAGCAGTTGTGGCACCAGCAGTCACTGGAGTGGTGTCGGTCGTCAGGGCAGGGTCGTCCTTCATACCTGCTTCAGATGCGGTCCCTCCGGTGCCGGTCTGCTCTGCCTCCGCTGGGGTCTGGAACGCTGGTTGCAGGGCCTTGTGCTGCGACATTGTCATCTCTGCTTGCAGCATACCCCTTTCCGGCAGGGCCTTGCTTTCCAGCTTCGGAGCGCTGGGACTTCTTCCCTGCTCCGGACCAGATGAGGCTGCCGACAGATGTCCGGTGAGGCTCCTGATGATGGCCTTCTTCCACCCGGCCTCAGTGCTCAGCTGCGTCCGCCGGGGTCGGTCGCTGAGCTCGTCCACTCCGGCCTGCAGGAATTCAGCATCAGCGGTGGAGGCCTGGTTGCGGTGCCCCTCCGGGTGGCTGGGGGAGTCCTCTGCTCCGACCCCACGCTCCGGCTCCGGGCGGCTCGCCATGGCGTCCTCCATGTCGCTCGCTCCTTCTTCCTGGTCCTTTTCCCGCTCTCTCCTTCGTGGGCGGTTTCGCTTTCTCTGTCTCCGCCCACCATTGAGGATCAGGAGGCGGATCTCGGCTGCTGACGGACACGTCCTCAAGGGGCCGACATATTTAGACTGGGCGGCCATTGTCTTTCGCGCTCTTCAGCTTGTTCACGCCCACTTCCACGCCCTTCTTCTTCTCCTGCGCTCTCCTTAGCGCTGTAATGGCGGCGGTTTTGGCGGGAACTTCTGGCGGCAAGTGGCAATACACAGTCTTTGCAATAAGTCACAGTCCAAGCACAGTAAATCACAGTTCCAAGGCACACATGACCTGATTCTTCAGGCTTAAGTAGATCCTGTTCGTGACGCCAAGTTGTAGCGCCCCCACCGCCGCAGGGCCGAGGGGTACCCGGTACCGGGCCTCTGAGTCTCTGCTTCGGGGGTTGTCACGGCGGCTAGGCCCCGGCCCGTGACCCTGCCGTGGGGCGCACAGTGAATGATAGGTGTGGATGTTGGTGGTGGTGGTGCGGTGCAGCAAATAACGAGGACACCAAGTTGCAGTCTCTTTACCTCTTTACTGAAGATCTCTGGGTCCTCAGTCCGGAATACGGTTCACCAGGCTGCGCAAGTCCGGCCGGTCCAATGGCACCTCCGGAGTTCTCCTCTCAGGTGGAAATCGGTGCCTTCCTTCTAGCGCTATGTGTTGCGGTCCTTCCCTGCTGTGCTTACGGAAAGTCCCCACAACCGTTGTGTCTGTTTCTTAAGTTCCCTCACAACTCGATTAAATGATGTTCTTCTAATCTTCCGTCCCTCCCTGATATTCTGGTGGGAACGGCACCCGTTTGTCGGGTAGGCCTGGAGTTCTTCCGGGACCCTAGAGACGCCCCTCTCCCGCAATTGCCTCCCAAGACTTCATAGGTGATTTAGGTGAGACAGCCCGCCTGAGACTGACTGTCCTGCCGCTGTTTAGAGTATTGCTTGAAACTGGTTATTGTAATACTCCCTCGGCGTTCCGGCCACCGGTAGTGCGCCTCAGTAGGATGTTGCTCCGGTCTTACAGCACGACCCCTACTGGTATTCTCCTATAGCTTGATCTCGTTTCTCACTCAGCACAATCTATCTCGCTTCTAATCCTTTCTTGGGTCCCGCCGCTTCCCGGAGCTGGCGCGGACCCGTTACGTTCTTTTCAATGCCAAGCCTCTGTCAGGATCCCACCCCTGACAGAGACCCTACTGTCTCTTCCTCCACAACACCCTCTGCCACTAGGTGTTGCTTCGTCCAATCCAGTCAGCTTTCTCATCTAACTTCCTGCCTGACCCCCAGTTTACCCACTATGGTGGGGAGTGGCCTAATGAATAGAACCCTTAGCTCCCCCCGGAGGCCCAGCTGTGAAATGTATTGGTGTCTGTGATACCTGATCAGATGAACTCCTTCAGTGCCATCGGACGCACCATAGCTCCCCATAGTGGCGGAGCCACAGTACTGCAACGACCAGGACTCTGGGGCGCTGCACTAGCACTATGTCCTTCACACTCGGGAACATGGTTGATGCCCCATGTAGTCCAAAGGGCAAGACATCATAGTGGTACAGACCCTCCAGTGTTATGAAGGTGGTCTTTTTTTGCCGACTCCGTAAGAGGCTCCTGACAAAAACCCTTGGTCAAATCAAGCATGGTAAAGTACTGGGCCTGCTCCAGTCACTCGATCAGCTCGTCCACCTGGGACACTGGAAAAAGGTCAAATTTCAACACCTCATTCAACTTATGGAAATCATTACAGAACCGTAATGATCCGTCCGGTTCCAGGATCAATACAATCGGGCTGGCCAACTCACTCCAGGACTCCTCAATTACTCCTAGCTGGAGCATTTGTCTTACCTCACTCACAATGGCTTGTCTATGGGCCTCGGGCACACGGTATGGTTTCATTCGCACCCTTACATGAGGCTCAGTGACAATGCCATGCTGGATGATAGAGATATGACCAGGTAGTTCCGAGAATATACTGTATTCGTATTCTCTTGTACTAATTTCCCACTCCTGTTAACGCTGCTGTTTCGAGAGAGTGTCTCCTAACTTTACCTCTCTCAGCCTCTGTCGGGGGCCGATATTGGAGGGTCTCCAGATCATACTTCTAGTGTAAGCATACACTCCCTGACCTTCCATGCTTTTAACAGATTGACATGATACAACTGTTCGAGTATTCTTTTCCCGGGCTGGTAAACTTGGTTGTTCACTTCCCCATCTATTTCCCGAACTTCATATGACCCTTGCCACTTGGCCATAAGCTTGCTTTTGGCAGTGGTTACCAAGACTAAAACCCAATCTCCTGCTTTAAAAGAGTGTACCGTGGCCTTTTTGTCATATACCTGGCTCTGCGCTTCCTGAGCGTCCATCAAATGCTCTTTTACTATAGGAATGGCCACCTCAATCTGGTCTTGTATATTGGCCACATGCTTAATTATACTCTTACGTGGCATAAGTTCCTGCTCCCACATCTCTTTGGCTATGTCCAGCAGACCTCTGTGATGCCTGCCATATAGTAGCTCAAAGGGTGAAAATCCAGTGAAAGTCTGCAGTACCTTGCGAATGGTGAACATCAAGTAGGGCAATAACATGTCCAAATCCCTTCCATCCTTGGAAACTACCTTCTTCAACATGGACTTGAGGGTTTTGTTGAAGGGCTCAACTAATCCATTGGGCTGGGGGTGATACACCGACGTGCACAACTGCTTTATAGGAGCTTGCACAGGTTCTTCATCACCTTGGACATTAAAGGAGTCCCCTGATCAGTAAGGATCTCCTTTGGTAGCCCAAGGTGACATAAAATGGTAAACAACTCCTGGGCAATAAGCTGTTATGATCCGGTGACCTTGGAGCCGCATGAGAGACTTTCTCAGGAGTAGGTGGTATCTGTACTGACCGCAAACCCTAAACTAACACCGCAACTAGAAGTAGCCGTGGGATGTACCTAACACGTCCTAGACACCTTGACACAGCCGGAGGACTAAATACCCCTATAGATGGAAATGGGAATTCTATCTTGCCTCAGAGCAGAACCCCAAAGGATAGGCAGCCCCCCACAAATATTGACTGTGAGTATAAGAGGAAAGACACACGCAGGCAGAAAAACAGGATTTAGCAAAAGAGGCACTTCTAGCTAAATAGAAAAGGATAGGACAGAATTCTAAGCGGTCAGTATAAAAATCCTAAAAATATCCACAGCAGATAATACAAATATTCTACATCTAACTAAAGACATAGAAAGTATATCTGGATCTCCTGAGAATCCAGCATGACTGAAAAATCCAAACAAAGTCTAAGCTGGACAAAAACACAATGAATTGCACTGAATTGCAAAGCACACTGCATGTGTGCACAGAGACAAAAACCAGACACTTATCTTAGCTGAATTTGGCAGCAGGGCATGAGGAACCAGAGAGAGATGCGATCCCTCCAAGTACAATGGACAACTGGCACGGACTCATGGATCTTGCACACCTAAATACCTAATAGAGCTGCAATCAGCAGAAACACCTTTTGGATTACAACCCCAAGACAACTGCACTACCACCAACAACCACCGAAGGGAGCCCAAGAGCAGAATTCACAACATAAGCTTAGCCGAGGTGTGCTGAAGCAGAATGACTTCCGAGTACTGGGTGGCATAGTCTACAACCACTAATATGTGTTGGTGGCCTAGGATGGATTTTACTATTGGCCCTACCAGATCCATCGCAATCCACTCAAAAGGTACCTCTATAATGGGCAGAGGTACCAATGTACTCTGGTAGTTTGCAGTGGGTGAGGTTAGTTGGCACTCAGGACACTTGTACCTCTGAACCTCAGCATAGATGACAGGCATAAAAAACCACTGCCGTAGGTGCTCCTGCATCTTTTTGGCCCACAAGTGCCCTCCCAACATGTGGGCGTGAGCCATTTTGAGCACCACCCAGCGGTAGGATTGGGATGCTACCAAGTTGTTCTACCACCTCGTACCAGATTTTATTTGCCCAGGGAAGGTTAATTTTATTTTTCCACAGAGACCAGAAGAGGGGCAAATCCCTTACCAGGACAGCTCCGTAAGGAAGGGTCTTCAATACCCCCACCACATGTTTAATCTCCCCACAGGGATTAACAAATTACACCTCCACTGTCGGTTACTTATGGAGTTCACCATGAATACAAACAACACCCACATTTTTCCCAGTGGGTTTTAAGCCCGAGATTAATGACCCATGCACAAGTGTCACTAGGCTCCCTGAGTCCAGGAGGGCCTTGGCCTAGTGTCCGTTAACGCGCACCTGGCACAGATGCGGTTCACCTGCTGAGACGAACGGATCCGTGGTGAAAATGGCCTGGGCGTACATCGACATATGGTAAGTATACCTACAATCCATAGGTTCAGCTGTCAGGGTGCAGTTAGTAGCCACATGTCCTGGCCCTTGGCACCACCAACACTTAATAGCTGTGGCACGACTGGACCTTGGGGCCAGTTTAGGGGGAACTGGGTCTCTTGTCACTCTCACGCCGGGGTACTCCATCAGTGCGGGCTCAGTCCTGTTTGGCCTCAGCAGAGGATCATAGCCTGACGTGATAACTGTAGTGGAGCAGAGTCCTGTATAAAGTCCTGAGTTGCCGTATACCGCTCAATCAGGCTGACCACCTGGTCTAAGGTGCCGGGATCCCCTTGGCCCACCCAATGCTGAATAGCGGCTGGCAGAGTTCTTACTAGCCGGTCAATCACCACCCTCACCACCATCTGGTAAGGGGTTAAGGTCTCAGGCTGAAGCCATTTTTTTACCAGCTGTAGCACGTCATATGTCTAAGGCCCCTCTCACACATCAGATTTTGTTATTAGTCGCAATCCGTCAAATTTTTAAAAAAATGGATCCGGCAACTGATGTCGCCAGATATGGTTTTTTTTCTCATAGACTTGTATTAGCGACGGATTGCAACAGATGGCCTCACGTTTCATCCGTCATTTGCCGGATCAGTCAAAAATTGTTTGTCTGGTGGCATCTTTATCTATCGGATCCGTTGCCGTCCGTCGTTTGCTAGAATGGAAGCCTATGGGCGCCGGATCCATCAAATGACGGAATCCGGCAACCAATTCCATTTTTTTTAACTGAGCATGCTCTGATTTTTTTAGGATCCTTTAGCCAGCCTCCCTAGTTGGATCCATCGAAAAAACGGATCCGTTGCATCAGTTTTTCACAATCTGTGATGGATCTGTTGGTCCGTCGAGCCAACGGATTGTAACTGACAGCAAAAAACTGATGTGTGAAAGGTGCCTAAGACCTGGCAGGGCGAGACTCCAGAAAGAATCACTGAAACACCTGTTGGGCCCGCACATACAGAGGGGAAAAAAGTATTTAGTCAGCCACCAATTGTGCAAGTTTTCCCACTTAAAAAGATGAGAGACACCGATAATTGACATCATAGGTAGACCACAACTATGAGAGTCAAAATGAGAAAACAAATCCAGAAAATTACCTTGTCTGATTTGGCAAGATTTATTTTGCAAATTATAGTGGAAAATAAGTATTTGGTAATTAACAAAAGTTCATCTCAATATTTTGTTATAATAATAATAATAATTTTATTTATATAGCACCAACATATTCCGCAGCGCTTTACAAATTATAGAGGGGATTTGTACAGACAATAGACATTACAGCATAACAAAAATCACAGTTCAAAATAGATACCAATAGGAGTGAGGGCCCTGCTCGCAAGCTTACTATCTATAGGAAAAAGGGAGACACAAGAGGTGGATGGTAACAATTGCTTTCGTTGTTCAGACCAGCCATAGTGTAAGGATCGGGTGTCCATGTAAAGCTGCATGAACCAGTTAACAGCCTAAGTATGTAACAGTACAGACACAGAGGGCTATTAACTGCATGAAATATATGAGAACATGATGTGAGGAACCTGATTAAGGTTTAAGGGTTTTTTTTTTTTTTTATAATAGGCCACACAGGGATAGTTACGTTAATGCGTTGAGGCGGTAGGCCAGTCTGAACAAATGCGTTTTTAGGGCACGCTTAAAACTGTGGGGATTGGGGATTAATCTTATTAACCTGGGTAGTGCATTCCAAAGAATTGGCGAAGCACATGAAAAGTCTTGGAGACGGGAGTGGGAGGTTCTGATTATTGGGGATGTTAACCTCAGGTGATTAGCAGAATGGAGAGCACGGGTAGGGTGGTAGACTGAGACCAGGGAGGAGATGTAGGGTGGTGCTGAGCAATGGAGTGCTTTGTGGATGAGGGTAATAGTTTTGTACTGGATTCTTGAGTGGATGGGTAACCAGTGTAATGACTGGCACAGGGTAGAGGCATCGGTGTAATGGTTGGTGAGGAATATAATCCTGGCAGCAGCTTTCAGGACAGATTGGAGCGGGGAGAGTTTGGTAAGAGGGAGGCCAATTAAGAGAGAGTTACAGTAGTCCAGACGATAATGAATGAGTGAAACAGTATGAGTTTTTGCAGTGTCGAAAGTAAGAAAAGGGAGAATTCTAGAAATGTTTTTGAGATGCAGATAAGAAGAGCGAGCCAATGACCGGATGTGGGGAGTGAAGGAAAGCTCAGAATCAAGGATGACCCCAAGGCAGCGGGCATGTTGTTTGGGAGTAATGGTGGAACCATACACGGAGATGACAATGTCAGGCAAAGGTAGATTGATTAGTAGAGGGAGAGAACACGAGGAGTTCAGTTTTTGGCAGGTTCAGTTTCAAATAGAGGGAGGACATGATGCTAGAGACAGCGGTAAGACAATCACTGGTCTTTTCTAAAAATGCAGGCGTGATACCAGGAGAAGAAGTGTATAATTGGGTGTCATCAGCATAGAGATGGTACTGGAAACCAAATCTACTGATTGTTTGTCCAATAGGGGCAGTATACAAAGAGAAGAGGAGGGGGCCTAGGACTGGTCCTTGAGGAACCTCAACAGTAAGGGGAAGGTGAGAGGAGGAGGAACCAGCAAAGATACAGTGAAGGCGCGGTCAGAGAGATAGGAGGAGAACCAGGAGAGAACGGTGTCCTTGAGGCCGATGGAGCGGAGCATAGTGAGGAGGAGCTGATGATCCACAGTATCGAATGCTGCGGAGAGATCCAAGAGAATTAGCATGGAGTAGTGACCATTAGATTTATCTGTTAGTAGATCATTAGAGACTTTAGTGAGGGCAGTTTCAGTAGAGTGTAAAGGGCGGAAACCAGATTGAAGAGGGTTGAGAAGAGAGTTATCTGAGAGATAGCGGATAAGACGGGAGTGGACCAGGTGTTCGAGGAGTTTAGAGTTATATATCCTTTGTTGGCAATGACAGAGGTCAAAAGTTTTAACAAGGTTGGCACACACCGTTGGTGGTATGTTGGCCCATTCCTCCATGCAGATCTCCTCTAGAGCAGTGATATTTTGGGCCTGTTGTTACGGAACTGCAACACAGAACTAGAATAGAAGGGGGGAAAACTGACCCTGCACTTAGACTAGGCTGATACCCTACGATGGAGTGGGCGACCCATTCCTTGCGAATAGACCCACCGACGATCCTAGGTTAAACTCAAGCAAAGACTTATAGACAGGGGGAAGGAGGTCCCTGAAAGATCTAAGGACTGGGTATAAAAACAGGTCACCTCCAAAGATAAAACACAGAGACAGTTGCAGAAACCAACTGAAAACAGAAACTAAGGATAGCAGAACCAGAAATCCCAGAACTGCACAATATCAAACACAGAAAGCTATCAAAGCACCTAGCCAGAACTCTAGTGGATTAACACTGTTGTCCAGCAAGGAATGGGAGGCAGGTGTGGGTAATAAAGAGTGATACAATCACCTGACCTAAGACAACCCAGCACCAGGGGATAAAGACCAGCAGCCAGAAAACCACAACAAGATTGCGGATGGTCAAAAAACAAAACAGATTCTAACACTGTTGCTGGTCAACACGGACTTTCAACTCCCTCCAAAGATTTTCTATGGGGTTGAGATCTGGAGACTGGCTAGGCCACTCTAGGACCTTCATATGCTTCTTACAAAGCCACTCCTTCGTTGCCCTGGCAGTGTGCTTGGGATCATTATCATGCTGAAAGGCCTATCCATGTTTAATCCTCAATGCCCTTGTTGATAGAAGGAGGTTTGCACTCAAAATCTCACGACACATGGCCCCATTCATTCTTTTATGTACACGGATCAGTCGTCCTGGTCCCTTTGCAAAGAATCACCCCCAAAGCATGATGTTGCCACCCCCATGCTTCACAGTAGGTATGGTGTTCTTTGGATGCAACTCAGCATTCTGTCTCCTCCAAACACAACGAGTTTTGTTTCTACCAAACAGTTCTACTTTGGTTTCATCAGACCATATGACATTCTCCCAATACTCTTCTGGATAATCCAAATGCTGTCTAGAAAACTTCAGACGGGCCCAGACATGTACTGGCTTAAACAGGGGTATACGTCTGGCACTGCAGGATCTGAGTCCCTGGCGGCGTAGTGTCTTACTTATTGTAGCCTTTGTTACGATGGTTGTTGTGAACTGTGTTTCTGGGCTCCCTCTGGTGGTCACTAACGGTATTGTGTTAGGTATGTCTTGTTGCAGGCCTGAGCTCCAGCTGTGTCGTTAAGCAGCGGGTGTTTCCTATTTGAGTCTCCTCTGGACTCAGTCTCTTGCCTGGCATCATTGTATCCAGACCTATTTGGTCTCCTCCGGATTCCTTTCAGTCTGCCTCATGCAAGAAAAGCTAAGTCTGTTTTGTACAATTTGGATCGTTTGCATTATTCTGTGTTTTTGTCCAGCTTGCTTTACATTTGATTTTTGACTCGCTGGAAGCTCTAGGGGGCTGATATTCTCCCTCCACACCGTCAGTCGATGTGGGGGTTCTTGAATGTTCAGCGTGGATGTTTTGTAGGGTTTTCTGCTAACCGCATAGTCCACTATCTATTTTCTGCTATCTAGACTATTGGGCCTCACTTTGCTGAATCTAGTTCATCTCTACGTTTGTGTTTTCCTCTTGCCTCACCGTTATTATTTGTTGGGGGCTTTCTATATCTTTGGGGTTCAATTTCTCTGGAGGCAAGCGAGGTCTTATTTTTTCCCTCTAGGGGTAGTCAGTTCTCCGGCTGGCTCGAGACGTCTAGAACCAACGTAGGCACGTTCACTGGCTACTTTTAGTTGTTTGTGTCAGGATCAGGTATGCGGTTAGCCCAGTTTCCACCTCCCTAGAGCAGTATTTACATTTTTGCTATCTTGCCGGAATATCAGAGATCCTCTGCCATTGGGATCATAACAGATGGTCCCAGGTCTATGCAGGTCATTCACTACGTCCATATATTACCCAAAAGAAGTATTCAAAGAAAATACAAAAATAAAAAATGTATCGCTTTACTGATAATTATAAAAACATGATACCACAAAAAAATATTTTATGATAAAATAATATACACATACAGGAATAAATTGATGACACAAGAAGAATTTATTATTAAAAAAAGGTAGTGACATGAAGCAAAGTTAAAAAATATATGAGAATAAATGTGTAGCAGGGAACAAGGTATCTCAGACTGTGCGGTAAAAGATAAATAAATATATCTTAAAAATATAGAAATAATATATAAATAAATACAAAATGCACCAATATAACCCCTCAAACCATGTCATGTGGGACATAAAAAAATGTGTAAAAAATAATATATGAAAGATAAGTGATAAATACCCAGTGGTAATAATAACAAGATAAATGTGTACACAACCATGAAAAAAGGAATTAATCAATCATGAAAATCATGCAATTTATGAATATAAATTAATGCTCACACAAAATAGTTATAGTGCACATATTTTAGCCAGAATAAATAAAACAATTAGTAATAAGACCATGCCATAAGGTGATAAAAATTAATAGACAAGTGTAATAGCTATAGTGTACAAGTAAATGACCATGTGATCAACCAGCATAAATCCAAAGGTGCAGTTAATACAAGTGTATGAGATAAATAGTACCAACCAGTCTGAAACTCCACAGTCCCACGCACATACCACCCCAACGTGCGTTTTGCCACTGCTTCGTCAGGGAGTGACTTCCCCCCATGTGGTTCTGGGTTTTTTGCTCACCGTTCTTGTGATGTGATGTCATCTTGTGATGTCATTTTGACCCCACAGGGTGAGATCTTGCATGGAGCCCCAGATTGAGGGAGATTATCAGTGGTCTTGTATGTCTTCCATTTTCTTATTTTTGCTCCCACAGTTGATTTCATCACACCGAGCTGCTTGCCTATTGCAGATTCAGTCTACCCAGCCTGGTTCAGGGCTACAATTTTGTTTCTGTTGTTCTTCGACAGCTCTTTGGTCTTCACCATAGCGGAGTTTGGAGTGTGACTGTTTGAGGTTGTGGACAGGTGTCTTTTATACTGATAACAAGTTTAAACAGGTGCCATTACTACAGGTAATGAGTGGAGGACAGAGGAATCTCTTAAAGAAGAAGTTACAGGTCTGTGAGAGCCAGAAATCTTGCATGTTTTTAGGTGACCAAATACCGTATTTTTCGGATTCGCTCTGGATTATAAGACGTACCCCAAATATTGAGGAGAAAAATAGGAAAAAAATGTTTTTATTAAATGGTGGTGCTTCTTATAATCCATGCATCTCAACGCATGCTGATCTCATCTCCCGAGATCTTGGTGCCAAGATCTCCATCTGCGCATGGTTTGTGTTCTGGCGGTGTTCCATCATTTAAGGCGTCTTTTTAGCGTACAAGTGTGGGTGACCACAGATCTTCTCCTTCTGAGCCCCACTGTGCCTAAACCACAGTAAGCGGCCACATGTGATGGAGAGAAGGCACTTAATTTACAGGTGCATCTCGCCAGAATGTATATGGGGTGCTCTATACTGTATGCGGACACAATGTATGCGCACCAGACTGGCAGATTTGCAATCCTCCAGAAAAAAAGCCTGGCATGGATGTTACAACATTGTCACTGCAGCTGTCTTTCTAGATGAATTCATTGAGAGGTGCCTTGGGTCACTGTTGTTTTTTTTCTGCTGTTCTGGCACCTTTGATGCTTCGAATGTCACCCGCAAACTATTCTAGCAAACTCTGTGCTCCAAAACCAAATAGCGCTCCTTCCTTCTCAGCCCTGTGGCCTAACAGTAATTTCTGACAGCATATGGAGCAGCACCTCATTCAGGGGAAATTGCGCAATAAATTGTGGGGTCTAGTTTTACCTAGTAACCCTTGTGTATCTGACCAATTTGCAAATTCTGTGAGGCACCTATGGGTTCAAAATACTCAGTACACCTCTAGATGAATTCCATGAGGGGTCTAGTTTCCAAAATAGCATCACTTGTGGGGGGTCTCTGCTGTTTTCACATGTCAGGGGCTCCTCAAATGCGACATGGCATTCATTAGCTATCCCAGGCAAATAGCACTCTTTCCTTTCCTAGCACTGCCATGTGCCTAAGCAGACGTTTTGAACCACATATGGTGTATATTCGTATTTGGGACATATTGCACAACAAATTAGGGGGTGCGTTTTCTCCTATTACTATTGTGAAAATTAAAAATTTGGGTCAAAAACAACATTTTGGTGAAAAAATTTTTTTCAAAATGACGAGCTAACGTTATCAAATTCTGTGTAGTACCTACAGGTTCAAAATTCTCTTTATACCCCTGGACTAAATCTTTGAGTGGTGTAGTTTCCAAAATGGGGTAACTTGTGTGGGGTTTTCAGTGTTTAGGCATATCTTCCAACTCTACATGACGCCAGCAGACCATTCCATCAAAGTCTGCGTTGTATAACGTCACTCCTTCCTTTCCGGGCCCTGCCACACCCAAGCAGTATTTTTCCTCCACATATGGGACATCGCCATACTCAGGAGAAATTGCACAAAAAAATTTGGGGTCAATTTTCTCCTGTTACCCTTGTGAACATAAAAAAACTAAGGCTAATAGTACATTTTTGTTGGTAAAATGTGATTTTTTTATTTTTACAACAATGCGTTATAAGCTTCTGTGAAGCATCTGGGGGTTTAAAGTACTCACCACACATCTATATACATTCCATAAGGGGTCTAGTTTCCAATATGGGGACACTTGTGGGGGGTTCTACTGTTTAGGCACATCAGAGAATCTCCAAACGACATTTTGTCTGCTCTAGATTCCAGCCATTTTTTAGTTCAAAAAGTCAAACCGTGTTCTTTCCCATCCGAGACTTGCCGTGCGCCCAAATAGTAGTATTCCCCCACATATGGTGTATCAGCGTACTCAGGAGAAATTGCACAACAAATTTTGGGGTCCCTTTTCTCCTGTTACCTTTGTGAAAAAATGGAGATAAAATTACATTTTTGTGAGTAAAATGTGTTTTTTTTATTTTCACAGCTCTACGTTATAATCTTCTGTGAAGCACCTGGGATACATTCCTTAAAGGGAAGGTGCCATCAGTTTTCTTGTAGTTTGTTTTTTTGTGAAATTAAGCTTAAAAATTAAAATGTATCAATGCAATGTTTTCACTGTTTGCAAACATTTGTATATGAAAAATATATATTTTCTTACAAATATATATATATTTACCACTAGGGGGAGCATTTTCCATTTTAGACCTCAAGCAGCTATAGTAAGACTTACCAGCTTTACTGTTAGCAGCAAAATTGGGGCAGTAACTGCTGACATCACCATTTCCCTCCCCTTTTGGATATTCTAGTATACCTGTGGCAGAATGAAGAGTAGGATCACAGGGCAACGCCATTTTGTGGGTGACTGCCCTGTGATCTGCTGTCACCAGCAGTTACTGTCTCTCTCTCTCTCTCTCTCTCTCCCCCATCAGTCTCTCTCACCCAGATTACATGTATCTCTCACCCCACTCCACAATGTCTGGCCATTTACTGCAGACCTGCAGCTCCTTATCTTACTGAGGGATGAATCACAACTCCTGCCAAGCAGCTGACAGCTCCTGTTCCGATAATGTTAATGGTACACTGTTCCTCCTTGATGTCTTTACTATTCTGCCGTGCATTTCTCCTACAATTTAATCCCGTCAGCTGTCAATCTAGGACCAGTTCTGCTGGAAGCAGTACTGCTTATGTTAGCAGATCAGAGGGCTCCATGAATATGGAAGCAGAACACCCCCACTAATGTGCCAAGTTCACAGCAGTAACAGTTCTATTGCAATAGATAGGGTATAGAGTCTGTCTGTTATTTCCTATGACCATGGGGTGCCATATTATCACACTGAAAGTGCCGTGCTGCTACTGTGAAAGCAAGATGTCAGCCCCCAGTGCCTTCTTTAAACTCCTATAAGACAAGAAATATGTTTCAAATGCAATCAAAACTTGGTTATAACAGCATGTTATGCTACATTACATTGATTCATTAATGATCTACAAACATGGCACCTTCCCTTTAAGGAGTCTAGTTTTGAAAATGGGGTCACTTGTGGGGGATTTCCACTGTTTAGTCACATAAGGGGCTCTCCAAATGGGACATAGCGTTCACTCTTGATTCCAAACATTTTTTTTTTTTTTAAAGTCAAATTATGCTACTTCCCTTCCCGAGACCTACCATGTGCCCAAACAGTGGATTTGCTCCACATATGGGGTATTGGCATACTCATGAAAAATTTCACAACAAATTGTGAAAATAAAAAATTTGGAGTTAAAGTAAAGTTTTTGTGAAAAAAGTTAAATGTTCATTTTTTCCTTCCACATTGCTTTAGTTCCTGTGAAACACCTGAAGGGTTAATAAACTTCTTGAATGTGGTTTTGAGTACTTGGAGGGGTACAGTTTTTAGAATGGTGTCACTTTTGGGTATTTGTGCCATATAGGCCCTTAAAGTCAGTTCAAATCTGATGTGGTCCCTAAAAAAATGGTTTTGTAAATTGTGCTGAAAAAATGAGAAATTGCTGGTCTACTTTTAACCCTTCTAACTCCCTAACCAAAAAAATGTATCAAAATTGTGCTGATGTAAAGTAGACATGTGGGAAATGTTATTTATGAACTATTTTGTGTGACCCAACTCTCTGATTTAAAGACACAAAAATTTAAATTTTAAAATGTCCAAATTTTGCCAAATTTCCATTTTTTTTTATAAATAAACGCAACTCATATCGTAGAAATTTTACCACTATCATGAAGTACAATATGTCATGAAAAAACATTCTCAGAATCAGTGGAATCCGTTGAAGCGTTCCAGAGTTATTACCTCATAAAGTGACACTGGTCAGATTTGTAAAATTTCCCCTATTGGTCTAAAAGGTTACATGACAGGTAGTTGCTAACCACCTGCCTGTTCTGCCGTGTGATAAATTCTTAGACCCCTTTCACACATCAGTTTTTAGCCGTCAGGCACAATCTGCCAAATGTGGAAAAAAACGGATCCGTTGGAAATTGTGAAAAACTGATGCGACGGATCCGAGAGAGAGATTTTCCAGAATGGAAAATGCATGATTTCTTTAATAAAACGGAATTGTTCTCCGGATTCCATCATTTCACCTCACATTTCATCTGTTTTGCGCTGGATCTATTGCTGTGCGTTTTTTCGCCGGACAGAAAAAACGTTCCTCTGTACGTTTTCTCCGGCCGCCGGAAAACTAATTTTGGATGGATCCGGTAAAAAACGGATGAAACGTGAGTCCATCCGTCGCAACCCAGCGCTAATACAAGTCTATGAGGAAAAAACGGATCAGGCAGCAACTTTTGCCGGATCCGTTTTTTTCAAAATTTGCCGGATTGTGCCTGACGGCAAAAACCTGATGTGTGAAAGGGGCCTTACAGCTCAGAATCTGTCACAGCTCACTGCAAATATATAAAAAATGCCACAGGTAAAGTACATTAACTATTGGGCTCTTTTGTATTTGCATATGGGTTTATCGATCTGTTTGGGAATTGATTTATAAAATTATGGTTGAGTATTGTTATGTTCATTGGTGTTCATCATTTCACGGTTTGATCTATTCCCCATGTAACCCTGACAGGTTATGTATGCAGAATCCTTGCCCTACATTCATAAGCAGTTGCCATGCTGCAGCCAAAAACCTCAGTAGCCTGGTGCCTGTTTTTTGGTGCTCCTGAAAACAATCACTTATTGCAGATGAAATGGCTGTTTAGCTAGAACACTACCATAAGAGATTGTGCTGCATCTGTACATGGTATTAGTACTTGATCACACTTTTGTTAGCATTTTGTGGTTTTGCCGCTTTTTTTCTGCATAAAAAAATGCAGCGTTTCAGGCTGTTTGCCTAAAATAAACTGCGTTTTTGATAAGTTTTCGATGCTGCGTATTTTCGCTGCCCAGAAAACACAGCATCTTACACTTCTAGCAAAGTGGATGGGATTTATAGAAATCTCCTGCCCTCTGTGCTTTTATTTTACTAAGCGTAAACTGACCTGCGATGCATGTTTGATATACACAACGTGTATGCTGAGTTTTATGTGCAGATTTCCCCATAGAATTGCATTAGATGGCACTCCCTCTTCCAGCATAACTTTGTTCCCCTTTTGGGAAAATCAGGAACCTCCTAAATTCCTTCGACCTTCCCTTTTTGTCCTGGTTAGGTAGAGTTAACGTAATCAAATCTTATATCCTTCCCAAAATCTTTTTTGTAATGATCATGGTCCCAATCTCCGTACCGAAATCCTTTTTTCATTCTCTAAATCAAATCATTGTTAAGTTCGTTTGCAAGTTTTAAAAAGCTTGACTGCCTTTTAAGACCCTGATCCTCCTAAAACAGGCTGGAGGCTTAGGTCTCCCTGATTTGTTCTCCTATTATCAGACTATACATCTGGCCAGATGGTTGAAACTTACTCACTTAGCAGACCAAGGTATTCAAGCACACATCGAAATGCAATTTCTAGGTTGGGAGGCGAAAAAACTGCTATGGACAACATACCCCCTTTCGTAAGTTAGCTTTGATGAGATCCTCTCAACAACTTTATTAATCAGACGTTTATTAATTCCAAACCACCCGCCTACATGCTACTTTATGGATAAAATACTACTTGGCCTTATCCCATACTTTTTTAACCTGGATTTTACAGATCCCTATGGGCTCTGGACTTCTCTCCCGAACAAGCCAATTTCCCATCATTTGAATGACAAAATACCTTGCATTAACTTGTGGCCCTTGGAAGCTACATAACGCCCAACTAATTATCTTCAAAAAATACATGTGACACATTTCATGAAGCAGATCAAAAACTGACCACTCCCCCTCCCCAGTGGCTTTGGTTGGATTTACTAACAAAAATACACCCACCTATCCCGAGACGCATCTCGAAAATTTACATTAATCTTATAAACTCTAAATTAAACACTACCCCACTATTTCTCCATTTTTGGGAAGTTGAACTGAACACCACCCTATCACCACAAGAAAGACAAATGGTGTGTTCCAACTCACATGGCTTTTCTAGATGCATCCTGCTTCAGGAAACTGCATACAAAATTCTATCAAGGTGGTATTACACTCTGGAGAAGCTCTTTAATCTGGGCTTAGCCGAGTCCCCTCTATGCTGGAGATGGGGGATGTCGAGAGGCACATTAAAGGGAACCTGTCACCCGCAAAATCGATGGTGAGGTAAGTTCAGCATCATCAGGGGCTTATCTACAGCATTTTGTAATGCTGTAGATAAGTCCCCGATGTTACCTAAAAGAGGAGAAAAAGAGGTTAGATTATACTCACCCAGGGGCAGTCCCGCTGCGGTCCGGGTCCGATGGGTGTCTCAGGTCCGGTCCGGAGCCTCCCATCTTCATTCCATGACGTCCTCCTCTGGTCTTCACCCCGCGGCTGCGGTGCAGGCGTGCTTTGTCTGCCCTGTTGTGGGCAGAGCAAAGTACCGCAGTGCTCAGGCGCCGGGCCTCTTTGACCCTGCGCACTGCAGTACTTTGCTCTGCCCTCAAAAGGACAGACAATGTACACCTGCGCCGCAGCTGCGGCTTGAAGACCAGAAGAAGACGTCCTGGAATGAAGATGGGAGGCTCCGGACTGGACCTGAGACACCCATCGGACCCGGACCGCAGCGGGACCCCCCCTGGGTGAGTATAATCTAACCTCTTTTTCTCCTCTTTTAGGTAACATCGGGGACTTATCGGCAGCATTGCAGAATGCTGTAGATAAGCCCCTGATGACGGTGGGCTTACCTCACCATCGATTTTGGGGGTGACAGGTTCCCTTTAAGGCCCTTTAAGTCACACTAGACCATAATGCAGATGAGTGCTATGCGATAAAAAAATCGCATAGCACTCGGACAAATGTTAATCTATGGGGCAGCTTCCATCATCCGATATTTTCTCGGCCATATTCAGTGTCCGAGTGAAATGGCAGCATGCTGCGATTGCCAGCATATCTTGGCCGAGAATCGCCAATGCAAGTCTATGGGTGCGAGAAAAACTCGCACACCACTTGGGCCATCAGTGTGACTTGCAAGAAATATGCAGCGCCCCAGAGTCCTGGTCGTTGCAGTACTGATGCTCCGCCGCTAAGGGGGGCTATGGTACGTCTGATGGCACTGGAGTTCACCTGACCAGGTATCACAGACACCAATACACTTCACAGTCTGGCCTCCAGGGGGAGCTAAGGGTGCTATGTATTAGGCCACTCCTCACAATCTGGTAAAACTGGGGGTTAGATAGGAAGTTAGGGAAAAGCTGACTGGGTTGGAACCAGGCAACATCCTGTGGCAGAGGGTGTTGCAGGGGAAGATTCAGGGGGGTCCCTGTCAGGGGTGGGATCCTGACAGAGGCCTAGCGAACAGAAAGAACGTTACGGGACCGCGCCTGCACTTCATCGCGGCGGTACCCCAAGAAAGGACAAGAAGCAAGGTTTATTGTGCTGAGTGAGAAACGAGATCAACGCAACAAAGAGAAACACCAGTAGGAGTCGTGCTGTAAGACGAGGCAACATCCTACTGAGGCGCGTAGCCGGTGGCCAGAACGCCGAGGAAGTATTGAGCTCCAGGCCTTACTTCAAACCTACGGCAGGACAGTCAGTTATAGGCGGGCTGTCTCACTCAAATCACCTAAGAAGACATAGGGGGCAACATCTGGAGAGGGGTGACTCTAGGGTCCCGGAAGACCTCCAAGCCTACCCGTCATACGGGTGCGTCCTAGCCATATCATCTGGGGGGACGAAACAGAACATCATAATCGAGTTGTGAGGGAACTTCAGAAACAGAAACAACAGTTGTGAGGACTATCCCATAAGCACAGCAGGGAAGGACTACAACACACAAGCGCTAGAAGGTAGGCACAGATTTCCACCTGCAAAGGAAACTCTAGAGGTGCCATCGGACCGGCTGGACTCACGCAGCCCGGTTAACCGTATTCCGGACTGAGGATCCTGAAGCCTTCAGTAAAGAGGTAAAGAGACTGCAACCTGGTGTCCTCGTTATTTACTGCGACCGGCACCACACCACAACAGCACCACTCTCCACCTTCATTGGACGCCCCTCAGCAGGGTCACGGGCCGGGTCTAGCCACCGTGACAACCCCAGTACTGAGACAGAGAGGCCCGGTACCGGGTACCCCTCGGCCCTGCGGCAGTGGGGGCGCTCCAACTACACATCGGTGTTCTACAGAAAAGTCGGCAATTCAGTGCGGTGTACAGTAAAATCACACTGACAGGTTAAAATAGAATAGCTAAAATAAATGTCTACACATAGTGTATATATATATATATATATATATTTATTTATATTTCATACAGAGCTAGATAGCAAAAAAGCCGGTAATTCAATTGTCGGCTTTTGCTAAATCCTTACCGAACTCAACAGGATATGAGACATGGTCTACATACAGTAAACCATTTCATATCCATTAGATTTTTATACATCCCTCCCTAATAATGTTAGTAGTGTGTATGTGCAAAACTTGGGAGCTCTATGTGTTAAATTAAAGGGTTAATTCATGGAAAAAACTGGCGTGGGCTCCCGCGCAATTTTCTTCGCCAGAGAGGGATAGCCAGTGACTGAGGGCAGATATAAAAAAGCCTAGAGAGGGACCATGGTTATTGCCCCTCCGGCTAAAAACATCTTCCCCCAGCCACCCCAGAAAAGGCGCATCTGTAAGGTTTTGTCCACCCCCTTTTTTATGTTTGGTGTGGAATTATATCCAATTTGGCTTTAGGACAATTCTTTTCGTGTTTTCTCATTTAAGGCAAATTAAATGAAGATAATAATACCAAAGAATTTGTGTTTGCAATCATTTTCAGGAAGAAACTAAGTATTATCTGACAGAATTGCAGGGGTGTCAATACTTTTGGCCACAACTGTATATATATATATATGTGTGTGTGTCGATTATATATATATATATATATATATATATATATATATATATATATATGTGTATGTAGACATTTATTTTAACTATTCTATTTTAACCTGTCAGTGTGATTTTACTGTATATACTGTATATCTATATATGTATGTGTGACTGACATATATACAGTATATACTATATAAATGTTTTCAGGAATATTTGAGCCCATGGATCCATTATATGTCCATTTTGCAAGCTGGCGAGATTTTTTCACCGTACGGATGCCATACGGATGACACAGGGATATTTTTTGGAGAAAAAAATCGCATCCTCACATTGCACACGGATCACTGTTCATGATACATTTGTGCGATTCTCATCCGTGGAAAATGGACTGATTTTTTATACATTGTGTGCGACTCCAGCCTAACTCACATATTCTGGACATGTCAGAAACTTCAACATTTCTGGTCTAGTTAATGATACCTTGAAAGCCCTAGGGGTAATAAAATCGGAACTTACTGCCCTAGAAGTACTTCTGTTCCACCCCACACCCAATTTCAAACCCAAAAAACATGACCTTCTCCCTTTGATGTTAGGAGCTGCAAAACACCTAATTGCCTTAAAATGGAAACAACAAACCCCACAACTTTAGGGGAATGGTTAGAGAAAATTAAGGATATGTACAGACTGCAGGAACTGTAGAGTTGGGACACCTTCTCTCACGACCGTTTTCTTAAGATCTGGGCTCCCTGGACTGGATGGTCCAGAAAGGATTGGGGTCACTAGTTTTCTCCTGGATGCCACGGTGGTTGAGCTCCCTTGAGCGAAGGGCCCCTTTGGGTGACTCGGCGGTTCCCTCTATAGTTTACTCGACTCTTGATTTTAGCCATAATATCTCTTCTAGGATTACAAGTTTGATTCTATTAACATATTAATCACAAAAAATTGTTTACTCGATTAATCTACGCCGTCTGTGAGTTTATGGATACACGTGGTATATGTCTTGTTCCTTTTATTCTGTTTATTATTGTTTTACATTCCCCTTGTTGGTTGTACAAGCTCACTTGTATAACTATGTTTATATAGGAGACAACGTTCTCTGTGATTTATCGAGCTGTGAGTTTACCTTCATTGTATGTTTAAAATTTATAAATATTTTTTTTTTTTTAAAAAGAATTGCATTAGATGCGAAAAATACATAGATTAACTAAAACCACATATTTGTTTTTGTTTCCGCTATGGCAATGCATTAAAAACACATGTAATCTGTTTGTCAAAGCCAAATACCAATAAGTATAAAAAAATTAAGCAGCATTATTTAATTGACATACCAAAAAGAGACAAAAACCACAGAATCAAAAATGCAATAAAACGCATATACAAAAATTTTTTAAAGCGCAATGAAGTAACCTAATTAATCTAATCTGTGCTGAAAATCTGCAGCATCAAAAACTCTGCAAAACCTCAAAAAGTTAAATGAGATTTCTGAGATCTCATGCACAAGCTTCCTATTTTTTCATTGCAGATTTCAAAATGCTTTTTCAAATCTGCAGCCTGTCAATTTTTTTCACCTTTTTAGAGCATTTTTCCATCTTTCAAATGAAGAGATAAAATACACAAATAAAAACACTAAAAATACACGCAAACTGCACGTATCTTAGGGTATGTGTCCACGTTCAGGATTGCATCAGGATTTGGTCAGGATTTTCCATCAGTATTTGTAAGCCAAAACCAGGAGTGGAACAATTAGAGGAAAAGTATAATAGAAACATGTCACCACTTCTGCATTTATCACCCACTCCTGGTTTTGGCTTACAAATACTGACGTAAAATCCTGACCAAATCCTGATGCAATCCTGAACATGGACGCATACCCTTAGGCCAGTCTCACACGTCCAGATAATTCCGGTACCGGAAAAAAACGTTACCGGAATTATCCGTGTCCGTGTGCCCCTGCGTTTCTGTGGCACATCAGTGTGGCACACGTGTGCCTCCCGTGTGCCCACTGGGTACCACACGCACCGTGCAGGAGACAGCGCTAAAGTTTAGCGCTGTCCCCTGCATCGTGCTGAAGCCACGATTCATATCTTCTGTGCAGCAGCGTTTGCTGTAAAGAAGATATGAATAATCCATTTTTTTTAGTGGTATTTCGTGTTTAAAATAAAGCTCCATGTCCCCACCCCCTGTGCGCCCCCCCGCTGTTCTGAAAATACTCACCCGGCTCCCTCGTTGGCTGTCGCTGCTTCCTGTCCTGGCCGCACCTTCTACTGTATGCGGACACGTGGGGCCGCTCATTTACAGTAATGAATATGCGGCTCCACCCCTATGGGAGGTGGAGCTGCATATTCATGACTGTAATCGGCGGCCCCACGTGACCGCATACAGTAGAAGGTGCGGCCAGGACAGGAAGCAGCGACAGCCAACGAGGGAGCCGGGTGAGTATTTTCAGAACAGCGGGGGGGCGCACAGGGGGTGGGGACATGGAGCTTTATTTTAAACACGAAATACCACTAAAAAAATGGATTATTCATATCTTCTTTACAGCAAACGCTGCTGCACAGAAGATATGAATCGTGGCTTCAGCACCAAGTGGGGGGGACAGCGCTTACTGGAGCGCTGTCTCCTGCACGGCACACGGAGAACGTCCGTGTGCGGTACGTGTTTTACACGGACCCATTGACTTTAATGGGTCCGTGTAATACGTGCGCTCCCACGAACACTGACATGTCTCCGTGTTTGGCACACGGAGACACGGTCCGCAAAAAATCAATGACATCTGCACAGATGCATTGATTTCAATGTGTCTACGTGTGTCAGTGGCTCCGGTACGTGAGGAAACTGTCACCTCACGTACCGGAGCCACTGACGTGTGAAACCGGCCTTACACAGCGTTTTTTCTGCCAAAACTTTGTTTTTTACGTCAGAAAAATCTGCTGCCAATACTAAACGTATGCAAGTAACCTTGGAGATGCACAGTTGATAAAACTGGTTTCTGTAAAACAAAAATTATTACTTGTTTCCATATTGAAAGTCCTGGAGACATAGATGCTGGGGGTTCCTTGACGACAGCATTGGAGAACTCTGCACTGAAACAATTTTCTAATTTGTTTACGTATTTAATTATCTTGAGATATTAAGTTATATTTATACACCATTTGAGCATAAGATGGAAGTAGATATATATTTCAATCTAAAGCTATATAATGTTATATATATATATAAACACATATATATATATATACATAGATATATTCAATTTAAGATGTAAAAAAATTAATAGAAATAATTAAAACAATGAATAAAAAAAGTCATCCTGCTGCAAAATGTCAGCCTTCTGATTCCACAGAACAATATTTCACATCAATTAGCTGTAAACTATTGCTAAAACTTTTCCAAGATGCTGCTTTTCTTTTTTCTAAATTAATTTGTGTTTTTACTGTATCTTTATTTTTTTCCCCAAACAGAATATCAATAATTTAACAATCCCATTGTGAACTTTTTGAGCGTTCTGCAGAGAAAATATTGGTTGAGAGCTTAAAGTTTTTAATGAGTTTGATAGATGTTTATTGAACTAGACAGTATGTATAAAGAACCTAAAATCACTATAGGAACCCAAGAATGAAATTCCCAAGGCTGGAACTAAAAAAAAAAAAAAAAAAATAGAGAGAAAGTGATTTTTTTATTTGAGGCTTTTTCTTGTTTTAATTGGAGTAAACAAGGAAACTGAATTGTAACACAGTGGTCATTGCAGTGAGATTAAGCACTAATTGAGTACAGGGGCTCAGGTGGATTCTCTAGTTAAAGCTCACAGGCCCAACTGAGTCTTTTTGGAAGGGGGGGCATGGAGAGACGTGAAGAGTATACACACTTCCTAACAAGTCATTTTTAACAGTTACAAGCTTGCCACAAAGACCACACAGGGAGCTTAACACATGCAAATAGGATCTATACACGGTTGACAAAACCATGTAACAAAGATGTTCGAAAGCCTAATAGAAAAGAAATCACTCACTATTAGAAAAGTTTACAGCTTGAATCTGTGTAACTAATTAACCCCCTTCATGCTCTAGACTAGAAATGTGCTGAACTTATACCACTGACAGTTCTATCTAATAAAGATTATTTATTTCATTAATATGATAAGATACTGATTTGGTCTTTAGTTATAGTTGGTTTTCTTTCTGTTCTTTTTGTTCTTTTTGTTATTTTTAACATTTTGTCTTTTCTTAGAACTGTAAATATCAAAAAAGTGTTCTGATGCTATCAACGTTACAACCTTTTGAAAATCCTACATTTTTTTTTAGTGGTATTAAAAACATTTTGCAAAATTTATTCTAGGGTTTTATTAGTTGCAAGTTTTAAAGAAAGACATTTGTTAATTACAAAATGACACATTTAAAAAAAGGTTATGTAAAAAATTGAAAAAATGCTGACAAACTTAAACATTTCGGGACTAAGTGGGAGGCAAATTGTAGTATTTGTTTGTTCAATTTTTATGAAATATCTACAACTTTTGACATTTTAAGAAATTCCTTTAAAAAAATATTAATCTAAAAATACATACATTAAATAATAAAATTCTTGTTCTGTTCCGTATCTGCAGGTTACACACAGATTGGTCATAATGTTTGGACAAAACAGCATCCTATAGTAGATTCAGTATGACTTCTTTTTATCACTCATAATCCATTCACTGGCTCTTAAATAAAACCTATGACTGAAAAGAACAGCCTCTTGACCCACGCAACAGGGATTCCCCTCTCCCTGCTGTGCAGTTTCAATTGAGGACAAGATTTTTAGCTTTCCTTTTTCCTGCAGTGAAACCACATGGCAGTGACATGCCAGACAAGGATGTCAGGTGATGACTGACACACGGGTTTCTCTTTCATTTAATACTGACTTTCAGCAACCCACTGAGCAGTTTTTCTTTTCACATTCCCTCCTCTTCACTGGAGTTTGGTTTTACTTTCTGATTTCTTATTGGTGGACTCTATTGAGGGCTGAATTCAGCTTTATCGGTTGTTCAAGAAAATGATGTTGACTTAGTTGTAGCTTAATTAAGTAGCATAAAAGTAGCTTATAACCTCAGTGTCTAAGCCATGGGTTGCACAACAATGATCATTGGACCACCCAAAATCCTGGCAACAATATCTTTGTCCAGTTTAAATTCTTCAGTTTGGATCACACAATATTATAATCTGTTTGTAGGTTTATTAGAGTCCATCACATACAGAATAATGGATGTTGTTATAGAATACAACTTGAATACTAACGAACTATGAATTGTTTGTCTAGCACTTCAGACATTTCCCACTTCAGAAAAACTGGATTATAAATAAAAAATGTAAAGTTTCTTTATCCAACATCATTGATAAAAACCCTGTGAGCATTTAAAATACATTACATTATGAGTACTTGAACCTGCGATGGTCCAATAGCTTGCACTATATGCAGCAATAGTTCAAAATTGCTGTACATAGCAAATATGGTATTCTTTGAATCCCAGCTTAAAGTAGTAAGCTGTCAAGGAGAAATATGTCAATAAGGAATGATGTGAATGAAAAGCTAAAAAACACATGAGACTCTGTACACATCTCCATTGGAATCTCCATTTAGAGCCTCTATCTCAAGTCATCAAATTTGAAAGAAAAAATATCAATGCATGCAGCACTATTTCATGGTGATGGATACTACAACAGACTGATAAATCCTATTATTAGTCAATGGTGTCCACCGCGCACAGTGATATGCTTCCTACACTCCTCAACATTGAAATTGCAACACCAAGAAAGAAAAGTAATGGTGTTATGGAAATTAAAATTAAATTAGTTAAATTTAATGTATGTATCTGGCATATCTTGGTTTATCCTTTTTCTAAATGGGGAAATTGTGTATATTTTCCTGTTCCCAAGATCAACAGAGCAGAATGTTGCTGTATCAAATATCTTATTGGGTGGTTCCCTGTCAATTAAGCAATTCAGTAGCAATAATGGCAGAAATGTTGTGGTTGTATTGCATTTGAGCAAACTAATACATATTGTCTGCATGGAGTACATCTTCAATTTGACCGATTTGTCTTTAGTTATAAACAAGTATGCTTGAAGAAGGTGGTGCTATTGGCCAGGAGAGTGTTTAGGCATTTTAACCATTCTTACATGGCAAGGAATAGCCTTCAGAATTTGTAGTAAAGAATGGCCTTCACAATAAATGCCACATGGTTTACAGCAATGCAAAATTATGGAATTCAATGCTACCTATGTTGGAGCACTAGTATTAAAAGCAAAGAGTGGTGCCTGATTATATGCTAAAAGAGGCAAACAGGAGTTTCAGTTACTTTCAAATATGCCATAGGCAGGTGATAAAGGACACATCTCACTTAAGGTACCGTCACATTTAGCGACGCTGCAGCGATCTAGACAACTATGCGAAGTCCCTGGGTAACCAGGTTAAACATCGGGTTACTAAGCGCAGGGCCGCACTTAGTAACCCGATGTTTACCCTGGTTACCAGTGTAAATGTAAAAAAAAAAACACTACATACTCACATTCCGGTGTCTGTCGCGTCCCCCGGCGTCCGCTTCCCTGCACTGTGTAAGCGCCGGCCCTAAAGCAGAGCGGTGACGTCACCGCTGTGCTTTGCTTTACGGCTGGCCGGCGCTGACACAGTGCAGGAAAGCAGAACGCCGGGGAACGCGGCAGACACCGGAATGTAAGTATGTAGTGTTTAGGTTTTTTTACATTTAGACTGGTAACCAGGGTAAATATCGGGTTACTAAGCGCGGCCCTGCGCTTTGTAACCCGATGTTTACCCTGGTTACCAGTGAAGACATCGCGGGATCGGTGTCACACACACCGATCCAGCGATGTCAGCGGGTGATCCAGCGACGAAATAAGGTGCTGGCCTTCTAGCTCCAACCAACGATGTCACAGCAGGATCCTGATCGCTGCTGCGTGTCACACACAACGATATCGCTATCCAGGACGCTGCAACGTCACGGATCACTAGCGAATGCGATATTGTTCTTAAGTTGTTCAGTGTGAAGGTACCTTTACTTAGGCCCTTCAAAGATGCTACTATATTTGTCATTAGTGACAACAATATCAGATATCTTTTTCACGTTTTGGAAAAAACATTCACATGGATGGAACAATGTATGGAAGAGGAACAGTACCATCTACATGTTCAATACCACCCTGGTGCTGTTGGGAACCCTCAAGGACAATGTCACGAGCTGCAGGATGTGGAAGAAGTGAAGCAGAAATAGGAGGAAGAGCAGAAGTTAGTGGATGTGGAGGGGGTCATTGAGTTATAGTTGGCACAGCTGGAGAAGAAGGTGACAGTGTAAAATTGATCATGACAATACTGGTTTTGATGACAAACAGTTATAGTGGGGCAGAATGTGAACCAACGATGATGTCAGCCAAGCTGGCAGACATTTTTGATTGCTTGTGGGCTGACAGATATATATAGTCAGCATCAAGAAAAGGGATGGCTACTGAATAGCCATGCTTTTAGTCAATAGATATAAAAACAAAGTGGGTGACTTTTTTCCAGGTTCTAAACAGGAGTCAAATTGATGTATAACCAGGATAAGCTGTATTCCCTGCTTGGTGAAGCTTTTCCCAAGGAGATGACTACCGATTCCATATCTGTCCAGGAAACCCCTATCTTATCCCCACAGAGTCAAAGCACTCCTGCCATTGCCAGTGGTAACATTACAAAAAGTATCCTAAGGAGCAACAGTGAGTTCAGAATATGTGACATGATGCCCCAGACATTTTATCAGCTACTGCTTCAACTCGATACAAATCAGCAAACAGAAACACACTGAAAAAACAGGTTCAGTTTTACCTGGGCTGTCTTTTCCCTTGCAAGTACCCTAAGCCCTGACCCATTACCCTCCGTATTAGTAGATTGGAACAGTGTTAAGAATATTTACAATGGGCTTCCTGGTTTGATTAGACTTTAAGGCCATGTGCACACGTTCAGGATTTTTCGCTATAAAAACGTGATAAAAACGCGAAAAAAATGCTTACATATGCCTCCTATTATTTACAGGGTATTCCGCATTTTTTGTGCAAATGTTGCATTTTTTTTTGCGAAAAAATCGCATCGCGGGAAAAAAAAGCAACATGTTCATTAAAAATGCGGAATTGCGGGGATTCCGCACACCTAGGAGTGCATTGATCTGCTTACTTCCCGCACGGGGCTGTGCACACCATGCGGGAAGTAAGCAGATTATATGCGGTCGGTACCCAGGGTGGAGGAGAGGAGACTCTCCTCCACGGACTGGGCACCATATAATTGGTAAAAAAAAAAGAATTAAAATAAAAAATAGTGATATACTCACCCTCTGATGGCCCCCGGAGTGTTCCCGCCTCTCCGGTGCATGCTCTCTCTTCCGTTCCTATAGATGGTGTGGTTCAGGACCTGTGATGACGTCTCTGTCTTGTGATTGGTCGCGTGACCGCTCATGTGACTCACGCGACCAATCACAAGCCGCGATGTCATCGAAGGTCCTGAACCACACCAGCATCTATAGGAACGGACGCCGCTGAGGAGATTGGCTGTCTGCAGAGGGTGAGTATAACCATTTATTTATTTTTTTTATTATTTTTAAACATTCTATCTTTTACTATAGATGCTGCATAAGCAGCATCTATAGTATAAAAAGTTGGTCACACTTGTCAAACAGTATGTTTGACAAGTGTGACCAACTTGTCAGTCAGTTTTCCAAGCGATGCTACAGATCGCTTGGAAAACTTTAGCATTCTGCAAGCTAGATACGCTTGCAGAATGCAAAAAAAACCGCGAAAAAAACGGAAAAAAACGCAAAAAAAAAATGCGGATTTCTTGCAGAAAATTTCTGGTTTTCTTCAGGAAATTTCTGCAAGAAATCCGGACGTGTGCACATACCCTAACTTACAGTCAGAGAGGGTATTCAGTGCAATAGGAGGTTTTGCCCTGCCAAAGAAGATTAGGTTGTTCTCCACAAATATGGAAATTTGTCACAATTAATCATGCATCGGACAGTGAGAATTTTCATTATCCTTGGCTGATGCCAATTATTAGATCAATGTCAGTATCTGCCTACTTGTCCATTATGTTCTATACATTTCTGCTGCCGCCAGTGCAGATGACATACAGTACAGACCAAAAGTTTGGACACACCTTCTCATTTAAAGATTTTTCTGTATTTTCATGACTATGAAAATTGTAAATTCACACTGAATGCATCAAAACTATGAATTAGCACATGTGGAATTATATACTTAACAAAAAAGTGTGAAACAACTGAAAATATGTCTTATATTCCACATTCTTCAAAGTAGCCACCTTTTACTTTGATGACTGCTTTGCACACTCTTGGCATTTTCTTGATGAGCTTCAAGAGATAGTCACCGGAAATGGTTTTCACTTCACAGGTGTGCCCTGTCAGGTTTAATAAGTGGGATTTCTTGCCTTACAAATGGGGTTGGAACCATCAGTTGTGTTGAGCAGAAGTCTGGTGGATACACAGCTGATAGTCCTACTGAATAGACTGCTACAATTTGTATTATGGCAAGAAAAAAGCTAAGTAAAGAAAAACGAGTGGCCATCACTACTTTAAGAAATGAAGGTCAGTCAGTCCAAAAAATTGGGAAAACTTTGAAAGTGTCCCCAAGTGCAGCTGCAAAAACCATCAAGTGCTACAAAGAAACTGGCTCACATGAGGACTGCCCCAGGAAAGGAAGACCAAGAGTCACCTCTGCTTCTGAGGTTAAGTTTATCCCAGTCACCAGCCTCAGAAATCGCAGGTTAACAGCAGCTCAGATTAGAGACCAGGTCAATGCCACACAGAGGTCTAGCAGCAGACACATCTCTACAACAACTGTTAAGAGGAGACTTTGTGCAGCAGGCCTTCATGGTAAAATAGCTGCTAGGAAACCACTGCTAAGGATAGGCAACAAGCAAAAGAGGCTTGTTTGGGCTAAAGAACACAAGGAATGGACATTAGACCAGTGGAAATCAGTGCTTTGGTCCGATGAGTCCAAACTTGAGATACTCGGTGCCAACCACTGTGTCTTTGTGCGATGCAGAAAAGGTGAATGGATGGACTCTACATGCCTGGTTCCCACCCTGAAGCATGGTGGAGGAGGTGTGATTGTGTGGGGGTGCTTTGCTGGTGACACTGTTGGGGATTTATTCAAAATTGAAGGCATACTGAACCAGCATGGCTACCACAGCATCTTGCAGCGGCATGCTATTGCATCCAGTTTGCGTTTAGGTGGACCATCATTTATTTTTCAACAGGACAATGACCTCAAACACACCTCCAGGCTGTTCAAGGGATATTTGACCAAGAAGGAGAGTGATTGGTGCTACGCCAGATGACCTGGCCTCGACAGTCACCAGACCTGAACCCAATCGAGATGGTTTGGGGTGAGCTGGACCGCAGAGTGAAGGTAAAAGGGCCAACAAGTGCTAAGCATCTCTGGGAACTCCTTCAAGATTGTTGGAAGACCATTTCCGGTGACTACCTCTTGAAGCTCATCAAGAGAATGCCAGAGTGTGCAAAGCAGTCATCAAAGCAAAAGGTGGCTACTTTGAAGAACCTAGAATATAAGACATAATTTCAGTTGTTTCACACTTTTTTGTTAAGTATATAATTCCACATGTGTTAATTCATAGTTTTGATGCCTTTAGTGTGAATTTACAATTTTCATAGTCATGAAAATACAGAAAAATCTTTAAATGAGAAGGTGTGTCCAAACGTTTGGTCTGTACTGTATACAATCGCTCATTTCCTGGCTATCCAACATGTTGTATACTGTAAAATTTCTGCTAACTGCCAATAGTTAGCCATACATCTACTGTCTGTTCATTGTGTTCTATATCTATACTGTAGCAATTATTCTGCCAGGGCTGTCAGTGCTGGCCTTGCACAGCCAGACATCTCCTATTTTCTCATGATATGCCATACTGTGATACTACTGCCAGTAGACAGCCACACATCTCCTGCCTGTTCATTGTGTTCTATTTCTATAATTTCCCAGTGCTTATAGTCTTAGATTACACAAGAAAAATATAATAAACTTAAACCTGCTCCCCAAAAAAATTGATAACTTTTGGATGGCTTTTTAAAAAGGCATTATTTCTTCACTTTCCAAACAGAAAATCTGTTGTTATTCCCCAAAAATGGTTGGTTAACCCCTTAACGACCGCCGATACGCCTTTTAACGGCGGCCGCTAAGGGTACTTAAACCACAGCGCCGTTAATTAACGGCGCTGTGGAAAAAGTGAATAGCGCCCCCCAGAGTCGGATTTTCTCTGGGGTCTCGGTTGCCGAGGGTAGCCGAGACCCCAGAGAACATGATTCAGGGGTTTTTTACCGACCCCCGAGTTGCGATCGCCGGTAATTAACCGTTTACTGGCGGTCGCAACAAAAAAAAAAAACGCGATGTGCCGTTTAATTTCTCTGTCCTCCGATGTGATCGCACATCGGAGGACAGAGAAATAGGGTCCCCGATGGCCCCCAATAGCCCCCCGATACTTACCTACCTCCCCCGGTGCTCCTCGTGCGTCCCCATGGGCGCCGCCATCTTTTTTCCGGGAAAAAATGGCGGGCGCACGCGCAGTACGCCCGCCGCCCGGAACCCGGAAGATCTTTGGGGTCTCGGCTGCCGGGGGTAGCCGAGACCCCAAAGAACATGATCGGGGTCGGTTTGCTCCGACCCCTGTTTTGCGATCGCCGGTAATTAACAGTTTACCGGCGACCGCAAAAAAAAAAAAAAGCGATCTGTATTTCTCTGTCCTATGATGTGATCACACATCAGAGGACAGAGAAATAGGGGGATTCGGGGACCCTAACATACTCACCCGGTGTCCCTGGGTCCTCTTCTGTCTTCTCCTGCCAGCCGGCTTTTTCCTTATGGCGGGCGCATGCGCAGTGCGCCCGCCATCTGCTGCCATCTGCCGGCCGGCAGGAGAAGACGAGTTGGGGCTAAAATTAGGGTTAGGGTTAGGGTTAGAGTTAGGGTTAGGGTTAGGGTTAGAGTTAGGGTTAGGGTTAGAGTTAGGGTTAGGGTTAGAGTTAGGGTTAGGGTTAGGGTTAGAGTTAGGGTTAGGGTTAGAGTTAGGGTTAGAGTTAGGGTTAGGGCTAGGGTTAGGGCTAGGGTTAGGGTTGGGGCTAAATTTAGGGTTAGGGTTAGAGCTAGGGTTAGGCTACTTTCACACTAGCGTTTTTTGGCTTCCGTCGCAATGCGTCGGAGAAAAAACGCATCCTGCAAAAGTGCTTGCAGGATGCGTTTTTTCTCCATTGGCTTGCATTAGCGACGCATTGCGACGGATTGCCACATGTCGCATCCGTCGTGCGACGGATGCGTCGTGCTTTGGCGGACCATCGGCACAAAAAAAGCTACATGTAACTTTTTTGTGCGACGTGTCCGCCATTTCCGACCGCGCATGCGCGGCCGGAACTCCGCCCCCGCCTCCCCTCACAATGGGGCAGCGGATGCGTTGAAAAAACAGCATCCGCTGCACCCGTTGTGCGGCGCTTACAACGCTAGCGTCGGTACGTCGGCCCGGCACACTGCGATGGGCCGAGTACGACGCTAGTGTGAAAGTAGCCTTAGGCTTCTATCACACTTGCGTCGGTACGGGGCGGTCGCAATGCGTCGGCCCGACGTACCGACGCACGTTGTGAAAATTGTGCACAACGTGGGCAGCGGATGCAGTTTTTCAACGCATCCGCTGCCCAGTCTATGTCCTGGGGAGGAGGGGGCAGAGTTACGGCCACGCATGCGTGGAAATGGCGGACGCGACGTACAAAAAAAAGGTTACATTGAACTTTTTTTGTGACGACGGGGCTAAAGTTATGGTTAGGGTTGGGGCTAAAGTTAGGGTTAGGGTTGGGGCTAAAGTTAGGGTTAGAGTTGGGATTAGGGTTTGGATTAGGGTTGGGATTAGGGTTACGTTTGGGATTAGGGTTAGGGGTGTGTTGGATTTAGGGTTTTGATTAGGGTTATGGTTAGGGTTGAGATTAGGGCTGTTTTGGGGTTAGGGTTGTGATTATCGTTAGGGTTGTGATTAAGATTATGGATCGGGTTAAGATTAGGGTTAGGGGTGTGTTGGAGTTAGGGTTGGAGTTATAATTTGGGGGTTTCCACTGTTTAGGTACATCAGGGGGGTCTCCAAACACGACAGCCAATTTTGCGCTAAAAAAGTCAAATGGTGCTCCCTCCCTTCTGAGCTCTGCCGTGCGCCCAAACAGTGGTTTACCCCCACATATGGGGCATCAGCGTACTCGGGATAAATTGGACAACAACTTTTGGGGTCCAATTTCTCCTGTTACCCTTGTGAAAATAAAAACTTGGGGGCTAAAAATCTTTTTTGTGGGAAAAAAAAATATTTTTTTATTTTCACTACTATGCATTATAAACTTCTGTGAAGCACTTGAGCATTCAAAGTTCTCACCACATATCTAGATAAGTTCCTTAGGGGGTCTAGTTTCCAAAATTTGGTCACTTGTGGGGGGTTTCTACTGTTTAGGTACATCAGGGGCTCTGCAAACGCAACATAACACCCACACACAATTCTATCAAAGTCTGAATTCCAAAATGGCGCTCCTTCTCTTCCGAGCTCTGCCGTTTCGCCCAAACAGTGGTTTACCCCCACATATTGGGTACCAGCATACTCAGGACAAATTGGACAACAACTTTTGGGGTCCAATTTCTCTTGTTACCCTTGTGAAAATAAAAATTTGGGGGCTAAAAAAATCTTTTTTGTGGGAAAAAAAAATATTTTTTATTTTCACTACTATGCATTATAAACTTCTGTGAAGCACTTGGGCATTCAAAGTTCTCACCACATATCTAGATAAGTTCCTTAGGGGGTCTAGTTTCCAAAATTTGGTCACTTGTGGGGGGTTTCTACTGTTTAGGTACATCAGGGGCTCTGCAAACGCAACATAACACCCACAGACAATTCTATCAAAGTCTGAATTCCAAAATGGCGCTCCTTCTCTTCCGAGCTCTGCCGTGCGCCCAAACAGTGGTTTACCCCCACATATTGGGTACCAGCATACTCAGAACAAATTGGACAACAACTTTTGGGGTCCAATTTCTCTTGTTACCCTTGTGAAAATAAAAATTTGGGGGCTAAAAAAATCTTTTTTGTGGGAAAAAAAAATATTTTTTATTTTCACTACTATGCATTATAAACTTCTGTGAAGCACTTGGGCATTCAAAGTTCTCACCACATATCTAGATAAGTTCCTTGGGGGGTCTATTTTCCAAAATGGGGTCACTTGTTGGGAGTTTCTACTGTTTAGGTACATTAGGGGTCTGCAAACGCAACATAACACCCGCAGACAATTCTATCAAAGTCTGCATTCCAAAATGGCGCTCCTTCCTTTCCGAGCTCTGCCGTGCGCCCAAGCAGTGGTTTACCCCCACATATGGGGCACCAGCATACTCAGGACAAATTGCACAACAACTTTTGGGGTCCAATTTCTCTTGTTACCCTTGTGAAAATAAAAACTTGGGGGCTAAAAAATCTTTATTGTTAAAAAAAAAATATTTTTTATTTTCACGACTCTGCATTATAAACTTCTGTGATGCACTTGGGCATTCAAAGTTCTCACTACACATCTAGATAAGTTCCATGGGGGGTCTAGTTTCCAAAATGGGGTCACTTTTGGGGGGTTTCTACTGTTTAGGCACATCAGGGGCTCTCCAAACGCGACATGGCGTCCGATCTCAATTCCAGTCAATTTTGCATTGAAAAGTCAAATGGCGCTCCTTTGCTTCCGAGCTCAGCCATGCACCCAAACAGTGGTTTACCCCCACATACGGGGTGTCGGCGTACTCAAGACAAATTGTACAACAACTTCTGGTGTCCATTTTCTCCTGTTACCCTTGGTAAAATAAAAATTTGGAGGCAAAAAGATAATTTTTGTAGAAAAAATGCGATTTTTTTTATTTTCACGGCTCTACGTTATAAACTTCTGTGAAGCACCTGGGGGTTTAAATTGCTCACCACACATCTAGATAAGTTCCTTAAGGGGTCTAGTTTCCAAAAT
Source organism: Ranitomeya variabilis (assembly GCF_051348905.1). NCBI lineage: Eukaryota > Metazoa > Chordata > Amphibia > Anura > Dendrobatidae > Ranitomeya > Ranitomeya variabilis. The sequence goes on along the minus strand of NC_135232.1, from coordinate 655,709,596 downwards.
GGTGTCATTTGTGGGGGGTCTCCACTGTTTAGGCACATCAGCGGCTCTCCAAACGTGACATGGCGTCCGATCTCAATTCCAGCCAATTCTACATTGAAAAAGTAAAACGACACTCCTTCTCTTCCAAGCTCTGCGGTGCGCCCAAACAGTGGTTTACCCCCACATATGGGGTATTGACGTACTCGGGAGAAATTGCACAACAACTTTTGTGGTCTAATTTCTCCTGTTACCCTTGTGAAAATAAAAATTTGGGGGCAAAAAGATCATTTTTGTAGAAAAAATGCGATTTTTTATTTTCACGGCTTTACGTTATAAACTTCTGTGAAGCACTTGGGGGTTCAAAGTGCTCACCGAATATCTAGATAAGTTCCTTAAGGGGTCTAGTTTCCAAAATGGTATCACTTCTGGGGGGTTTCCACTGTTTAGGCACATTAGGGGCTCCCGAAACGCGACATGGCGTCTGATCTCAATTCCAGCCAATTCTGCATTGAAACAGTCAAACGGTGCTCCTTCACTTCCAAGCTCTGCGGTGCGCCCAAACAGTGGTTTACCTCCACATATGGGGTATCGGCGTACTCAGGAAAAATTGCACAACAAAATTTGTGGTTAAATTTCTGTTTTTACACTTGTGAAAATTAAAAAAAATGGTTCTGAAGTAAAATGTTTGCAAAAAAAAGTTAAATGTTCATTTTTTTCTTCCACATTGTTTCAGTTCCTGTGAAGTACGTAAAGGGTTAATAAACTTCTTGAATGTGGTTTTGAGCAGCTTGAGGGGTGCAGTTTTTAGAATGGTGTCACACTTGGTTATTTTCTATCATATAGACCCCTCAAAATGACTTCAAATGAGATGTGGTCCCTAAAAAAAAATGGTGTTGTAATAATGAGAAATTGCTGGTCAACTTTTAACCCTTATAACTCCCTAACAAAAAAAAAAATTGTTTCCAAAATTGTGCTAATGTAAAGTAGACATGTGGGAAATGTTATTTATTAACTATTTTTTGTGACATATCTCTCTGATTTAAGGGCATAAAAATACAAAGTTTGAAAATTGCAAAATTTTAAAAATTTTCGCCATATTTCCATTTTTTTCATAAATAATCGCAAGTAATATCGAAGAAATGTTACCACTAACTTGAAGTACAATATGTCACGAAAAAACAATCTCAGAATCAGTGGGATCCGATAAAGCGTTCCAGAGTTATAACCTCTTAAAGTGACACTGGTCAGAATTGTAAAAATTGGCTCGGTCATTAAGTACCAAATTGGCTCTGTCACTAAGGGGTTAAAAAGCTATTGCTTCTCCACTTTCCCAATGTGAGATGATTTTGGAAGTGATTGTTTCTTCACTTTCCCAACAGTTGGTCATCCCAAAGAAAGATGATTTTCTAAAAGCAATTATTTATTCATTACTGTCTTTGCTCAATGCACAACATTTTACACTTTTGCAACAAAAACGAAATTGTGGCGAAAAAAAAGGTTCAAGTTTGTGGTCATGACTAAATTAATCTGTGGCTTCTTCATCATTTTGTTTTACCCACTAAAACCAAAACCAAAATTTTCTTTCCTTATTTTTTTGTAAACCTTACTGCTGCAAAACAAAGTATGTACATTTTTAAAGAATTTTCTCAGGTCAGTTAAAATGAGCTGGGCCCTGAACTGGTGTTTCCCCTTTACGAATAAATCCAAACATGTTGCTACTCCACAAAAAAGGGATAATTAACATTTTTTTGATGTGATGGCTAAAAGAAGTCAAGCCATTGCTTTTCAGTTTGCTGTGCATAGACCTCTATTGCTAACGCATGCCAATGCAATGGTACCATGCGTTATCGTGATTGCCGTAAAAAAGCGATTGTGGGCATTAGCGTTAGCACATCCGTTTAACAGATCCGTTAAACGGATGGCACTAACGTGATGTAAACCTAGGCTTATACATATATTTTCAGGGCAATTGGAGCCTTTGCAATACTTCCTATTTGCCATGATTCTATTTTTCTTCAAAATAAATGTTTTGAAGAAATTTGGTAAGGATGAAAAATTAGAATTTCAACAGACTGGGCCGTCTTTGGTAAAGTTGTGAGGTTGAAACTGATAGCAATATTTTAGCCTTACGCCTCATAAATTATCAATATCAGGTTTCTTTTTTATGAACTCCTTTATCAGTCTGGATATAGTAGGCATTTTAAAGTTATGCATTTAAATGGCTAGTCCCCATTCAGAAAATCATTGTCCCCTGATGCAGTTTAGCATAAAAAAAAATGCGCTATACACACTGTCCCTGGGTTCACAGGTGACTTTGCACCACTGCTCCCAGTGTCTGGCATTGGCAGTAGGGATGGCATCATGTTGATAGCAAAGCAGCCAGTTAGTAAGCTTTGCAGCTCTGCCAGTGTAGATGGAACACCCTGCTCAGAGCCATAACATCGGCGTAGCCTATGCCAGACACTGGTAGCACCAGAGGAGAGTGTGAGTATAAAGAGGTTTGTTTTTAAACCAAACTGGTCTAGGTGCAGCAATTTTCTGAAAATGGACAACCTCTTGGATTGCATGTTTATTGATACGGAATTAAGGAATCAATGTAGGAGGCAGTGATCCACTGGGTTTTCTGGACAGCAAGGTATGAAATCATGAGTGGCCAAGTATAGTGGCAAGCATTTAGGTCTAAACAGGACTGTGAACCAATGATGAGAAAAGAAGAACCTTTCCTTAGGTAGTACCTGTCCTTTACTGTGAAGGTGAACACATTTTTACATTTCATCTGTGCGCTCTTTCTATTAAATTTGGGGATGGAGTACCCTTTGACTTTTTGCAACAGGATAGTCAAACACTGGAACAACATCAAGGCTTCTTACAGCTGTATTAGAGGTGGTGATTCAGCGGTCCTACTTTCTGTTCTGTAATTCATAAGTCCATAATAGTCCTGAATATGAAGTAGAGATAACTGATTGACTAAAAAAACACTTCGAGAAATTGTCTGATTTACAAAAAAAAAATTAAAATACTATAGTTAGGAATTTGGAGATAATAAATGGGATTTTCACAATAGAGCCTTAATAAGTAAGCTGGAGTACAACAAAGAATGTCCAATGAATTATACAGACAGTCCATTGTTCTCAATGGGGAAGGCATCATACAATGCGTCTGTTCACCTATGGTGGCAGTGTAGGAAAATTAAACACAAGTTATTAAGACTTTGTGATTTTTTACTGTGAAAACCTTCTAATCAAATTTCCTAAAGCAGACTGTCTATTTAATATTCACATGAATAGTGCTTCAATGTTTCAGGGGTTTTACTTTACTAGGGCAAACAATTAGGATCTTGTGAAATAAGAAGCCATGACATTTCTTAGTTAATAATTACATAACTGACTTTTACTGCGCTGTCAAATTTGAAATGAAGAAATAAAGCACTATTGAAGTCCTGTATATTTAAATCTGTAGTTAAGTGAAAGTTAATTATTCATATGCTGCCTGCTACTCACCCATCTCTCTAATCTAATTTGTAAAAGTTGTGTATTTTTCTCTCTTTAAAATGATAAAGGAGGGTCGGGCTGTTTTATTTACTTTTTCATAACCCAGCTCTCTGATTAAGTGCAAATCTTAGTCACACAGAATACATTAGCTCCTCGCAGATGATTAACTAATTACAAGAGAAATATACAGAAGCTCTTCATTTGTTGAATCTGCAACTATGATTTAAAGGTAGAGTCCCACTTACAAGTGGGTATGACAAGCAGGTTTCCTTAATTTTAACAATATATGAGGAAATTACAAAATTTAGAGAAAACAGTTAACATTTTATTACAAGCTACAAGAAAGGTAATCAGACTCATTATTTTTCCAGCATGTGTTTTTCAGATTAGAAGACAGTTTTTGTTTTTTACAGTGATGCAATAACATGAAACTATTTTTCTTTCTCACATTTCTTCTTGCTTGCTTTCTCTGCATCCTTTTTTCTCATCTCCCTTCTGTCTCTTTCTTGCCTTCCTTTTTCATTGTTTTCTTCCTTTTTTCCTTCCTTTTCTTTCTTTACTCCTTTTATTTTTCTCCCTCCTACCCACCATTTTCATGTTCCTCCCATTCTTTCCTCCTCCATTTCTCCTTCACTTCCTCCTTCCCTTGAACTTTCTATCTCTCCCTTCTGTCTTCCTTCCAACTTTTCCTAGTTTATTCCATATTCCTTATTCCATTTATCCTTCCCTTTAACCCTCCCTTCCTCCTTTCCTCACTCTCGCTCTTCATCCATCCTAGTTTATTCTTCTTTCCCACTTATCTTCTTTGTTTCTTTCTTTTTTCTTACTCCCACTATTCTCACCTCTCACTCTTTCCTTCTCCCTTCCTTCTTCATTAGCGCTTTCCCTCTCTTTCTTTTTCCTTTATTCCCCATTATTTTCTCTCTTCTTTTTTCCTCTCCTTTCTCCCTTCCTTTCATCTTCCATCTCTTCTTTCCTCTCTTCCTCCTTCCATTCTTCCCTTCTTGTACACTTTCCTGCTTTCCTTCCTACATTTCTTTCTCCCTCTTCCTTCCTTCTCCACTTCTTTAATTCCTTCTTCCCTTGCATTTTTCCTCTTTCGCTTCCTCATTTCCTTATTCCCTTTCTTTCTTCGTTTCACGCTCTCTCCTTCCCCCTTTTTGTTCCTTCCTTCAATCCACTCTAATTCCCTCCCCCTCACTCTCGCCATTCCGCTCTACCTTCTACTCCCTTCCTCTCTCCCTTCTACTCTCTCTTCCTCATTTCCTCTCTCTGTTCTTTCCTCCCTTTCTCCCTTCCTCCATTTCTTTGTCTCTACATATAGTGACATGTAAAAGTTTGGGCACCCCTGGTCAAAATTACTGTTATTGTGAAAATTAAGCAAGTTGAAGATTAAACTCTAAAAGGGCTTTAGTTAACATGACACATTTACTTTGTATTTTAGGCAAAAAATATATATATATTGTCATTTTTTACATTTTAAAAATTACAAAAAGGAAAATTACCTGATTAAATATGTTGGCACCTGGCATGGTTAGTGCCTAGAAGCACCCTTTTGCAAGTATTACAGTTTGTAAATGCTTTTTGTTGCCAGCCAAGAGCCTTTCAGTTCATGTTTGAGGGATTTTCATCCATTCTTCCTTGGAAAATTCTTCCAGTTCTGTGAGATTCCTAGGTCGTCTTGCATGTACTGCTGTTTTTGCTGTTTAGATGTTCTTTTGCATATTTCTGATGCTGAATTTTATGGTGAGTATGCAGGAGAGGTTTTCGTCTGATGACTCTTCCATGAAGGCCATATTTGGGCAGGTGCCTCTAAACAGTAGACCAATGTTCCACCACTCCAGAGTCTGCTAAATCTTTCTGAAGGTCTTTTGCAGTCAAGCAGGGATTCTAATTTGACTCTCTAGCAATCCTACAAGAAGCACTCACTGACATTTTGCTTTGTCTTCCAGACCTTATCTTGATCTCCACTGTTCCTGTTAACTGCCATTTGTTAATTATATTTCGAACTGAGGAAAAGGCAACTTGAAAACGCTTTGCTGTCTTCTTATAGCCTTCTCCTGCTTTGTGTGCCTCCACCATTTTTATTTTCAGACTGCTAGGCAGCTGCTTTAGAAAAACCCATGGCTGCAGTTTTTTGGTTCAAGATTAGAGGAAGCTGGGTTTTTATAAAGCTGGGAAATTTGCATCACCTGGCCTTTCCTACCGACAATAGTGAACAAGCTATAACCCTAACAGGCTAATTAAGGTCTGAATCCTTGGTATCACGAAGGAAGTTATAAGTGACACTCACCGATGCTATCTCCTGGGAAGACAGGACCCGGAGATAGCCACAGACTCCCAGGAATGCGGGGCAAGCGAGACTGGAGAGAGATTGCTTCAGGCCTGACAAGACCTGAATCACCTGACTGCTGGAGGGCGTGGCCTAAGCTCCAGGGAGCTAGAAGCTGAAGGAAAACTCCTAGAAAGGTAACTACTGAACAGAGCTACCAAGGGGCACAGACAGAGACATAAACAGATCAGGCCAGGGTCAGAGCACGGGATAGCATAACGGTGCCAAGGGACTAGACAGAAAGGATAGTAGGGGCCAAGCAGAGGTCAATACTAAACGAACAGAGAAAGTACAAAGACGGAATCCAACAAACAGTATCCAGAGAACAGACCAAGTCAAAAAGACAAATGAATCAAGCAAACCAGCACATAGCACAAAACACACTCAGGGGTCAATACACTTAGCCAAGGGCGGAAGTGTCACTGACAAAGGAAACTCCCAGATGGAGGCAATAAAAAGTCCACCCAGGATCAATGTTAGGCTACAGGAATTAACCCTAGAAGAATCGACCCAGACACACCATGACACTTAGTCAAAGTTATTTGAGCACACAAATCTCCACGGGTGCCCAAACTTTTGCATTGGCCCATTTTCATTTTTGTAATTTTTAAAATGTAAAAAATTACAATATATATTTTTTGTTTTGCCTAAAATACAAAGGAAATGTGTCATCTTTAACCTTAGGCCTTTTAGAGATAATTTGATCTTCAACTTGCTTAACTGTTCATAAAAGCAGTAATTTTGACCAGAGGTGGCCAAACTGTTACATGCCGTTGTACTTCTTCCTCCCTTTATTCTTCTGTTCCTTCTTCCCTCTCTTCCTATCTTTCTTCCTTTCTTGTTTCCTTCCTCTGTCCCTGGCTTTCTCCCTCTTTGCATTCCTACCTTCCTACCTTCGTCCCTGCCTTCCTTCTTTACTTCCTACCATCCCACCTTCCCTTCCCTCCACTATCCCTTCTTTTATTTCTTCCTTTCATTCCACATTACTTCTTACCTTTCTTTCTTCTTTCCTTCCATCCTCCCTTCTTTGTTTTATTTTTTCCTTTACTTTCTCGCTTCCTCCCTTCCTTCCTTCCTTCCTTCCTTCCTTCCTTCCTTCCTTCCTTCCTTCCTTCCTTCCTTCCTTCCTTCCTATCTTTCTTCCCTATTTTTTCCCCACCTTCTTTTGTTTTTTACCTCATTTCCTGTTCAAATTATGACTATGAGTTGCAACCAATTAGTTTCTGCCATCTTCTTAAATTTGGGAGAAGAGCATCTTAGAGGCTGTCCTGGACTGCTTTCTTAATATACTGTATGTGATATAAAGAGGTTAGAAACTACACTCACCGGCCACTTTATTAGGTACACCATGCTAGTAACGGGTTGGACCCCCTTTTGCCTTTAGAACTGCCTCAATTCTTCGTGGCATAGATTCAACAAGGTGCTGGAAGCATTCCTCAGAGATTTTGGTCCATATTTACATGATGGCATCACACAGTTGCCGCAGATTTGTCGGCTGCACATCCCAAAGATGCTCCATACAAGGCAGGATGGATCCATGCTTTCATGTTGTTTACGCCAAATTCTGACCCTACCATCCGAATGTCGCAGCAGAAATCGAGACTCATCAGACCAAGCAACGTTTTTCCAATCTTCTACTGTCCAATTTCGATGAGCTTGTACAAATTGTAGCCTCAGTTTCCTGTTCTTAGCTGAAAGGAGTGGTACCCGGTGTGGTCTTCTGCTGCTGTAGCCCATCTGCCTCAAAGTTCGACGCACTGTGCGTTCAGAGATGCTCTTAGGCCTACCTTGGTTGTAACGGGTGGCGATTTGAGTCACTGTTGCCTTTCTATCAGCTCGAACCAGTCTGCCCATTCTCCTCTGACCTCTGGCATCAACAAGGCATTTCCGCCCACAGAACTGCCGCTCACTGGATTTTTTTTCTTTTTCGGACCATTCTCTGTAAACCCTAGAGATGGTTGTGCGTGAAAATCCCAGTAGATCAGCAGTTTCTGAAATACTCAGACCAGCCCTTCTGGCACCAACAACCATGCCACGTTCAAAGGCACTCAAATCACCTTTCTTCCCCATACTGATGCTCGGTTTGAACTGCAGGAGATTGTCTTGACCATGTCTACATGCCTAAATGCACTGAGTTGCCGCCATGTGATTGGCTGATTAGAAATTAAGTGTTAACAAGAAGTTGGACAGGTGTACCTAATAAAGTGGCCGGTGAGTGTAAATTAGCTGTTCATTTTGGAAAGAATGTTTCTGATGTGACAATGTAGAAGTTTAATATGTAATTCTGTCCACAGTGCAGTGTCACTTACACCTAGAAATACACAACTTCTTATTATTGATAATACTTTAGTGTAACACAGACGTTTCACTTTATACATTTACTCTGTGCTATTTTCACAGTGTGATTTTGCTTGAATACATTTAAACAATCATTCATACTTACTAATGCTAATTAAGAAATGAAAACCACACAGAAGTCGTTTTTTGATTAAATTGAACACAACAGGAAGGCACCTTGACACAATTTCTCTAACATCACTTCAGCAACACACTGTGCGCTATGTACTAGAAATCATTTCAACCCTTTTAATTCTTGCAATTACTCTTTTCTTTATTATTGTTAATGCACAAACAAAGTTAAGCTAATCCTCTTGATTAGTGTTTGATGTAACCATGATGATCTAAAGGTAACATTTCATGAGGACCAGAAGTGATGTAATACTGTTTCCTATGTACCTAGCGTTATCCTCAAAGGGACTCTGTCTTCTACTAGTGGTGAACACAGAACCATTAGATTAAATTAAAGTCATATTTCATCATTCAAAGACTAGCAGTGGACTTGATGTATGAAAACTTAAAGTTTTAGCCATTAGATTCTTTTCATAAGTACCGTGGAGTACGGTATGTGCAGAATGCAGTTGCAATAAATGGGGTTAGTTGGTAGAGCTATGTCAAAAGTTCTCCATCCATTAGATAAAGGCCAAACAAACGTGACAATTTTGGTTTCATCAGCTGATCTTAATATGGGAATAATGACTTTCCCCTGACATATTTCCTTGGTGGGCATAAGGATCTGGCTGTTGGAATTCAATTGCCTTATCCATTTGTTTGTCGGGAAGATAAGGCACTGACAGATGATTCTGTCAGTGGCTCTTTCATAGAGTACATTGGCCAAGCATTCCTATATACAGTGCCTATTCATACCCAATGACATTTTTTCATATTACACCCACAAACTTAAATTTATTTTCTTGAGATTTTATGTGATGTACCAACACTAAGTGGCAGGTATTTGCAAAGAGTGAAGGAAATAATACATGGTTTTCTAATTATTTTAAAAACATAAATCTGAAAATTGTGACGTACATTTGTATTCAGCCCCCTAAGTGAATAAATTGTAGGACCACCTTTTCCCTCAATTACTGCTCCAAGTGTTTCATGGTATGTTTCTACCAGCTTAGAGGATGACATTTTTGCTCATTCCTCTTTGCATACTAGCTCTATCATTTCAGTGTGATGTGCAGTGTTAGTTTACTGCCATACATAGTGTTTTGCATTTAGCCCAAAAAGTTCTACTTTGATTTCATCTGACCAGATCACCTTTTTACACACGCTCGCTGTGTCTCCTACATGGCTTTTTGCAAATGGCTTGCTTTCAAATGTGGCATTCTTCTTGCCAATCTTTCATAAAGGGTAGATCTGTAGAGTATACAACTAATAGTTGTCCTGTGAACAAGTTGTGGAATGGGCAATGATGGGTGTGATGGGAAAAGGCAATGATGCAGGTAGTGGAAAGGACAATTATGGTGGAAAGGGCAATGATGGGGGTGAAAGGGGAGGAGAAAATGATGGAGGTGTGGAATGGGCAGTAATGGGGGTGGTGGGGGAGAAGGCAATGATGGAGGTGGTGCAATGGGCAATGTGGGGTGGTGGGGGATAAAGCAATGATAGAGGTGGTGGAAAGGGCAATGATGGGGGTGCTGGGGGAGAAGGCACTGATGGGGTGGGGGAGAGGACAATAGTGGGATGCGGGGGAGGAGGACAATGAGGGGTGTGGGGGATTGGGAAGGGAGGAAGGGGGATTTATAATGGATTTAGGAATGGGGGAGGTGGAGGAAGACGTTATTATCGCTTATTATTTTTAACACAGTCCCTTAGTATATAGTGTAGTCACTTATTATGTATAGCACAGTCGCTTAGTATATAGTGTACTCGCTTATTATGTATAGCGCCATCCCTCAGTATATAGTGTAGTCACTTTGTATGTATAGCACAGTCCCTTAGTATATAGTGTACTCACTTATTATGCCTAACACAGTCCCTTAGTATACAGTGTACTCACTTATTATGTATAACACCATAGTTACATAGTTTACTCTTTTATCATGTATAACACCGTCACTTATTACATACCATCCTCTCTAGTTATATATGGTGCCGTCCCTTATTATATAGCTTCCTCTGCTGTTATGTACAGTGATGTCTCTTACATAGTGTATTCTTGTTATTTTTGTTATTCACAGCACCCTCTTTTATGACATAGTCCGCTCTCGTGTTAGATATAAAATGACTGCTGATGGAGGAGTCAGTGACCAGACCACCAGTGCATCATCTCCTCCATTAGAAAAGAAGCTTTCCAATGCTCCATCAGCCATCATTGCATTAAATATCTAACAAGAGAGGACGGTATGTAGTAAAAAACAGGGCTCTATATAATCCAATATGTAAGGGACGGTGCTGTACATAGCAAGAAAGGATACTGTATAAGGGACAGCAATATACATAATAAAGGAGACTATGTAATATATATATATACATGTATGTGTGTGTGGATATATATATATATATTTATTTATATATGCGTAGCTTTGTCGCCATAAAAGGAGGGGGCCAAGACACATTTCTTGCACAGGGGCCCCAAGCTGTCAGTGTCTGCCCCTGGTTCACATAGCATTATTTACACAAATCCATGAGTTATTTTATGATGATGATGAACAAACATGGATTCCATCTCTGTCACCTGGAGCCAGAGTTAGTAATCAGAGTTAATGAGAAAGTATGCTTTGCTAAATTATAGTAGATCCTAATGATGCTGCCATTCACTTTGTGTAGTAGAAGTCAACAGCTGTGTTATCACTTACATAAAATTAAAAACCCAGTGTTTCCATATCTGTTGTGTCCAGTCAGTGAGATCAACATAATGGATAGCACGCTGGATCACGTTGTGCACTTGATCCAGTGTGCATAAAAGAATCAGTGCATAGTCATAACTGTCAGAAAACAAGTTCTTAAAGGGAATTTTTCATCAGGTTTTTCATATCCCATCTGGGAGTAGCATGATGCAACTGCAGAGACACAGTGATGTATTATAAGGGTGGTGGACCCCTGGAATCAGGTTCCTACCCCTGAAGGCACCAATTGCAGCAGTATGTCTTGTGTCTTATGTATATAATTTTATGTGATTTAGGATGTGCTAATGTAAGGTTTTAAATGTAGATAATTTACTATAGAGTCACAGGGGTTAATATTTGTGGCTAGCCCACAGTGGGAGGGGTCAGTCTGAGGAAAGGTAACTCCTTCCTGTTGGGAAGCCAGTTAAGTTTTGGAGTGCAGAGTAAGCAGTGCTGCATTGAAGGGTGATCTTGTATGAGAGGAGACTGAAGAAGGAGGGATAGCATGATCCTGAGAACAAGAGACAAAAGAGACAAAGTGGCCTTCCAGAGTCGGGTCCTAGGAGCTGACGCCCAGCCACAAGACCTTAAGTTTGTAATGCAGAAGTTATCTGGCTTAACAGGACTGAGAGACTGTAACTGATGAAGAGTCCCAAGTGGGAAATTCAGGGAACTAGTAGTGGAGGAAATAGGATGCAGAACCACTGAGCAAGTAAAGGAGACTTGTTCGTCAGTACTGTAGCATTAACCCCTTTCTGTCATTGGACGTACTATTCCGTCCATGTGGGGTGGGCCCTACTTCCCAAGGACGGAATAGTACGTCCAGCACGATCGGCCGCGCTCACGGGGGAGCGCGGCCGGGTGTCAGCTGACTATCGCAGTTGACATCCGGCACTATGTGCCAGGAGCGGTCACGGACCGCCCCAGGCACATTAACCCCCGGCACACCACGATCAAACATGATCGCGGTGTGCCGGCGGTATAGGGAAGCATCGCGCAGGGAGGGGGCTCCCTGCGTGCTTCCCTGAGACCCCCGCAGCAACGCGATGTGATCGCGTTGCTCCGAGGGTCTCCTACCTCCTTCCTCGCTGCAGGTCCCGGATCCAAGATGGCCGCGGCATCCGGGTCCTGCAGGGAGGGAGGTGGCTTACCGAGTGCCTGCTCAGTGCAGACGCTGGTAAGCCTGCTGCACTCTAAGTGAGATTGGTGATCTGACAGAGTGCTGTGCACACTGTCAAATCACCGATCTGTGATGTCCCCCCCTGGGACAAAGTAAAAAAGTTAAAAAAAAAATGTCCACATGTGTAAAAAAAAAATAAAAAAAAAATTCCTAAATAAAAAAAAAAAAAAAATTATTCCCATAAATACATTTCTTTATCAAAAAAAAAAAATCAAACAATAAAAGTGCACATATTTAGTATCGCCGCGTCCGTAACGACCCCACCTATAAAACTACATAACTAGTTAACCCCTTCAGTGAACACCGTAAAAAAAAAAAAAACGAGGCAAAAAACAACGCTTTATTCTCATACCGCCAAACAAAAAGTGGAATAACACGCGATCAAAAAGACGGATATAAATAAACATGGTACCGCTGAAAACATCATCTTGTCCCGCAAAAAACAAGCTGCCATACACCATCATCAGCGAAAAAATAAAAAAGTTATAGTCCTCAGAATAAAGCGATGCCAAAATAATTATTTTTTCTATAAAATAGCTTTTATCGTATAAAAGCGCCAAAACATAAAAAAATGATATAAATGAGATATCGCTGTAATCGTACTGACCCGAAGAATAAAACTGCTTTATCAATTTTACCAAACGCGGAACGGTATAAACGCCTCCCCCAAAAGAAATTAATGAATAGCTTGTTTTTGGTCATTCTGCCTCACAAAAATGCCCAAACATGTTACCAATAAAAATGTCAACTCGTCCCGCAAAAAAAAAGACCTCACATGACTCTGTGGACTCAAATATGGAAAAATTATAGCTCTCAAAATGTGGTAATGCAAAAAATATTTTTTGCAATAAAAAGCGTCTTTCAGTGTGTGACGGCTGCCAATCATAAAAATCCGCTAAATAACCCGTTATAAAAGTAAATCAAACCCCCCTTCATCACCCGCTTAGGCTATGTTCACATTTGCGTTGTGCACCGCAGCGTCGGCGACGCAACGCACAACGCAGGAACAACGCATGCACAACGCATGCACAACGCTGCGTTTTGCGACGCATGCGGCCTTTTTTTGCTTGTTTTTGGACGCACAAAAAATGCAACTTGCTGCGTCCTCTGCGCCATGACGTATGCGCCGCAGTCATGCATGCGTCGCAAAACGCAAGTGCAACGCATGTCCATGCGCCCCCATGTTAAATGTAGGGGCGCATGACGCATGCGGCGACACTGCGGCGCAGAACGCTAATGTGAACGTAGCCTTAGTTAGGGAAAAATTTAAAAAATTTAAAAAATGTATTTATTTCCATTTTCCCATTAGGGTTAGGGCTAGGGTTAGGGTTAGGGCTAGGGTTAGGGCTAGGGTTAGGGTTAGGGCTAGGGTTAGGGCTAGGGTTAGGGTTAGGGTTGGGGCTAGGGTTGGGGCTAGGGTTAAGGCTACATTTAGGGTTGGGGCTAAAGTTAGGGTTAGGGTTGGGGCTAAAGTTAGGGTTAGGGTTTGGATTACATTTACAGTTGGGAATAGGGTTGGGATTAGGGATAGGGGTGTGTCTGGGTTAGAGGTGTGGTTAGGGTTACCGTTGGGATTAGGGTTAGGGGTGTGTGGATTAGGGTTTCAGTTATAATTGGGGGGTTTCCACTGTTTAGGCACATCAGGGGCTCTCCAAACGTGACATGGCGTCCGATTTCAATTCCAGCCAATTCTGCGTTGAAAAAGTAAAACAGTGCTCCTTCCCTTCCAAGCTCTCCCGTGCGCCCAAACATGGGTTTACCCCAACATATGGGGTATCAGCGTACTCGGAACACATTGGAGAACAATGTTTGCAGTCCAATTTCTCCTGTTACCCTTGGGAAAATACAAAACTAGGGGCTAAAAAATAATTTTTGTGGAAAAAAAAATATTTTTTATTTGCATGGCTCTGCGTTATAAACTATAGTGAAACACTTGGGGGTTCAAATCTCTCACAACACATCTAGATGAGTTCCTTAGGGGGTCTACTTTCCAAAATGGTGTCACTTGTGGGGGGTTTCTACTGTTTAGGTACATTAGGGGCTCTGCAAACGCAATGTGACGCCTGCAGACCATTCCATCTAAGTCTGCATTCCAAATGGCGCTCCTTCCCTTCCGAGCCCTCCCATGCGCCCAAACGGTGGTTCCCCCCCACATATGGGGTATCAGCGTACTCAAGACAAATTGGACAACAACTTTTGTGGTCCAATTTCTCCTGTTACTATTGGGAAAATACAAAACTGGGGGCTAGAAAATAATTTTTGGGGGAAATTTTTTATTTTTTTATTTTCACGGCTCTGCGTTCTAAACTGTAGTGAAACACTTGAGGGTTCAAAGTTCTCACAACACAACTAGATAAGTTCGTTGGGGGGTCTAGTTTCCAATATTGGGTCACTTGTGGGGGGTTTCTACTGTTTAGGTACATTAGGGGCTCTGCAAACGCAATGTGACGCCTGCAGACCAATCCATCTAAGTCTGCATTGCAAATGATGCTCCTTCCCTTCCGAGTTCTGCCATGCGCTCAAACGGTGGTTCCCCCCCAGATATCAGGTATCAACGTACTCAGGACAAATTGGACAACAATATATAGGGTCTAATTTCTCCTGTTACCCTTGGAAAAATACAAAACTGGGGGCTAAAAAATAATTTTTGTGGAAAAAAAAATATTTTTTATTTGCACGGCTCTGCGTTATAAACTGTAGTGAAACACTTGGGGGTTTGTTGTGAATTAGACTTTTTTGGCTCCCTCTTGTGGTCACTAGTGATATGACTCTGGGATTGTCTTTCCTCAGTTTGGCACCCACCTGGGTCGTTAGTCCAGGGGTGTTGCTATATAAACTTCCTGGATTCTCAGTCCTGTGCCTGGCATCGTTGTAATCAGTTCCTTTCTGTTTGCTCCTGTCTGCTAGTCCTGGATCTTGCAAAATTAAGCTAAGTCCTGCTTCCTTGTTTTTTGGTTATTTGCATAGCTCTTATTTTTTGTCCAGCTTGTACTAAATGTGATTCCTGATTTTGCTGGAAGCTCTAGGGGGCTGGTGTTCTCCCCCCGGGCCGTTAGACGGTTCGGGGGTTCTTGAATATCCAGCGTGGAAATTTTGATAGGGTTTTTGCTGACCGTATAAGTCATCTTACTATATTCTGCTATTAGTCAGTGGGCCTCTCTTTGCTAAATATCTAGTTCATTCTTACGTTTGTCTTTTCTCCTTACCTCACAGTTATTATTTGTTGGGGGCTTGTATCCAACTTTTGGGGTCTTTTCTCTGGAGGCAAGAAAGGTCTATCTTTTCCCTTCTAGGGTTTGTTAGTTCTCCGGCTGGCGCGAGACGTCTAGAACCAACGTAGGCACGTTCCCCGGCTGCTGCTATTTGTGGTGCTAGGATTAGATATATGGTCAGCCCAGTTACCACTGCCCTAAGAGCTGTTTTTTTTGTGTTTGCAGACTTGGTCTGTACTTTTGAGACCCTCTGCCATTGGGGTCATAACAGTATGCCAGGCCAAGGTTGAATGTTTAATGCATTGCAGAAGTGGGATTACAAGAAAGGAAAGTCTGAGTTTTTTTTTTTTTTTCTTTCCTCTCTTTTTTCCTCCCCTTTACCTCTGAGTGGCTTGTGCTTGCTGCAGACATGAATGTCCAGACTTTGATTACAAGTGTGGATCAGCTTGCTGCTCGTGTGCAGGGCATACAAGATTTTGTTACCAGTAGTCCAATGTCTGAACCTAAAATACCTATTCCTGAACTGTTCTCTGGAGACCGATTTAAGTTTAGGAATTTCAGGAATAATTGTAAATTGTTTCTATCTCTGAGACCCCGTTCATCTGGAGACTCAGCTCAGCAAGTAAAAATTGTTATCTCTTTCTTACGGGGCGACCCTCAGGATTGGGCCTTCTCGCTAGCGCCAGGAGATCCGGCATTGGCAAATATTGATGCGTTTTTTCTGGCGCTCGGATTGCTTTACGAGGAACCCAATCTTGAAATTCAGGCAGAAAAAGCCTTGCTGGCTATTTCTCAGGGTCAGGATGAAGCTGAAGTGTATTGCCAAAAATTTCGGAAATGGTCCGTGCTTACTCAGTGGAATGAGTGTGCTCTGGCCGCAAATTTCAGAAATGGCCTTTCTGAAGCCATTAAGAATGTGATGGTGGGTTTCTCCATTCCTACAGGTCTGAATGATTCCATGGCGCTGGCTAGGGTTGAGCGACTTTCATTTTTTTAAGATCGAGTAGGGTTTTGGGAAACCCGATTTTGTCCAGAGTCGAGTCGAGTGCAGTCGGCCGATTATCGCTAAAAGTCGGGGATCGACCGAAACACGAAACCCAATGCAAGTCAATGGGGAAGCATAGTCGGCAGTGAGTGGAGGCCAGGAAAACACCTACAGTGCCCATTTTAATGCCAAAAACATCCATTCTTGTTTCTGAAGCTTGCCAATCTTAATTAACTGTATAATAATAGTTGGGCATAGGGAATTGGGGGAAAGTTGTGGGGGGAGTAGGGCTGGCTCAAGTTTTTCGTGGGCCCAGGAAATGCGGACTACGTCACGGCGGTGTTGCAGGGAAAGGTAAGTATTTAAAAGTTGCAAGTGCTGTGATCCTGAGCAAGCAGGGGGGGGCCCACTCGTTCGCATTGCCACTGGCACAGGGCCCCTCAAAGTACGGCGGTGTGTTTGCATGGCGGGGGCGCCTCCCACCAGCAGCGACACTTTTGCGTACTCTGAGGGGCCCTGTGCCAGTGACGTCGCCAACGAGTATGCCCCCCCACCTGATGAAGGAACCTGCACTTTCATCTGCACCTTCCTCTTTGTCCCTGTGTAAGGTGGTATAACATGCGGGAAGGGGAACCTTACTTTCAGCAGGGTCAGATTCTGGCTGTGTAGAGTACAAGGGGAATGTAGTGGTCTAGGTCAATGTACCAGCAGACTCATTTAGCAGTGGCTGGGCAATGGGCAGGATGAGGAGGAAACAGATATAGGGCCAAAGAATAAAGTAGGCTACATGCAGTTCAAAATTGGTAACAGGACTAAACAGGCGGCATTGCTTTGTTCAGTGGAGTAGCAAACCCAAGAGCAGCAGACACTGTTTCAAGGGCCTAACCACACTAGTAGGCCAAATGCAGTTTAATATCTGATAGTATAGGGCGAAAGCCAGAATGTGGAAGCTCAGCTTTGTTCAGTTGAGGACAACACCAGGGAGGGGCAGACACCTTTAGTAGGCCGGAAAAGCCTATTGCATTTTTTAAAATGGTAATTTGGAGCAGAAGATTGAAGCTCAGCTTTATTTAGTTGAGGACAACACCAGGGAGGGGCAGAAGCCGTTAGTAGGCCCTAACCACCATTTTTTTTTTTTAAAACCACTTAATGAGAGCCGGAAGGTTGAAGCTCAGCTTTATTTAGTTGAGGACAACACCAGGCAGGGGCACACAGACAGACACCTTTAGTAGGCCGGAAAAGCCTATTGCATTTTTTAAAATGGTAATTTGGAGCAGAAGGTTGAAGCTCAGCTTTATTTAGTTGAGGACAACACCAGGGAGGGGCAGAAGCCGTTAGTAGGCCCTAACCACCATTTTTTTTTTTTAAAACCACTTAATGAGAGCCGGAAGGTTGAAGCTCAGCTTTATTTAGTTGAGGACAACACCAGGCAGGGGCACACAGACAGACACCTTTAGTAGGCCGGAAAAGCCTATTGCATTTTTTAAAATGGTAATTTGGAGCAGAAGGTTGAAGCTCAGCTTTATTTAGTTGAGGGCAACACCAGGGAGGGGCAGAAGCCGTTAGTAGGCCCTAACCACCATTTTTTTTTTTTAAAACCACTTAATGAGAGCCGGAAGGTTGAAGCTCAGCTTTATTTAGTTGAGGACAACACCAGGCAGGGGCACACAGACAGACACCTTTAGTAGGCCGGAAAAGCCTATTGCATTTTTTAAAATGGTAATTTGGAGCAGAAGGTTGAAGCTCAGCTTTATTTAGTTGAGGACAACACCAGGGAGGGGCAGAAGCCGTTAGTAGGCCCTAACCACCATTTTTTTTTTTTAAAACCACTTAATGAGAGCCGGAAGGTTGAAGCTCAGCTTTATTTAGTTGAGGACAACACCAGGCAGGGGCACACAGACAGACACCTTTAGTAGGCCGGAAAAGCCTATTGCATTTTTTAAAATGGTAATTTGGAGCAGAAGGTTGAAGCTCAGCTTTATTTAGTTGAGGGCAACACCAGGGAGGGGCAGAAGCCGTTAGTAGGCCCTAACCACCATTTTTTTTTTTTAAAACCACTTAATGAGAGCCGGAAGGTTGAAGCTCAGCTTTATTTAGTTGAGGACAACACCAGGCAGGGGCACACAGACAGACACCTTTAGTAGGCCGGAAAAGCCTATTGCATTTTTTAAAATGGTAATTTGGAGCAGAAGGTTGAAGCTCAGCTTTATTTAGTTGAGGACAACACCAGGCAGGGGCACACAGACAGACACCTTTAGTAGGCCGGAAAAGCCTATTGCATTTTTTAAAATGGTAATTTGGAGCAGAAGGTTGAAGCTCAGCTTTATTTAGTTGAGGGCAACACCAGGGAGGGGCAGAAGCCGTTAGTAGGCCCTAACCAAAGTTGAAGGCCAAATGCAGTTTAATTTCTGATACTATAGGCCGAAAGCCAGAAGGTGGAAGCTCCGATTTAGACAGTGGAGGACAATTTGAATTAGGGACTGCAGACAGACTTAGTAGGCTGTCCCCTGTGGACCATGCATCCACCACATTAACCCATTGCGCCGTAATGGACACGTAATCTTCCGTGGCCATGCCTACAGGTCCATGCGTCTGTTGTCAGGTGCACCTTTGTACTCACAGATTGCCAGAGTGCATGGACAATGCGGTCTTCTACATGCTGGTGGAGGGTTGGGATGGCTTTTCTCGCAAAAGAAGTGTCGACTGGTTAGCTTGTAGCGTGGTACAGCGTAGTCCATCATGGCCTTATTAATAGTAAATAAAATATATAACTAGGCTCTATGAACTTTTAAATAGGTTCCAGGGGTACACGGGCAGCATTGGT
Organism: Ranitomeya variabilis; assembly: GCF_051348905.1. NCBI lineage: Eukaryota > Metazoa > Chordata > Amphibia > Anura > Dendrobatidae > Ranitomeya > Ranitomeya variabilis. The sequence continues at coordinate 655,690,422 of NC_135232.1, read as the reverse complement.
GTGATCAGTGGAGGAGTATTGCAAGTAGGGGCTGCAGACAGGCTATCAAAGGCCTAAAATAACAAACAGTAGGCATTCATGGCAGTTTTACATCGGTTACATGGATACACAGGCAGGCACTCCAGGCAGCATTGTGGTCAGTGGAGGAGTATTGCAAGTAGGGGCCGCAGACAGGCTATCAAAGGCCTAAAATAACAAACAATAGGCTCATTGCAGTTTTACAGCGGTTACATGGATAGACGGGCAGGCAGCTTGGTGGTGAGTGGAGGAGTATTTAAAGTAGGGACCGCAGACAGGCTATCAAAGGCCTAACATAACAAACAATAGGCTCATGGCAGTTTTACAGCGGTTACATGGATACACGGGCAGGCAGCTTGGTGGTCAGTGGAGGAGTATTTAAAGTAGGGACCGCAGACAGGCTTCAAAGGCCTAACATAAGAAAATGGGCTGGCTGTAGGCACTTTATAATTGGTTCCAGGGGTACACGGGCAGCAGTGGTCTGGTCAGTGGAGGACTAGTGGAAGGAGGGACCGCAGACAGGCTTCAAAGGCCTAACATAAAAAAATGGGCTGGCTGTAGGCACTTTATAATTGGTTCCAGGGGTACACGGGCAGCAGTGGTCTGGTCAGTGGAGGACTAGTGGAAGGAGGGACCGCAGACAGGCTTCAAAGGCCTAAAATAACAAACAATAGGCTCATGGCAGTTTTACAGCGGTTACATGGATACACGGGCAGGCAGCTTGGTGGTCAGTGGAGGAGTATTTAAAGTAGGGACCGCAGACAGGCTTCAAAGTCCTAACATAAGAAAATGGGCTGGCTGTAGGCACTTTATAATTGGTTCCAGGGGTACACGGGCAGCAGTGGTCTGGTCAGTGGAGGACTAGTGGAAGGAGGGACCGCAGACAGGCTTCAAAGGCCTAAAATAACAAACAATAGGCTCATGGCAGTTTTACAGCGGTTACATGGATACACGGGCAGGCAGCTTGGTGGTCAGTGGAGGAGTATTTAAAGTAGGGACCGCAGACAGGCTTCAAAGGCCTAACATAAGAAAATGGGCTGGCTGTAGGCACTTTATAATTGGTTCCAGGGGTACACGGGCAGCAGTGGTCTGGTCAGTGGAGGACTAGTGGAAGGAGGGACCGCAGACAGGCTTCAAAGGCCTAAAATAACAAACAATAGGCTCATGGCAGTTTTACAGCGGTTACATGGATACACGGGCAGGCAGCTTGGTGGTCAGTGGAGGAGTATTTAAAGTAGGGACCGCAGACAGGCTTCAAAGGCCTAACATAAGAAAATGGGCTGGCTGTAGGCACTTTATAATTGGTTCCAGGGGTACACGGGCAGCAGTGGTCTGGTCAGTGGAGGACTAGTGGAAGGAGGGACCGCAGACAGGCTTCAAAGGCCTAAAATAACAAACAATAGGCTCATGGCAGTTTTACAGCGGTTACATGGATACACGGGCAGGCAGCTTGGTGGTCAGTGGAGGAGTATTTAAAGTAGGGACCGCAGACAGGCTTCAAAGGCCTAACATAAGAAAATGGGCTGGCTGTAGGCACTTTATAATTGGTTCCAGGGGTACACGGGCAGCAGTGGTCTGGTCAGTGGAGGACTAGTGGAAGGAGGGACCGCAGACAGGCTTCAAAGGCCTAAAATAACAAACAATAGGCTCATGGCAGTTTTACAGCGGTTACATGGATACACGGGCAGGCAGCTTGGTGGTCAGTGGAGGAGTATTTAAAGTAGGGACCGCAGACAGGCTTCAAAGGCCTAACATAAGAAAATGGGCTGGCTGTAGGCACTTTATAATTGGTTCCAGGGGTACACGGGCAGCAGTGGTCTGGTCAGTGGAGGACTAGTGGAAGGAGGGACCGCAGACAGGCTTCAAAGGCCTAAAATAACAAACAATAGGCTCATGGCAGTTTTACAGCGGTTACATGGATACACGGGCAGGCAGCTTGGTGGTCAGTGGAGGAGTATTTAAAGTAGGGACCGCAGACAGGCTTCAAAGGCCTAACATAAGAAAATGGGCTGGCTGTAGGCACTTTATAATTGGTTCCAGGGGTACACGGGCAGCAGTGGTCTGGTCAGTGGAGGACTAGTGGAAGGAGGGACCGCAGACAGGCTTCAAAGGCCTAAAATAACAAACAATAGGCTCATGGCAGTTTTACAGCGGTTACATGGATACACGGGCAGGCAGCTTGGTGGTCAGTGGAGGAGTATTTAAAGTAGGGACCGCAGACAGGCTTCAAAGGCCTAACATAAGAAAATGGGCTGGCTGTAGGCACTTTATAATTGGTTCCAGGGGTACACGGGCAGCAGTGGTCTGGTCAGTGGAGGACTAGTGGAAGGAGGGACCGCAGACAGGCTTCAAAGGCCTAAAATAACAAACAATAGGCTCATGGCAGTTTTACAGCGGTTACATGGATACACGGGCAGGCAGCTTGGTGGTCAGTGGAGGAGTATTTAAAGTAGGGACCGCAGACAGGCTTCAAAGGCCTAACATAAGAAAATGGGCTGGCTGTAGGCACTTTATAATTGGTTCCAGGGGTACACGGGCAGCAGTGGTCTGGTCAGTGGAGGACTAGTGGAAGGAGGGACCGCAGACAGGCTTCAAAGGCCTAAAATAACAAACAATAGGCTCATGGCAGTTTTACAGCGGTTACATGGATACACGGGCAGCTTGGTGGTGAGTGGAGGAGTAGTGCAAGGAGTGTCTGTCCCAGTACTCCCAAAATATAAATAGATGTTAATGTCTCGCAAAACAACCAAAACAAAAAAAAAGGTGGCATACTTAGGTACAGGGGTGGGCTCATCTGCTGAGTTTCTGACATAGTAATTTGGCAGTAACTATTTAATGGTGCCAATATAGGACACAGACACAGACTACTTTAAGTTGCATCATAGATGTCTACAAATTTGTATTGTCAGTGCCAGACATTGAATGATGTCAGCGAATAGACTAAAGATTGGTGGAGCTGTGCGACATAATTTTGCATGTGGTAGAGCACATTTTGAGCTGGGGTAGGGGGGAACTCTCTAGAGGCCGGCGGGACCGCCCCAGGGCCCCTCATGTTACAACGGTGTGTCTGACGTTGGGTGCGCACCACCACCGCCAGAGACACTACATTGTACTATGAGGGACCCAGTAGCAATGCCGTCAACCAAAAGCGAGCACACCCACCTCTTCAGACAAACAGCAGTCTCACGGGTGCTTGCGCCAAGTCGCGATACCACGGCCCCGTGTGGGGAGTTTGGCCATTTAGGGAGGTGTAAACATGTCGTATGCTGTACAATCAGCTGCAGCAAATTAGACATTAGAAAAGTAATTCACAGGCAAGAGCCTTTCATAGGAAAGCTAGGTGTCGGCCGGGCAAGGTGGGGCAAAAGATTTCGAAATCCAGTTGTGGTTCATTTTAATGAATGTTAGATCGTCAACATTTTGGGTAGCCAGACGAGTCCTTTTTTCGGTTAATATTGAACCTGCAGCACTGAATACTCTTTCTGATAGGACACTTGCTGCCGGGCAAGCAAGCTCCTGCAATGCATATTCTGCCAATTCTGGCCAGGTGTCTAATTTGGAGGCCCAGTAATCAAATGGGAATGACGGTTGAGGGAGAACATCGATAAGGGATGAAAAATAGTTAGTAACCATACTGGACAAATGTTGTCTCCTGTCACTTTCAATTGATGCAGCAGTACCTGTCCTGTCTGCGGTCATAGCAAAATCACTCCACAACCTGGTCAGAAAACCCCTCTGTCCAACGCCACTTCTGATGTGTGCACCCCTAACACTCCTAGTCTGCTGCCCCCTGGAGCTCGTGTGAGAACGATCACGTGCGCTGTGTGCTGGGAATGCCTGAAGCAAACGGTCAACAAGAGTTGATTGTTTGGTTGCTAATATTAGTTCCAAGTTCTCATGTGGCATAATATTTTGCAATTTGCCTTTATAGCGTGGATCAAGGAGGCAGGCCAACCAGTAATCGTCATCGTTCATCATTTTCGTAATGCGTGTGTCCCTTTTTAGGATACGTAAGGCATAATCCGCCATGTGGGCCAAAGTTCCAGTTGTCAAATCTCCGGTTGTGATTGGTTGAGGGGCAGTTGCAGGCAAATCTACGTCACTTGTGTCCCTCAAAAAACCAGAACCCGGCCGTGACACGCAACCAATTTCCTGTGCCCCCGGGAAAGGTTCGGCATTAAAAATATACTCATCCCCATCATCCTCCTCGTCCTCCACCTCCTCTTCGCCCGCTACCTCGTCCTGTACACTGCCCTGACCAGACAATGGCTGACTGTCATCAAGGCTTTCCTCTTCCTCTGGTGCAGACGCCTGCTCCTTTATGTGCGTCAAACTTTGCATCAGCAGACGCATTAGGGGGATGCTCATGCTTATTACGGCGTTGTCTGCACTAACCAGCCGTGTGCATTCCTCAAAACACTGAAGGACTTGACACATGTCTTGTATCTTAGACCACTGCACACCTGACAACTCCATGTCTGCCATCCTACTGCCTGCCCGTGTATCCTCCCACAAATAAATAACAGCACGCCTCTGTTCGCACAGTCTCTGAAGCATGTGCAGTGTTGAGTTCCACCTTGTTGCAACGTCTATGATTAGGCGATGCTGGGGAAGGTTCAAAGACCGCTGATAGGTCTGCATACGGCTGGCGTGTACAGGCGAACGTCGGATATGTGAGCAAAGTGCACGCACTTTGAGGAGCAGGTCGGAGAACCCAGGATAAGTTTTCAATAAGCACTGCACCACCAGGTTTAAGGTGTGAGCCAGGCAAGGAATGTGTTTCAGTTGGGAAAGGGAGATGGCAGCCATGAAATTCCTTCCGTTATCACTCACTACCTTGCCTGCCTCAAGATCTACTGTGCCCAGCCACGACTGCGTTTCTTGTTGCAAGAACTCGGACAGAACTTCCGCGGTGTGTCTGTTGTCGCCCAAGCACTTCATAGCCAATACAGCCTGCTGACGCTTGGCAGTAGCTGGCCCATAATGGGACAACTGGTGTGCAACAGTGTCATCTGCCGATGGAGTGGTTGGCAGACTGCGTTCTGTGGAAGAGCTGTAGCTTCTGCAGGAGGACGAGGAGGAGGAGGAGGAGGGGGTGCGAACGCCTACAGCCAACTGTTTCCTAGACCGTGGGCTAGGCACAACTGTCCCTAAATTGATGTCGCCTGTGGACCCTGCATCCACCACATTCACCCAGTGTGCCGTGATGGACACATAACGTCCCTGGCCATGCCTACTGGTCCATGCATCTGTAGTCAGGTGCACCTTTGTACTCACAGATTGCCTGAGTGCATGGACGATGCGCTGTTTAACATGCTGGTGCAGGGCTGGGATGGCTTTTCTGGAAAAAAAGTGTCGACTGGGTAGCTCGTATCGTGGTTCAGCGTACTCCATCAGGGCTTTGAAAGCTTCGCTTTCAACTAACCGGTAGGGCATCATCTCTAACGAGATTAGTCTAGCTATGTGGGCGTTAAAACACTGTGTACGCGGATGCGAGGATAAGTACTTCCTTTTTCTAACCAGAGTCTCATGTAGGGTGAGCTGGACTGGAGAGCTGGAGATCGTGGAACTTTCGGGTGTGCCGGTGTACATGGCAGACTGAGAGACGGTTGGAGACGGTATTGTTTCCGCCGGTGCCCTAGATGCAATATTTCCTCCTACAAAACTGGTGATTCCCTGACCCTGACTGCTTTTGGCTGGCAAAGAAACCTGCACAGATACTGCCGGTGGTGCGGAAAATGGTGGCCTTACAGTGACGGAAGGGATGTTGCGTTGCTGACTAGCTTCATTGGCCGAGGGTGCTACAACCTTGAGGGACGTTTGGTAGTTAGTCCAGGCTTGAAAATGCATGGTGGTTAAGTGTCTATGCATGCAACTAGTATTTAGACTTTTCAGATTCTGACCTCTGCTTAAGCTAGTTGAACATTTTTGACAGATGACTTTGCGCTGATCAGTTGGATGTTGTTTAAAAAAATGCCAGACTGCACTCTTCCTAGACTCGGATCCCTTTTCAGGGATTGCAGACTGAGCTTTAACCGGATGGCAACGCTGTGCTCCAACAGGTTTTGGCTTTGACACGCGTTTTGGGCCAGATACGGGCCCGGCAGATGGAACCTGTTGCGATGTTGATGCCTGCTGCGGCCCCTCCTCCACCTCCGCTTCTGAACTACTGCCGCCTGCACCCTGTTCCCCCAATGGCTGCCAATCGGGGTCAATAACTGGGTCATCTATTACCTCCTCTTCGAGCTCGTGTGCAACTTCGTCTGTGTCACTGTGTCGGTCGGTGGTATAGCGTTCGTGGCGGGGCAACATAGTCTCATCAGGGTCTGATTGTGGATCTGTACCCTGAGAGGGCAATGTGGTGGTCTGAGTCAAAGGAGCAGCATAGTACTCTGGCTGTGGCTGTGCATCAGTGCACTCCATGTCAGAATATACTTGTAATGGGCATGGCCTGTTAAATGTTTCACTTTCTAAGCCAGGGACGGTATGTGTAAAGAGCTCCATGGAGTGACCCGTTGTGTCGCCTGCTGCATCCTTCTCTCTTGTTGTAGTTTTTGCTGAGGAGGACAAGGAAGCGACTTGTCCCTGACCGTGAACATCCACAAGCGACGCGCTGCTTTTACATTTACCAGTTTCGGAAGAGGAGGCAAAAGAGCTAGAGGCTGAGTCTGCAATGTAAGCCAAAACTTGCTGTTGCTGCTCCGCCTTTAAAAGCGGTTTTCCTACTCCCAGCAAAGAGAGCGTTCGAGGCCTTGTGTAGCCTGACGACGAAACTGGCTCCACAGCTCCAGACTTAGGTGGAATATTTTTATCCCCACGACCACCTGATGCTCCACTACCACTACCATCATTACCAGCTGACAATGAACGCCCACGACGACCTCTTGCACCAGACTTCCTCATTGTTTTAAAATCTTAACCAAAGTAACTTTATTTGTTGCTGTCAAACAACTTACACGGTGAGCTATAACTTCAGTATGATTTCAATATCCCTTAACAGGTTGGTGAGACCACAAGGAAAATCAGGCACAATGTTACACACTCTGTTTTCTGTGGCACAAAATCACAGAGATGACACACACGCAGGACTGTCACTCAAGCACTAATGTCAATATTAATCTCCCACCTAATTTATTTTTTTTTTTTTCTCAGGGAGACTTTAGAAACCAAATAATATTAAAAAAAAAAAAAAAAAAAAAGGCTTTCTATGGCCCACAATTAGAGAGAGAGAGGTGGCACACCCAGGAGTCAAGACTGGCGCACAAGCTGAAAGGGCAATATTACTCTCCCACTGTTTTTTTAAGTTTTTTTTTTATTTCAGGGAGACTTTAGAAACCAAATAATATTAAAAAAAAAAAAAAAAAAAATAGGCTTTCTATAGCCCACTGAATGAGAGAGAGAGGTGGCACACCCAGGAGTCAAGACTGGCACACAAGCTGAAAGGGCAATATTACTCTCCCACTGTTTTTTTATGTTTTTTTTTTTTTTTTCAGGGAGACTTTAGAAACCAAATAATAAGAAAAAAAATAAATAAATAAATAGGCTTTCTATAGCCCACTGAATGAGAGATAGCACACACAGCAGTGGCACACAAGCCCTGACTGAGGCCAATATTTTTCTCCCACTGATTGATGTAGTGTTTTTGTGTTGAGGTAGATTTTAGAACACAAATCAAGGAAAAAAAAAAAAAAATGCTTTCTATGGCCCACTGAATGAGAGAGAGGTGGCACACCCAGGAGTCAAGACTGGCACACAAGCTGAAAGGGCAATATTACTCTCCCACTGTTTTTTTATGTATTTTTTGTATTTTAAGGGAGACTTTAGAAACCCAATAATATTTAAAAAAAAAAATAAATAGGCTTTCTATGGCCCACTGAATGAGAGGGAGAGAGGTGGCACACCCAGGAGTCAAGACTGGCACACAAGCTGAAAGGGCAATATTACTCTCCCACTGTTTTTTTATGTATTTTTTTTTTTTTTCAGGGAGACTATAGAAACCCAATAATATTTAAAAAAATAAATAAATAGGCTTTCTATGGCCCACTGAATGAGAGGGAGAGAGGTGGCACACCCAGGAGTCAAGACTGGCACACAAGCTGAAAGGGCAATATTACTCTCCCACTGTTTTTTTATGTTTTTTTTTTTTTTTCAGGGAGACTTTAGAAACCAAATAATATTAAAAAAACCAAAAAAAAAATAGCCTTTCTATGGCCCACTGAATGAGAGAGAGAGGTGGCACACCCAGGAGTCAAGACTGGCACACAAGCTGAAAGGGCAATATTACTCTCCCACTGTTTTTTTATGTATTTTTGGTTTTTTAAGGGAGACTTTAGAAACCCAATAATATTTTTTTTAAAAAATAAATAGGCTTTCTATGGCCCACTGAATGAGAGGGAGAGAGGTGGCACACCCAGGAGTCAAGACTGGCACACAAGCTGAAAGGGCAATATTACTCTCCCACTGTTTTTTTATGTTTTTTGTTTTTTTTTCAGGGAGACTTTAGAAACCAAATAATAAGAAAAAAAATAAATAAATAAATAGGCTTTCTATAGCCCACTGAATGAGAGATAGCACACACAGCAGTGGCACACAAGCCCTGACTGAGGCCAATATTTTTCTCCCACTGATTGATGTAGTGTTTTTGTGTTGAGGTAGATTTTAGAACACAAATCAAGGAAAAAAAAAAAAAAATGCTTTCTATGGCCCACTGAATGAGAGAGAGGTGGCACACCCAGGAGTCAAGACTGGCACACAAGCTGAAAGGGCAATATTACTCTCCCACTGTTTTTTTATGTATTTTTTGTTTTTTAAGGGAGACTTTAGAAACCCAATAATATTTAAAAAAAAAAATAAATAGGCTTTCTATGGCCCACTGAATGAGAGGGAGAGAGGTGGCACACCCAGGAGTCAAGCCTGGCACACAAGCTGAAAGGGCAATATTACTCTCCCACTGTTTTTTTATGTATTTTTTGTTTTTTAAGGGAGACTTTAGAAACCCAATAATATTTAAAAAAAAAAAAAAATAGGCTTTCTATGGCCCACTGAATGAGAGGGAGAGAGGTGGCACACCCAGGAGTCAAGACTGGCACACAAGCTGAAAGGGCAATATTACTCTCCCACTGTTTTTTTAAATTTTTTTTTTTATTTCAGGGAGACTTTAGAAACCAAATAATATTAAAAAAAAAAAAAAAAAAAATAGGCTTTCTATAGCCCACTGAATGAGAGAGAGAGGTGGCACACCCAGGAGTCAAGACTGGCACACAAGCTGAAAGGGCAATATTACTCTCCCACTGTTTTTTTATGTTTTTTTTTTTTTTTTCAGGGAGACTTTAGAAACCAAATAATAAGAAAAAAAATAAATAAATAAATAGGCTTTCTATAGCCCACTGAATGAGAGATAGCACACACAGCAGTGGCACACAAGCCCTGACTGAGGCCAATATTTTTCTCCCACTGATTGATGTAGTGTTTTTGTGTTGAGGTAGATTTTAGAACACAAATCAAGGAAAAAAAAAAAATGCTTTCTATGGCCCACTGAATGAGAGAGAGGTGGCACACCCAGGAGTCAAGACTGGCACACAAGCTGAAAGGGCAATATTACTCTCCCACTGTTTTTTTATGTATTTTTTGTTTTTTAAGGGAGACTTTAGAAACCCAATAATATTTTAAAAAAAAAATAAATAGGCTTTCTATGGCCCACTGAATGAGAGGGAGAGAGGTGGCACACCCAGGAGTCAAGCCTGGCACACAAGCTGAAAGGGCAATATTACTCTCCCACTGTTTTTTTATGTATTTTTGGTTTTTTAAGGGAGACTTTAGAAACCCAATAATATTTAAAAAAAAAAATAAATAGGCTTTCTATGGCCCACTGAATGAGAGGGAGAGAGGTGGCACACCCAGGAGTCAAGACTGGCACACAAGCTGAAAGGGCAATATTACTCTCCCACTGTTTTTTTTTTTTAGGTTTTTTTTTTTTTTTCAGGGAGACTTTAGAAACCAAATAATATTAAAAAAAAAAAAAAAAAAAATAGGCTTTCTATAGCCCACTGAATGAGAGATAGCACACACAGCAGTGGCACACAAGCCCTGACTGAGGCCAATATTTTTCTCCCACTGATTGATGTAGTGTTTTTGTGTTGAGGTAGAATTTAGAACACAAATCACGGAAAAAATAAATAGGCTTTCTATGGCCCACTCAGTGAGAGATGGCACACACAGGGATGGCACTGTAGCAGAAATGCCAATCTTAATCTCCCACAAAAAAAACAAAAAAAAAACAGGGACTGTCCTACAATTACTATCTCCCTGCAGTAATCTAAGCCAGGTATGGCAGGCAGCAATAGGAGTGGACTGATGCACAAATTAAATAAAAAGTGTGGACAAACAAAAAAGATAGCTGTGCAGAAAGGAAGGAACAAGAGGATATGTGCTTTGAAAAAAGCAGTTGGTTTCCACAGTGGCGTACACACAGCAATACAGCTATCACGGAGCCTTCTAGGGCAGCCCAATGAGCTACAGCGCTGAGGGGAAAAAAAAAAAAAAATAGCTTCCACAGTCCCTGCACACCGAAGGTGGTGTTGGACAGTGGAAATCGCTGCAGCACAAGCGGTTTGGTGGTTAGTGGACCCTGCCTAACGCTCTCCCTGCTTCTGACGAAGCGGCAGCAACCTGTCCCTAAGCTCAGATCAGCAGCAGTAAGATGGCGGTCGGCGGGAACGCCCCTTTATAGCCCCTGTGACGCCGCAGACAGCAAGCCAATCACTGCAATGCCCTTCTCTAAGATGGTGGGGACCAGGATCTATGTCATCACGCTGCCCACACTCTGCGTTCACCTTCATTGGCTGAGAAATGGCGCTTTTCGCGTCATTGAAACGCGACTTTGGCGCGAAAGTCGCGTACCGCATGGCCGACAAGCACAGGGGTCGGATCGGGTTTCATGAGACGCCGACTTAGCCAAAAGTCGGCGACTTTTGAAAATGATCGACCCGTTTCGCTCAACCCTAGTCATAACACCCATGTTTGCTATATAACACAATATGCCATTACATGATGTGACAAGCCATCTAGCCTTCTATTTCTGACTGTTACCTTATAGGGCATAGCCAGGAGATTAGGGACAGCCATCATATGAGCGGGGGTGCCATTCTCGTATTTCTTAGGGTGCCAACCTCCGCATCTAGGTAGGCACACATATACAGGTTTTTTGTAGTGTCTAGGGAAATTTCACTTATATCTGCACATCTATGGAATTATGTGAACGTCATCACTGATCTATCACTGGTACTACTATTTTTAGGTGGGTATACCTCTTTATTTGCTAATAGAGGTTGTTAGTGACTGGATTAGTATCAGTCTAGTCCTATTTGGGGAGGAGACCTCCCGTCAGTTTTTGACTCACCTACCATCTAGGCTATTCCTTTTGAGGGTATATTTTTGTTCGTTTTTTTTATTCAATAGAGATTAGAAGCTGCCATAACCTGATCGACTTTGCTACATACAGGCATTGATAAGATTGCCTGCATGTAGCAGAATTACTCACTTGCTATGAGCGCCGACCACCAGTAAGTACAATGGCCGCATTTGAAGGTACCTAATAACCTATTAGTAAGCCATGTGCTTGCCTTTTTTGGGGGAATAAGGTGACTATGCACCTCTGTCCTATAGGTTACAGATGGGTTGGGGGGAATAAAATCACAAAGGTCCGGATCCAAAGTCAGAGTTTCCCAGTGTCTTCTGCGGATTTCCATCACTTTTTTAGATTGGTCGTCAAATGTACCAATTAAACGGGTGATAGAGTTTGAATCGTTATCTGCCTTAGTAACAAGGAGTGAGGATCTATTAGCGTGTAGAGCAACATTATAGGCAGAATATATTATATCTGCCGGATAGCCCCTCTTTCTGAATGGATTCTGTAAATCTATGGAGCGGGTCTTATAATCCGAGAGAGATGAGCAATTTCTCTGCAATCTGGAAAATTGCCCCTTTGGAATTTCTTTTTTCAGAGCGGGGAAGTGGTGACTCCCCCACCTGAGAACATTATTTGTTGCTGTAGGCTTTTGAAAAATCGAGGCACTAAGCGAGCCTTCGGTGGTCCTTGAGAAGAATATATCTTGAAAGCAAAGTGGTCACAGCCTATCTCGTAGGTGAACGAGAGGTCAAGGTAATTAATATTGAGATGGTTCAGAAATTCCATAAAAGACCCTTGGTCACCATCCCACAGGACGAGGATGTCATCGATGTTAGCACCCCAGAACAATATCTTTGGACACCAGATGACATTCTCATCCCTAAAGACACATATCCTCCCACCAGCCAGGAGCAAGCTGGCATACGTGAAGGCACATGGGCTCCCCATTGCTGTGCCCCTGAGCTGATGGTAGAACCTCCTATCAAGCATGAAAAAAATGTGCTGAGGTATAAATCCCAAAAGCTTCAATAGGAACTCATTGTGTGGCACCAGATGGATATCTCTACTTTCAAGGTAGTGGTTAACTGCTTTAAGACCATCCTTGTGTCTCATACTGCTGTATAACACCTCTACGTCTATTGACGCAATGATCATATCAGGCTCAACAGATATTCCCTCCAATTTGTTAAGCAGATCCGTGGAATCCCTTAGATATGAGGGGAGGGCCAACACTAAAGGTCTCAGAAGTCTGTCCAAATATACACTAGAATTCTGAGATAGGGAGTCAATCCCAGAGACGATTAGTCGTCCTTTTAGGGGATTGACTCCCTTATGGATTTTCGGTAGCCACCTTCAGGAATTTTGGTAGCAGATAATTTAACTCATTTTTTTAAATCAAACTTGTGTTAGAATTTTTGTTAGCTCCAGAGTGTAGTCCTTAGTTGGATCCCGTCTAAGTATTTCGTATGTGGATTTATCTGATAGCAATGTTAAGCACATCTCCACATATCAAGAATTGATTCTCTATTACCTTCTGAATTGACCTGGTCTACCCAACAAACAATCAAAATAATGAGACACGAGGAACTGAACTGGGGCACAATTTTACACTCTTGTCTTGCTAAAGCTAAAAAATTAAACATCTGTCCAGATGCAACTGATAAATGGAGACCAGCAGTAGTGTATATAGAAATCACTTGGCCCTATAAAAAAGTCCTAATTGCCTCCACCTCCCTCCACAGTTATCGCAAAAATATTTGGCAGAGTAGAGGGGTCATACCTCACAGCTTTTAAAATGAAGCAGAGGGACACATAGTGTGGCAGGTACACAGTAATTCATAGTGAAGTTGTTCTCGCCCTCTACTACACCCCTTTTATGACCCTTATAGAGTATGATTCCTTCTAAAAGGCCCCATTACTGCATAATACCCCCAAAGTGAATTTCCCTCACCATTTCACCCCACAGTCCCTCCCACATGATCAGTATCATGACACCACAGTGCCTCTAGTAGAGATGAGCAAACTTGTTCGTAAAACGTTTGCCAATTTCAAATTGGGCACGAACGTAACACATTCGGATTCGTGTTTGGTTTCCCAAGCATTTATCCTCAAAGTCAGCAAAATTCGGTGACAGTTCAGTAAATGATCGCGTTTCCACTAATGCTTTTGTTTTCATTTTGTCTAGGATAGTGGTGCTGTATGATGATAGGGCGGAATGCGTTTTATGAGGGGAGAGGGTGTGTCTAGGTCAGAGTTGCTGCGGAGTGTACCATAATTTTTTTTTCTATAATAACTTAATGTGTGTACATTCCGGCAGCTAATCAGGTCGCAAAAATCTTCCATAACATCATGACACAAGGTCTTCTCTGATTGGCTGCAAAAGTCACATTTCCCTTTCCATATAAAAAGCTCGACATCTTCTTTTGCTGTTGCCATTTTCTCAGTGTTAAAGTGCAGAGAAGCCACTCCTGTTAGTGTTGCTGCTGCTGAAAGAGAACTTAACAGTTAGCTAGATAGGATCCTGTCCTGTGTGAAATTGATCTTCCGGCATCTAACTAGATTGTGCTAAACCTGTGTTTCAGTCTCAGGAGGCCCCATTTGCTAATAGAAATTGTTTGGGCAAAAAGTGTGTTGCAGTGAGGAATCAGAATTCCAGATTACCTCTTAAAAATCATAAGGCATAGGAGTGTTGTTCAGGCACACTAAGAAAATAAATAGTGATTGTTCATTTACTGACAGGTGACTGACAGCTGTGGGCCTAAGGTTCTTAAACAGAAGGTTACAAGGGGAAAAATATACATACAACATGAGTGGGAAAAAGCAAGATCAAGGGGGAAGGGGAAATAGGCTTGGTGTTTGACGTGTACGTGGGTTAGGTGTTAATGTTAACGAAAGCTCAACTGAACAAACCCTGTCTCATCCTATCCAAAGACCACTGACAACATCTGTTACTGGACGGGCTACTCCACTCTCTTTGACAGCCACACAGCAGTATGCCTTGTAGATGAGGGCCAGAAACCTAATGTGCTCCAGTGGATTGCAAGCGTGGCATCAAGTGGCCTCTCCTCTTCCTCCTCCATGTTGACATCACACACAGTACAATCCCCAGAGGTGGCACAAATCACCCTTGTTTCCCCAGCGTCACTATTTTCCAAATGCCCAACTGACTGTGGGGAACCACAGATGGGTCATTCTGCAGAGCTGTTCACACATTGTATTTCATGGGCATCAGAGGTCTGCTCCAAAGATTCACAGAATCCAGAAGAGGAAAGCATCTGCACCGATGTCCAAAATTTTTTCATGTTGGATCCGGGGCCGGACGAAGTAGTGTCCGAGCAGAATCCAGACCCTCGTTATCAGACATTAACCACCACAGATGGAGGTGATCCTGATAAGACTCAGATTCCAGAGGCACACACGGACTGTACTGTGGTGTAAGGGCAGGAAGAGGAGGAGGGTGACTCTTAGGGTGAAGAGTGTGAGAACAGAGAGGGTGATGATGAGGTTGTAGATCTCACTTGGTGTGAACCAAAAGGTACTCAGCTGAGTAGCTCAACAGAGGAGGTGGAGGAGGAGGAAGATGAGATTATGTTGTGGCTTGCCGTACAGACACAGAGAGATGCAACAACCACAAGCACTGCTCCTCAGCCACAACTGTGGCTTTGGTCAGCACCGGTTGCGAGTCTGCAGTTTAGAAGGGTGGCAAAGGCTGCTTAGCTTGGTTTTTTTTGAGACAGCAAAAGTATGACCCAATTCAATTGGTGCACTATCTTCAACATGATGCCCATGTTCTTAGGCTTAGAAATAGTGCTGACTACTGGTTTTCCACTCTGTTAGACCCATGGTACAAGAGTAAATTTTACCATATGCTTCCCCCTGGAGAGGGACACGCACATTATGGACCATCGAAACACGCTTGTAGACAATCTTAAGAGTGGTTTTCCCCCAAGACTACAGTGAGGCACACAGTGTGCATCGCAGTTCTAGACTTCCAGCCCCGAGAACACCCAGGTGTCATCGCAAAAACATTAGCAGCAATGTAAGTGGCATAAGCAATTTCTGTGAGTCACTTCACGCATTTCTAGACCAGCCCATGCACCAGCAGAACAGAGTACAAATCTGACACATTGTGAACGACTTGAGAGGATGGTGCAGGAGTAGCTTGAGCTCAATATAAATGCTATCAGGGGTAATTTGGACCCTTTTGCTTTTTTGGTGTTTGGTCTCCTTCATGTGTGTTGCCTGAAGCAGTAGGGCTCCCAGACAGGCAGTCCTGCACTTTCTTTTACTCAACTACCTGTGTTATCCAAATGAACTGCAGTGACCTCAGTGAGATCACTGCTAGCATAGTGAGAAAAAGTCTCACGATGCAGAGGCTGGAAATGCAGCCTCTATGACCTACAGTAACCTCAATGATGTCACTGCTAGTCACTGAGGCTGTGCTCGCAGCAGCTCATTCCCCAGTGGTTCTCAGCCTGGACGGCCGCATCTTGGCACAGTCCAGGTTGAAAACTGTTTATTCCCCAGACATGGATTACGGAATGGGACAGAACAAACGACGGACAGGTGCGGGATATGGTTGTTTTTTTATTTTTGTTTTAATACAGGAGATGAGGGATTCAATGGATGTGATGTGTGTTATGTGAGTATAACTGTGTTTGTTATTTTTAAATATAAAAGGAAAAGTGTGTTTTGCTTTATTTCAAATAAAGAACTTTATTCTGGCTGTATGTTTATTTACCATACAACTATAGGGTTAGTAATGGATAGGTTTCTTATAGTCGCCTTTCCTTTGCTAATCTGTGGGCTTGATGTCACAGGACAATACAAAGGGGACATCAACCCTAGAAATGTGCGGCGTCAGCTGATCCCTAAGCGCATGCCACGGCAATTAGGGATCAGCTGACGCCGCACAGTCTGAAGAAGGCGGAGGGAGATGAGTGAGAGGCGAAGATATGCACTGCGTATGCCCATGAATCAGAGCCCCGCAGTGTGAATAAACCAGAAGACACTGTGGGGCGGGATCTCGGGCAGCGCGGCCGCAAAGGTGCAGTCAGCCTGACATCAAATGATGTCAGAAAATGGGCAGCGCTAACTGCGCATGGCCGAGGGATAACATAACAGCGCAGGCTCCGGGACAGACTCAAAGAATGCTCAGGAGGTGGCGCACGGCGCCAAGGGGGTATGATTGACAGCTGTGCTGCGTCTGATTAGGAAGGAAAGTCCCGCTACCGGGACTTTCACGGTATGAGGGGACACATTTTATAAGTGCTTAGTTCAGCGTGTGCAAGGAGCATAACTGAAAGAACCACCTTTTCCTTGTGCAGCATTAGTGCTGCACAAGGTGGATCTTTTAGTTACAAACGCCTGGGGGGGAGACGGGTTCGCTTTAATTTCTGTAGTAGTGTGAGTTTGGAGGGAGCAGGAGAAATTGCCAGATACACAGCAGGGGATCAGCTGACATTACTGAACCCCAATAACATGGCAGCAAGTGTTGACTGTGCAGACAGCACTTCCGAGCAGCAACTGGCAGTGTTGGAGCCCAGGGATTACAGGAGAAACAGAGTGTAGGCCGAGGCCTAATTGGAGCAAGTTTCAAATCTGTAGTAGTGTGAGTGTGGAGTTAGCAGGAGCAATTGCCGGATACACAGCTGGGGATCAGCTGACGTTACTGAACCCCAATAACAGAGGAGCAACTTTGACTGCGCAGACAGCACTTCTGGGCAGCAACTGGCGGTGTTGGAGCCCAGGGTCAATGCTAGAAACTGAGTGGAGAAATTGCTGCACACACAGCAGGGGAGCAGCTGGTATTACTGAACCCCAATAACACTGGAGCAGGTGTTGACTGTGCAGACAGCACTTCCGGGCAGCAACTGGTGGTGTTGGAGCCCAGGGTCAATGCTAGAAACTGAGTGGAGAAATTGAACACATATACACGTAACCACACTGGCGCAAAGCACATAACTTAGATTTGAAACTAGCGCATGGCCGTGCAGCCATGCGAACCTTTTATAGCTGCAGCAAGTACAGGACATTCCTAGAAGGACCAATGAGAGGCTGCCACAGAGCCTGAGCAACTTCAGGACCTTCCTGGAGAACCAATGGGTTTTGCTGCAGTATCTAAGCATGTGACCCTCAATCTCCAATGAGAGATCTTACCCTGGGCATGCTCAGAAGGGGAAAAGCAGGACTTAGTCCCAAAAGCGTCTGCTCACCGCTGCCCAGCACTGGCTTCAATGGCAGAAGCTGGAAAAGCAGCAGTAACCCTTTGCACAGAGTCAGACTGAGCGAGACGCTGGGATGGACGTCTCCGCTGAGCAGGCTCCACTGTGGCAGGAGAATGGGAGACCGCAGCGGAAATGGCCGAGATTCCCCCTGTGCAGAGGCGGGAACTCGACCCCTAACAATGAGGGCCTTATGTCCTTGCAGGCCGCACATTGCTGGTGTTGTGGGCTTCCCAGGACCAGATGTTTTTTGTCAGTTCAATGAGGGAGTCCACCATTCCAAAATAAACTCTTTACTGAACGGTAATTTGATATGGGTTATACACAAGTAATAGCAGGTACAATATCTTATGGATGTTTCTTTCACAGTATGAAGCATTTTAGTATACTCCAGGGATTTAAAGATACACTGTTTCTCCCTACTTTACCACAACCCAGCTTTAACCCCTTCACCCCCAAGGGTGGTTTGCACGTTATGGACCGGGCCAATTTTTACAATTCTGACCACTGTCCCTTTATGAGGTTATAACTCTGGAACGCTTCAACGGATCCTGGTGATTCTGACATTGTTTTCTCGTGACATATTCTACTTTATGATAGTGGTAAAATTTCTTTGATATTACCTGCGTTTATTTGTGAAAAAAATGGAAATTTGGTGAAAATTTTGAAAATTTCGCAATTTTCCAAATTTGAATTTTTATGCAATTAAATCACAGTGATATGTCACACAAAATACTTAATAAGTAACATTTCCCATATGTCTACTTTACATCAGCACCATTTTGGAACTAAATTTTTTTTTGTTAGGGAGTTATAAGGGTTAAAAGTTGACCAGCAATTTCTCATTTTTACAACACCATTTTTTTTTAGGGACCACATCTCATTTGAAGTCATTTTGAGGGGTCTATATGATAGAAAATACCCAAGTGTGACACCATTCTAAAAACTGCACCGCTCAAGGTGCTCAAAACCACATTCAAAAAGTTTATTAACCCTTCAGGTGATTCACAGGAATTTTTGGAATGTTTAAATAAAAATGAACATTTAACTTTTTTTCACACAAAATTTACTTCAGCTCCAATTTGTTTTATTTTACCAAGGGTAACAGGAGAAAATGGACCCCAACAGATGTTATACAATTTTTCCTGAGTACGCCGATACCCCATATGTGGGGGTAAACCACTGTTTGGGCGCATGACAGAGCTCGGAAGCGAAGGAGCGCCATTTGACTTTTCAATGCAAAATTGACTGGAATTGAGATGGGACGCCATGTTGCGTTTGGAGAACCACTGATGTGCCTAAACATTGAAACCCCCCACAAGTGACACCATTTTGGAAAGTAGACCCCCTAAGGAACTTATCTAGAGGTGTGGCGAGCACTTTGACCCACCAAGTGCTTCACAGAAGTTTATAATGCAGAACCGTAAAAATAAAAAATCATATTTTTTCACAAAAATGATCTTTTCGCCCCCAATTTTTTATTTTCCCAAGGGTAAGAGAAGAAATTGGACCCCAATAGTTGTTGTACAATTTGTCCTGAGTACGCTGATACCCCATATGTGGGGGTAAACCACTGTTTGGGCGCATGGGAGAGCTCGGAAGGGAAGGAGCGCCGTTTGACTTTTCACTGCAAAATTGACAGGAATTGAGATGGGACACCATGTCGCGTTTGGAGAGCCACTGATGTGCCTAAACATTGAAACCCCCCACAAGTGACACCATTTTGGAAAGTAGACCCCCTAAGGAACTTATCTAGAGGTGTGGTGAGCACTTTGACCCACCAAGTGCTTCACAGAAGTTTATAATGCAGAGCCGTAAAAATAAAACAAAAATTTTTTCCCACAAAAATTATATTTTAGCCCCCAGTTTTGTATTTTCCCAAGTGTAACAGGAGAAATTGGACCCCAAAAGTTGTTGTCCAACTTGTCCTGAGTACGCTGATACCCCATATGTGGGGGGGAACCACCGTTTGGGCGCATGGGAGGGCTCGGAAGGGATGGAGCGCCATTTGGAATGCAGACTTGGATGGAATGGTCTGCAGGCGTCACATTGCGTTTGCAGAGCCCCTAATGTACCTAAACAGTAAAAAAACCCCACAAGTGACACCATTTTGGAAAGTAGACCCCCTAAGGAACTCATCTAGATGTGTTGTGAGAGATTTGAACCCCTGTTATGACCCCAATGGCAGAGGGTCTCAAAAGTACAGACCAAGTCTGCAAACACAAAAAAACCAGCTCTTAGGGCAGTGGTAACTGGGCTGACCATATATCTAATCCTAGCACCACAAATAGCAGCAGCCGGGGAACGTGCCTACGTTGGTTCTAGACGTCTCGCGCCAGCCGGAGAACTAACAAACCCTAGAAGGGAAAAGATAGACCTTTCTTGCCTCCAGAGAAAAGACCCCAAAAGTTGGATACAAGCCCCCAACAAATAATAACGGTGAGGTAAGGAGAAAAGACAAACGAAAGAATGAACTAGATATTTAGCAAAGAGAGGCCCACTGACTAATAGCAGAATATGGTAAGATGACTTATACGGTCAGCAAAAACCCTATCAAAATTTCCACGCTGGATATTCAAGAACCCCCGAACCGTCTAACGGCCCGGGGGGAGAACACCAGCCCCCTAGAGCTTCCAGCAAAATCAGGAATCACATTTAGTACAAGCTGGACAAAAAATAAGAGCTATGCAAATAACCAAAAAACAAGGAAGCAGGACTTAGCTTAATTTTGCAAGATCCAGGACCAGCAGACAGGAGCAAACAGAAAGGAACTGATTACAACGATGCCAGGCACAGGACTGAGAATCCAGGAAGTTTATATAGCAACACCCCTGGACTAACGACCCAGGTGGGTGCCAAACTGAGGAAAGACAATCCCAGAGTCATATCACTAGTGACCACAAGAGGGAGCCAAAAAAGTCTAATTCACAACAGTACCCCCCCTTTAAGGAGGGGTCACCAAACCCTCACCAAGACCACCAGGGCGATCAGGATGAGCAGCGTGAAAGGCACGAACTAAATCGGCCGCATGCACATCAGAGGCAACCACCCAGGAATTATCCTCCTGACCATAGCCCTTCCACTTGAACAGATACTGAAGCCTCCGCCTGGAGAGACGAGAATCCAAGATCTTCTCCACCACGTACTCCAACTCGCCCTCAACCAACACCGGAGCAGGAGGCTCAACAGAAGGAACCACAGGTACAACGTACCGCCGCAACAAAGACCTATGGAACACGTTGTGAATGGCAAATGACACCGGAAGATCCAAGCGAAAGGACACAGGATTAAGGATTTCCAATATCTTGTAAGGACCGATGAAGCGAGGCTTAAATTTAGGAGAGGAGACCTTCATAGGAACAAATCGAGAAGACAGCCATACCAAATCCCCAACACGAAGTCGGGGACCCACACCGCGGCGGCGGTTGGCAAAACGCTGAGCCTTCTCCTGTGACAACTTTAAGTTGTCCACCACATGATTCCAGATCTGCTGCAACCTATCCACCACGGAATCTACCCCAGGACAGTCAGAAGGCTCCACATGTCCCGAGGAAAAACGAGGATGGAAACCAGAGTTGCAAAAAAAAATGGCAAAACCAAAGTAGCGGAACTAGCCCGATTATTAAGGGCAAACTCAGCCAACGGCAAGAAGGTCACCCAATCATCCTGATCTGCAGAAACAAAACACCTCAAATAAGCCTCCAGAGTCTGATTAGTTCGCTCCGTTTGTCCATTAGTCTGAGGATGAAAGGCAGACGAAAACGACAAATCAATGGCCATCTTAGCACAAAAGGATCGCCAGAACCTGGAAACAAACTGGGATCCTCTGTCAGACACAATAGTCTCAGGAATGCCGTGTAAACGAACCACATTCTGAAAGAACAAAGGAACCAGATCGGAAGAGGAAGGCAGCTTAGGCAAAGATACCAAATGGACCATCTTGGAAAAGTGATCACATACCACCCAGATGACAGACATGCCCTGAGACACCGGAAGATCTGAAATGAAATCCATGGAAATGTGTGTCCAAGGCCTCTTCGGGACAGGCAAGGGCAAGAGCAACCCGCTGGCACGAGAACAGCAAGGCTTAGCTCGAGCACAAGTCCCACAGGACTGCACAAATGACCGCACATCCCGTGACAAGGAAGGCCACCAAAAGGACCTAGCCACCAGATCTCTGGTGCCAAAAATTCCCGGATGCCCTGCCAACACCGAGGAATGAACCTCGGAAATGACTCTGCTGGTCCACTTATCAGGAACAAACAGTCTGTCAGGTGGACAAGAGTCAGGTCTACCAGCCTGAAATCTCTGCAACACACGTCGCAAATCCGGAGAAATGGCTGACAGGATAACTCCCTCTTTGAGAATACCAACTGGTTCTGCGACTCCAGGAGAGTCAGGCACAAAGCTCCTTGAAAGAGCATCAGCCTTCACATTCTTTGAACCTGGTAAATACAAGACCACAAAGTCAAAACGGGAGAAAAACAATGACCAGCGGGCCTGTCTAGGATTCAGGCGTTTAGCAGACTCGAGATACATCAGATTTTTGTGATCAGTCAAGACCACCACACGATGCTTAGCACCCTCGAGCCAATGACGCCACTCCTCAAATGCCCACTTCATGGCTAACAACTCCCGATTGCCAACATCATAATTCCGCTCAGCAGGCGAAAACTTCCTAGAGAAAAAAGCACATGGTCTCATTACAGAGCAACCAGGGCCTCTCTGCGACAAAACGGCCCCTGCCCCAATCTCAGAAGCATCCACTTCAACCTGAAAGGGAAGTGAGACATCAGGCTGGCACAAAACAGGCGCCGAAGTAAACCGGCGCTTCAACTCTTGAAAAGCTTCCACGGCTGCAGGAGCCCAGTTAGCAACATCAGAACCTTTCTTGGTCATATCCGTCAAAGGTTTAACAACGCTAGAAAAATTAGCGATAAAACGACGGTAGAAGTTAGCAAAACCCAAGAACTTCTGAAGACTCTTAACTGACGTGGGTTGAGTCCAATCATGAATAGCTCGGACCTTGACTGGGTCCATCTCCACCGCAGAAGGGGAAAAAATAAAACCCAAAAAGGGAACCTTCTGTACTCCAAAGAGACACTTTGAACCCTTAACAAACAAAGCATTCTCACGCAAAACCTGAAACACCATCCTGACCTGCTCTACATGCGAGTCCCAATCATCAGAAAAAAACAGAATATCATCCAGATAAACAATCATAAATTTATCCAGATACTTCCGGAAAATATCATGCATAAAGGACTGAAACACTGAAGGAGCATTAGAGAGCCCGAAAGGCATCACCAAGTACTCAAAATGACCTTCGGGCGTATTAAATGCAGTTTTCCATTCATCTCCTTGCTTAATGCGCACAAGGTTGTACGCACCACGAAGATCTATCTTGGTGAACCACTTGGCACCTTTAATCCGGGCAAACAAGTCCGACAACAGAGGCAAAGGATACTGAAATTTAACAGTGATTTTATTCAGAAGCCGATAGTCAATACAAGGTCTCAAAGATCCGTCCTTCTTAGCCACAAAAAAGAATCCCGCACCAAGAGGGGAAGAGGATGGACGGATATGCCCCTTCTCCAGAGATTCCTTGATATAAGAACGCATTGCGGTATGCTCAGGTACAGACAGATTAAATAATCTTCCCTTAGGAAATTTACTACCTGGAATCAAATCTATAGCGCAGTCACAGTCCCTATGAGGAGGAAGAGCACTGGACCTGGACTCGCTGAATACATCCTGGTAATCAGACAAATACTCAGGAACTTCCGAAGGAGTAGAGGAAGCAATAGACACCGGCGGGGAATCACCATGAATTCCCTGACAGCCCCAACTTGACACAGACATTGCCTTCCAATCCAAGACTGGATTATGGGTCTGTAACCATGGCAGACCCAAAACGACCAAATCATGCATTTTATGCAGAACAAGAAAACGAATCACCTCCCGATGTTCAGGAGTCATGCACATGGTTACCTGTGTCCAAAACTGCGGTTTATTTTCCGCCAATGGCGTAGCATCAATACCTCTAAGAGGGATAGGATTTACCAATGGCTCAAGAACAAAACCACAGCGCTTGGCAAACGACAGATCCATAAGACTCAGGGCAGCACCTGAATCCACAAACGCCATAACAGGGTAGGAGGACAATGAGCAAATTAAAGTCACAGACAAAATAAATTTAGGTTGTAAATTACCAATGGCGATAGGACTAACAACCCTAGTTAGGCGTTTAGAGCATGCTGATATAACATGTGTAGAATCACCACAGTAAAAACACAACCCATTCTGACGTCTATGATTTTTCCGTTCATTTCTAGTCTGAATTCTACCACATTGCATTAAATCAGGTGTTTGTTCAGACAACACCACCAGAGGATTCGCGGCTTTGCGCTCCCGCAAACGCCGGTCAATTTGAATAGCCAGCGCTAGGGTTGAGCGAAACGGGTCGATCATTTTCAAAAGTCGCCGACTTTTGGCTAAGTCGGCGTCTCATGAAACCCGATCCGACCCCTGTGCTTGTCGGCCATGCGGTACGCGACTTTCGCGCCAAAGTCGCGTTT
Organism: Ranitomeya variabilis; assembly: GCF_051348905.1. Taxonomy (NCBI): domain Eukaryota; kingdom Metazoa; phylum Chordata; class Amphibia; order Anura; family Dendrobatidae; genus Ranitomeya; species Ranitomeya variabilis. The sequence goes on along the minus strand of NC_135232.1, from coordinate 655,666,195 downwards.
CAATGACGCGAAAAGCGCCATTTCTCAGCCAATGAAGGTGAACGCAGAGTGTGGGCAGCGTGATGACATAGATCCTGGTCCCCACCATCTTAGAGATGGGCATTGCAGTGATTGGCTTGCTGTCTGCGGCGTCACAGGGGCTATAAAGGGGCGTTCCCGCCGACCGCCATCTTACTGCTGCTGATCTGAGCTTAGGGACAGGTTGCTGCCGCTTCGTCAGAAGCAGGGAGAGCGTTAGGCAGGGTCCACTAACCACCAAACCGCTTGTGCTGCAGCGATTTCCACTGTCCAACACCACCTTCGGTGTGCAGGGACTGTGGAAGCTATTTTTTTTTTTTTTTCCCCTCAGCGCTGTAGCTCATTGGGCTGCCCTAGAAGGCTCCGTGATAGCTGTATTGCTGTGTGTACGCCACTGTGGAAACCAACTGCTTTTTTCAAAGCACATATCCTCTTGTTCCTTCCTTTCTGCACAGCTATCTTTTTTGTTTGTCCACACTTTTTATTTAATTTGTGCATCAGTCCACTCCTATTGCTGCCTGCCATACCTGGCTTAGATTACTGCAGGGAGATAGTAATTGTAGGACAGTCCCTGTTTTTTTTTTGTTTTTTTTGTGGGAGATTAAGATTGGCATTTCTGCTACAGTGCCATCCCTGTGTGTGCCATCTCTCACTGAGTGGGCCATAGAAAGCCTATTTATTTTTTCCGTGATTTGTGTTCTAAATTCTACCTCAACACAAAAACACTACATCAATCAGTGGGAGAAAAATATTGGCCTCAGTCAGGGCTTGTGTGCCACTGCTGTGTGTGCTATCTCTCATTCAGTGGGCTATAGAAAGCCTATTTTTTTTTATTTTTTTTTTAATATTATTTGGTTTCTAAAGTCTCCCTGAAAAAAAAAAAAAAACCTAAAAAAAAAAAACAGTGGGAGAGTAATATTGCCCTTTCAGCTTGTGTGCCAGTCTTGACTCCTGGGTGTGCCACCTCTCTCCCTCTCATTCAGTGGGCCATAGAAAGCCTATTTATTTCTTTTTTTAAATATTATTGGGTTTCTAAAGTCTCCCTTAAAAAACAAAAAATACATAAAAAAACAGTGGGAGAGTAATATTGCCCTTTCAGCTTGTGTGCCAGGCTTGACTCCTGGGTGTGCCACCTCTCTCCCTCTCATTCAGTGGGCCATAGAAAGCCTATTTATTTTTTTTTTTAAATATTATTGGGTTTCTAAAGTCTCCCTTAAAAAACAAAAAATACATAAAAAAACAGTGGGAGAGTAATATTGCCCTTTCAGCTTGTGTGCCAGTCTTGACTCCTGGGTGTGCCACCTCTCTCTCATTCAGTGGGCCATAGAAAGCATTTTTTTTTTTTTTTCCTTGATTTGTGTTCTAAAATCTACCTCAACACAAAAACACTACATCAATCAGTGGGAGAAAAATATTGGCCTCAGTCAGGGCTTGTGTGCCACTGCTGTGTGTGCTATCTCTCATTCAGTGGGCTATAGAAAGCCTATTTATTTATTTATTTTTTTTCTTATTATTTGGTTTCTAAAGTCTCCCTGAAAAAAAAAAAAAAAACATAAAAAAACAGTGGGAGAGTAATATTGCCCTTTCAGCTTGTGTGCCAGTCTTGACTCCTGGGTGTGCCACCTCTCTCTCTCATTCAGTGGGCTATAGAAAGCCTATTTTTTTTTTTTTTTTTTTTTATATTATTTGGTTTCTAAAGTCTCCCTGAAATAAAAAAAAAACTTAAAAAAACAGTGGGAGAGTAATATTGCCCTTTCAGCTTGTGTGCCAGTCTTGACTCCTGGGTGTGCCACCTCTCTCCCTCTCATTCAGTGGGCCATAGAAAGCCTATTTATTTTTTTTTTAAAATATTATTGGGTTTCTAAAGTCTCCCTTAAAAAACAAAAAATACATAAAAAAACAGTGGGAGAGTAATATTGCCCTTTCAGCTTGTGTGCCAGTCTTGACTCCTGGGTGTGCCACCTCTCTCTCATTCAGTGGGCCATAGAAAGCATTTTTTTTTTTTTTCCTTGATTTGTGTTCTAAAATCTACCTCAACACAAAAACACTACATCAATCAGTGGGAGAAAAATATTGGCCTCAGTCAGGGCTTGTGTGCCACTGCTGTGTGTGCTATCTCTCATTCAGTGGGCTATAGAAAGCCTATTTATTTATTTATTTTTTTTCTTATTATTTGGTTTCTAAAGTCTCCCTGAAAAAAAAAAAAAAAACATAAAAAAACAGTGGGAGAGTAATATTGCCCTTTCAGCTTGTGTGCCAGTCTTGACTCCTGGGTGTGCCACCTCTCTCCCTCTCATTCAGTGGGCCATAGAAAGCCTATTTATTTTTTTTTTTAAATATTATTGGGTTTCTAAAGTCTCCCTTAAAAAACAAAAAATACATAAAAAAACAGTGGGAGAGTAATATTGCCCTTTCAGCTTGTGTGCCAGGCTTGACTCCTGGGTGTGCCACCTCTCTCTCATTCAGTGGGCCATAGAAAGCATTTTTTTTTTTTTTTCCTTGATTTGTGTTCTAAAATCTACCTCAACACAAAAACACTACATCAATCAGTGGGAGAAAAATATTGGCCTCAGTCAGGGCTTGTGTGCCACTGCTGTGTGTGCTATCTCTCATTCAGTGGGCTATAGAAAGCCTATTTATTTATTTATTTTTTTTCTTATTATTTGGTTTCTAAAGTCTCCCTGAAAAAAAAAAAAAAACATAAAAAAACAGTGGGAGAGTAATATTGCCCTTTCAGCTTGTGTGCCAGTCTTGACTCCTGGGTGTGCCACCTCTCTCTCTCATTCAGTGGGCTATAGAAAGCCTATTTTTTTTTTTATTTTTTTTTAATATTATTTGGTTTCTAAAGTCTCCCTGAAATAAAAAAAAAACTTAAAAAAACAGTGGGAGAGTAATATTGCCCTTTCAGCTTGTGTGCCAGTCTTGACTCCTGGGTGTGCCACCTCTCTCCCTCTCATTCAGTGGGCCATAGAAAGCCTATTTATTTATTTTTTTAAATATTATTGGGTTTCTAAAGTCTCCCTTAAAAAACAAAAAATACATAAAAAAACAGTGGGAGAGTAATATTGCCCTTTCAGCTTGTGTGCCAGGCTTGACTCCTGGGTGTGCCACCTCTCTCCCTCTCATTCAGTGGGCCATAGAAAGCCTATTTATTTTTTTTTTAAAATATTATTGGGTTTCTAAAGTCTCCCTTAAAAAACAAAAAATACATAAAAAAACAGTGGGAGAGTAATATTGCCCTTTCAGCTTATGTGCCAGGCTTGACTCCTGGGTGTGCCACCTCTCTCTCATTCAGTGGGCCATAGAAAGCATTTTTTTTTTTTTTCCTTGATTTGTGTTCTAAAATCTACCTCAACACAAAAACACTACATCAATCAGTGGGAGAAAAATATTGGCCTCAGTCAGGGCTTGTGTGCCACTGCTGTGTGTGCTATCTCTCATTCAGTGGGCTATAGAAAGCCTATTTATTTATTTATTTTTTTTCTTATTATTTGGTTTCTAAAGTCTCCCTGAAAAAAAAAAAAAAAACATAAAAAAACAGTGGGAGAGTAATATTGCCCTTTCAGCTTGTGTGCCAGTCTTGACTCCTGGGTGTGCCACCTCTCTCCCTCTCATTCAGTGGGCCATAGAAAGCCTATTTATTTATTTTTTAAAATATTATTGGGTTTCTAAAGTCTCCCTTAAAAAACAAAAAATACATAAAAAAACAGTGGGAGAGTAATATTGCCCTTTCAGCTTGTGTGCCAGTCTTGACTCCTGGGTGTGCCACCTCTCTCTCATTCAGTGGGCCATAGAAAGCATTTTTTTTTTTTTTTCCTTGATTTGTGTTCTAAAATCTACCTCAACACAAAAACACTACATCAATCAGTGGGAGAAAAATATTGGCCTCAGTCAGGGCTTGTGTGCCACTGCTGTGTGTGCTATCTCTCATTCAGTGGGCTATAGAAAGCCTATTTATTTATTTATTTTTTTTCTTATTATTTGGTTTCTAAAGTCTCCCTGAAAAAAAAAAAAAAAACATAAAAAAACAGTGGGAGAGTAATATTGCCCTTTCAGCTTGTGTGCCAGTCTTGACTCCTGGGTGTGCCACCTCTCTCTCTCATTCAGTGGGCTATAGAAAGCCTATTTTTTTTTTTTTTTTTTTTTAATATTATTTGGTTTCTAAAGTCTCCCTGAAATAAAAAAAAAACTTAAAAAAACAGTGGGAGAGTAATATTGCCCTTTCAGCTTGTGTGCCAGTCTTGACTCCTGGGTGTGCCACCTCTCTCCCTCTCATTCAGTGGGCCATAGAAAGCCTATTTATTTTTTTTTTTAAATATTATTGGGTTTCTAAAGTCTCCCTTAAAAAACAAAAAATACATAAAAAAACAGTGGGAGAGTAATATTGCCCTTTCAGCTTGTGTGCCAGGCTTGACTCCTGGGTGTGCCACCTCTCTCCCTCTCATTCAGTGGGCCATAGAAAGCCTATTTATTTTTTTTTTTAAATATTATTGGGTTTCTAAAGTCTCCCTTAAAAAACAAAAAATACATAAAAAAACAGTGGGAGAGTAATATTGCCCTTTCAGCTTGTGTGCCAGTCTTGACTCCTGGGTGTGCAACCTCTCTCTCATTCAGTGGGCCATAGAAAGCATTTTTTTTTTTTTTCCTTGATTTGTGTTCTAAAATCTACCTCAACACAAAAACACTACATCAATCAGTGGGAGAAAAATATTGGCCTCAGTCAGGGCTTGTGTGCCACTGCTGTGTGTGCTATCTCTCATTCAGTGGGCTATAGAAAGCCTATTTATTTATTTATTTTTTTTCTTATTATTTGGTTTCTAAAGTCTCCCTGAAAAAAAAAAAAAAAACATAAAAAAACAGTGGGAGAGTAATATTGCCCTTTCAGCTTGTGTGCCAGTCTTGACTCCTGGGTGTGCCACCTCTCTCCCTCTCATTCAGTGGGCCATAGAAAGCCTATTTATTTTTTTTTTTAAATATTATTGGGTTTCTAAAGTCTCCCTTAAAAAACAAAAAATACATAAAAAAACAGTGGGAGAGTAATATTGCCCTTTCAGCTTGTGTGCCAGTCTTGACTCCTGGGTGTGCCACCTCTCTCTCATTCAGTGGGCCATAGAAAGCATTTTTTTTTTTTTTTCCTTGATTTGTGTTCTAAAATCTACCTCAACACAAAAACACTACATCAATCAGTGGGAGAAAAATATTGGCCTCAGTCAGGGCTTGTGTGCCACTGCTGTGTGTGCTATCTCTCATTCAGTGGGCTATAGAAAGCCTATTTATTTATTTATTTTTTTTCTTATTATTTGGTTTCTAAAGTCTCCCTGAAAAAAAAAAAAAAAACATAAAAAAACAGTGGGAGAGTAATATTGCCCTTTCAGCTTGTGTGCCAGTCTTGACTCCTGGGTGTGCCACCTCTCTCTCTCATTCAGTGGGCTATAGAAAGCCTATTTTTTTTTTTTTTTTTTTTAATATTATTTGGTTTCTAAAGTCTCCCTGAAATAAAAAAAAAACTTAAAAAAACAGTGGGAGAGTAATATTGCCCTTTCAGCTTGTGCGCCAGTCTTGACTCCTGGGTGTGCCACCTCTCTCTCTCTAATTGTGGGCCATAGAAAGCCTTTTTTTTTTTTTTTTTTTTTAATATTATTTGGTTTCTAAAGTCTCCCTGAGAAAAAAAAATAAATAAATTAGGTGGGAGATTAATATTGACATTAGTGCTTGAGTGACAGTCCTGCGTGTGTGTCATCTCTGTGATTTTGTGCCACAGAAAACAGAGTGTGTAACATTGTGCCTGATTTTCCTTGTGGTCTCACCAACCTGTTAAGGGATATTGAAATCATACTGAAGTTATAGCTCACCGTGTAAGTTGTTTGACAGCAACAAATAAAGTTACTTTGGTTAAGATTTTAAAACAATGAGGAAGTCTGGTGCAAGAGGTCGTCGTGGGCGTTCATTGTCAGCTGGTAATGATGGTAGTGGTAGTGGAGCATCAGGTGGTCGTGGGGATAAAAATATTCCACCTAAGTCTGGAGCTGTGGAGCCAGTTTCGTCGTCAGGCTACACGAGGCCTCGAACGCTCTCTTTTCTGGGAGTAGGAAAACCGCTTTTAAAGGCGGAGCAGCAACAGCAAGTTTTGGCTTACATTGCAGACTCAGCCTCTAGCTCTTTTGCCTCCTCTTCCGAAACTGGTAAATGTAAAAGCAGCGCGTCGCTTGTGGATGTTCACGGTCAGGGACAAGTCGCTTCCTTGTCCTCCTCAGCAAAAACTACAACAAGAGAGAAGGATGCAGCAGGCGACACAACGGGTCACTCCATGGAGCTCTTTACACATACCGTCCCTGGCTTAGAAAGTGAAACATTTAACAGGCCATGCCCATTACAAGTATATTCTGACATGGAGTGCACTGATGCACAGCCACAGCCAGAGTACTATGCTGCTCCTTTGACTCAGACCACCACATTGCCCTCTCAGGGTACAGATCCACAATCAGACCCTGATGAGACTATGTTGCCCCGCCACGAACGCTATACCACCGACCGACACAGTGACACAGACGAAGTTGCACACGAGCTCGAAGAGGAGGTAATAGATGACCCAGTTATTGACCCCGATTGGCAGCCATTGGGGGAACAGGGTGCAGGCGGCAGTAGTTCAGAAGCGGAGGTGGAGGAGGGGCCGCAGCAGGCATCAACATCGCAACAGGTTCCATCTGCCGGGCCCGTATCTGGCCCAAAACGCGTGTCAAAGCCAAAACCTGTTGGAGCACAGCGTTGCCATCCGGTTAAAGCTCAGTCTGCAATCCCTGAAAAGGGATCCGAGTCTAGGAAGAGTGCAGTCTGGCATTTTTTTAAACAACATCCAACTGATCAGCGCAAAGTCATCTGTCAAAAATGTTCAACTAGCTTAAGCAGAGGTCAGAATCTGAAAAGTCTAAATACTAGTTGCATGCATAGACACTTAACCACCATGCATTTTCAAGCCTGGACTAACTACCAAACGTCCCTCAAGGTTGTAGCACCCTCGGCCAATGAAGCTAGTCAGCAACGCAACATCCCTTCCGTCACTGTAAGGCCACCATTTTCCGCACCACCGGCAGTATCTGTGCAGGTTTCTTTGCCAGCCAAAAGCAGTCAGGGTCAGGGAATCACCAGTTTTGTAGGAGGAAATATTGCATCTAGGGCACCGGCGGAAACAATACCGTCTCCAACCGTCTCTCAGTCTGCCATGTACACCGGCACACCCGAAAGTTCCACGATCTCCAGCTCTCCAGTCCAGCTCACCCTACATGAGACTCTGGTTAGAAAAAGGAAGTACTTATCCTCGCATCCGCGTACACAGTGTTTTAACGCCCACATAGCTAGACTAATCTCGTTAGAGATGATGCCCTACCGGTTAGTTGAAAGCGAAGCTTTCAAAGCCCTGATGGAGTACGCTGAACCACGATACGAGCTACCCAGTCGACACTTTTTTTCCAGAAAAGCCATCCCAGCCCTGCACCAGCATGTTAAACAGCGCATCGTCCATGCACTCAGGCAATCTGTGAGTACAAAGGTGCACCTGACTACAGATGCATGGACCAGTAGGCATGGCCAGGGACGTTATGTGTCCATCACGGCACACTGGGTGAATGTGGTGGATGCAGGGTCCACAGGCGACATCAATTTAGGGACAGTTGTGCCTAGCCCACGGTCTAGGAAACAGTTGGCTGTAGGCGTTCGCACCCCCTCCTCCTCCTCCTCCTCCTCCTCGTCCTCCTGCAGAAGCTACAGCTCTTCCACAGAACGCAGTCTGCCAACCACTCCATCGGCAGATGACACTGTTGCACACCAGTTGTCCCATTATGGGCCAGCTACTGCCAAGCGTCAGCAGGCTGTATTGGCTATGAAGTGCTTGGGCGACAACAGACACACCGCGGAAGTTCTGTCCGAGTTCTTGCAACAAGAAACGCAGTCGTGGCTGGGCACAGTAGATCTTGAGGCAGGCAAGGTAGTGAGTGATAACGGAAGGAATTTCATGGCTGCCATCTCCCTTTCCCAACTGAAACACATTCCTTGCCTGGCTCACACCTTAAACCTGGTGGTGCAGTGCTTATTGAAAACTTATCCTGGGTTCTCCGACCTGCTCCTCAAAGTGCGTGCACTTTGCTCACATATCCGACGTTCGCCTGTACACGCCAGCCGTATGCAGACCTATCAGCGGTCTTTGAACCTTCCCCAGCATCGCCTAATCATAGACGTTGCAACAAGGTGGAACTCAACACTGCACATGCTTCAGAGACTGTGCGAACAGAGGCGTGCTGTTATTTATTTGTGGGAGGATACACGGGCAGGCAGTAGGATGGCAGACATGGAGTTGTCAGGTGTGCAGTGGTCTAAGATACAAGACATGTGTCAAGTCCTTCAGTGTTTTGAGGAATGCACACGGCTGGTTAGTGCAGACAACGCCGTAATAAGCATGAGCATCCCCCTAATGCGTCTGCTGATGCAAAGTTTGACGCACATAAAGGAGCAGGCGTCTGCACCAGAGGAAGAGGAAAGCTTTGATGACAGTCAGCCATTGTCTGGTCAGGGCAGTGTACAGGACGAGGTAGCGGGCGAAGAGGAGGTGGAGGACGAGGAGGATGATGGGGATGAGTATATTTTTAATGCCGAACCTTTCCCGGGGGCACAGGAAATTGGTTGCGTGTCACGGCCGGGTTCTGGTTTTTTGAGGGACACAAGTGACGTAGATTTGCCTGCAACTGCCCCTCAACCAATCACAACCGGAGATTTGACAACTGGAACTTTGGCCCACATGGCGGATTATGCCTTACGTATCCTAAAAAGGGACACACGCATTACGAAAATGATGAACGATGACGATTACTGGTTGGCCTGCCTCCTTGATCCACGCTATAAAGGCAAATTGCAAAATATTATGCCACATGAGAACTTGGAACTAATATTAGCAACCAAACAATCAACTCTTGTTGACCGTTTGCTTCAGGCATTCCCAGCACACAGCGCACGTGATCGTTCTCACACGAGCTCCAGGGGGCAGCAGACTAGGAGTGTTAGGGGTGCACACATCAGAAGTGGCGTTGGACAGAGGGGTTTTCTGACCAGGTTGTGGAGTGATTTTGCTATGACCGCAGACAGGACAGGTACTGCTGCATCAATTGAAAGTGACAGGAGACAACATTTGTCCAGTATGGTTACTAACTATTTTTCATCCCTTATCGATGTTCTCCCTCAACCGTCATTCCCATTTGATTACTGGGCCTCCAAATTAGACACCTGGCCAGAATTGGCAGAATATGCATTGCAGGAGCTTGCTTGCCCGGCAGCAAGTGTCCTATCAGAAAGAGTATTCAGTGCTGCAGGTTCAATATTAACCGAAAAAAGGACTCGTCTGGCTACCCAAAATGTTGACGATCTAACATTCATTAAAATGAACCACAACTGGATTTCGAAATCTTTTGCCCCACCTTGCCCGGCCGACACCTAGCTTTCCTATGAAAGGCTCTTGCCTGTGAATTACTTTTCTAATGTCTAATTTGCTGCAGCTGATTGTACAGCATACGACATGTTTACACCTCCCTAAATGGCCAAACTCCCCACACGGGGCCGTGGTATCGCGACTTGGCGCAAGCACCCGTGAGACTGCTGTTTGTCTGAAGAGGTGGGTGTGCTCGCTTTTGGTTGACGGCATTGCTACTGGGTCCCTCATAGTACAATGTAGTGTCTCTGGCGGTGGTGGTGCGCACCCAACGTCAGACACACCGTTGTAACATGAGGGGCCCTGGGGCGGTCCCGCCGGCCTCTAGAGAGTTCCCCCCTACCCCAGCTCAAAATGTGCTCTACCACATGCAAAATTATGTCGCACAGCTCCACCAATCTTTAGTCTATTCGCTGACATCATTCAATGTCTGGCACTGACAATACAAATTTGTAGACATCTATGATGCAACTTAAAGTAGTCTGTGTCTGTGTCCTATATTGGCACCATTAAATAGTTACTGCCAAATTACTATGTCAGAAACTCAGCAGATGAGCCCACCCCTGTACCTAAGTATGCCACCTTTTTTTTTGTTTTGGTTGTTTTGCGAGACATTAACATCTATTTATATTTTGGGAGTACTGGGACAGACACTCCTTGCACTACTCCTCCACTCACCACCAAGCTGCCCGTGTATCCATGTAACCGCTGTAAAACTGCCATGAGCCTATTGTTTGTTATTTTAGGCCTTTGAAGCCTGTCTGCGGTCCCTCCTTCCACTAGTCCTCCACTGACCAGACCACTGCTGCCCGTGTACCCCTGGAACCAATTATAAAGTGCCTACAGCCAGCCCATTTTTTTATGTTAGGCCTTTGAAGCCTGTCTGCGGTCCCTCCTTCCACTAGTCCTCCACTGGCCAGACCACTGCTGCCCGTGTACCCCTGGAACCAATTATAAAGTGCCTACAGCCAGCCCATTTTTTTATGTTAGGCCTTTGAAGCCTGTCTGCGGTCCCTCCTTCCACTAGTCCTCCACTGACCAGACCACTGCTGCCCGTGTACCCCTGGAACCAATTATAAAGTGCCTACAGCCAGCCCATTTTCTTATGTTAGGCCTTTGAAGCCTGTCTGCGGTCCCTACTTTAAATACTCCTCCACTGACCACCAAGCTGCCTGCCCGTGTATCCATGTAACCGCTGTAAAACTGCCATGAGCCTATTGTTTGTTATTTTAGGCCTTTGAAGCCTGTCTGCGGTCCCTCCTTCCACTAGTCCTCCACTGACCAGACCACTGCTGCCCGTGTACCCCTGGAACCAATTATAAAGTGCCTACAGCCAGCCCATTTTCTTATGTTAGGCCTTTGAAGCCTGTCTGCGGTCCCTACTTTAAATACTCCTCCACTGACCACCAAGCTGCCTGCCCGTGTATCCATGTAACCGCTGTAAAACTGCCATGAGCCTATTGTTTGTTATTTTAGGCCTTTGAAGCCTGTCTGCGGTCCCTCCTTCCACTAGTCCTCCACTGACCAGACCACTGCTGCCCGTGTACCCCTGGAACCAATTATAAAGTGCCTACAGCCAGCCCATTTTCTTATGTTAGGCCTTTGAAGCCTGTCTGCGGTCCCTACTTTAAATACTCCTCCACTGACCACCAAGCTGCCTGCCCGTGTATCCATGTAACCGCTGTAAAACTGCCATGAGCCTATTGTTTGTTATTTTAGGCCTTTGAAGCCTGTCTGCGGTCCCTCCTTCCACTAGTCCTCCACTGACCAGACCACTGCTGCCCGTGTACCCCTGGAACCAATTATAAAGTGCCTACAGCCAGCCCATTTTCTTATGTTAGGCCTTTGAAGCCTGTCTGCGGTCCCTACTTTAAATACTCCTCCACTGACCACCAAGCTGCCTGCCCGTGTATCCATGTAACCGCTGTAAAACTGCCATGAGCCTATTGTTTGTTATTTTAGGCCTTTGAAGCCTGTCTGCGGTCCCTCCTTCCACTAGTCCTCCACTGACCAGACCACTGCTGCCCGTGTACCCCTGGAACCAATTATAAAGTGCCTACAGCCAGCCCATTTTTTTATGTTAGGCCTTTGAAGCCTGTCTGCGGTCCCTCCTTCCACTAGTCCTCCACTGGCCAGACCACTGCTGCCCGTGTACCCCTGGAACCAATTATAAAGTGCCTACAGCCAGCCCATTTTTTTATGTTAGGCCTTTGAAGCCTGTCTGCGGTCCCTCCTTCCACTAGTCCTCCACTGACCAGACCACTGCTGCCCGTGTACCCCTGGAACCAATTATAAAGTGCCTACAGCCAGCCCATTTTCTTATGTTAGGCCTTTGAAGCCTGTCTGCGGTCCCTACTTTAAATACTCCTCCACTGACCACCAAGCTGCCTGCCCGTGTATCCATGTAACCGCTGTAAAACTGCCATGAGCCTATTGTTTGTTATTTTAGGCCTTTGAAGCCTGTCTGCGGTCCCTCCTTCCACTAGTCCTCCACTGACCAGACCACTGCTGCCCGTGTACCCCTGGAACCAATTATAAAGTGCCTACAGCCAGCCCATTTTCTTATGTTAGGCCTTTGAAGCCTGTCTGCGGTCCCTACTTTAAATACTCCTCCACTGACCACCAAGCTGCCTGCCCGTGTATCCATGTAACCGCTGTAAAACTGCCATGAGCCTATTGTTTGTTATTTTAGGCCTTTGAAGCCTGTCTGCGGTCCCTCCTTCCACTAGTCCTCCACTGACCAGACCACTGCTGCCCGTGTACCCCTGGAACCAATTATAAAGTGCCTACAGCCAGCCCATTTTCTTATGTTAGGCCTTTGAAGCCTGTCTGCGGTCCCTACTTTAAATACTCCTCCACTGACCACCAAGCTGCCTGCCCGTGTATCCATGTAACCGCTGTAAAACTGCCATGAGCCTATTGTTTGTTATTTTAGGCCTTTGAAGCCTGTCTGCGGTCCCTCCTTCCACTAGTCCTCCACTGACCAGACCACTGCTGCCCGTGTACCCCTGGAACCAATTATAAAGTGCCTACAGCCAGCCCATTTTTTTATGTTAGGCCTTTGAAGCCTGTCTGCGGTCCCTCCTTCCACTAGTCCTCCACTGGCCAGACCACTGCTGCCCGTGTACCCCTGGAACCAATTATAAAGTGCCTACAGCCAGCCCATTTTTTTATGTTAGGCCTTTGAAGCCTGTCTGCGGTCCCTCCTTCCACTAGTCCTCCACTGACCAGACCACTGCTGCCCGTGTACCCCTGGAACCAATTATAAAGTGCCTACAGCCAGCCCATTTTCTTATGTTAGGCCTTTGAAGCCTGTCTGCGGTCCCTACTTTAAATACTCCTCCACTGACCACCAAGCTGCCTGCCCGTGTATCCATGTAACCGCTGTAAAACTGCCATGAGCCTATTGTTTGTTATTTTAGGCCTTTGAAGCCTGTCTGCGGTCCCTCCTTCCACTAGTCCTCCACTGACCAGACCACTGCTGCCCGTGTACCCCTGGAACCAATTATAAAGTGCCTACAGCCAGCCCATTTTCTTATGTTAGGCCTTTGAAGCCTGTCTGCGGTCCCTACTTTAAATACTCCTCCACTGACCACCAAGCTGCCTGCCCGTGTATCCATGTAACCGCTGTAAAACTGCCATGAGCCTATTGTTTGTTATTTTAGGCCTTTGAAGCCTGTCTGCGGTCCCTCCTTCCACTAGTCCTCCACTGACCAGACCACTGCTGCCCGTGTACCCCTGGAACCAATTATAAAGTGCCTACAGCCAGCCCATTTTCTTATGTTAGGCCTTTGAAGCCTGTCTGCGGTCCCTACTTTAAATACTCCTCCACTGACCACCAAGCTGCCTGCCCGTGTATCCATGTAACCGCTGTAAAACTGCCATGAGCCTATTGTTTGTTATTTTAGGCCTTTGAAGCCTGTCTGCGGTCCCTCCTTCCACTAAGCCTCCACTGACCAGACCACTGCTGCCCGTGTACCCCTGGAACCAATTATAAAGTGCCTACAGCCAGCCCATTTTCTTATGTTAGGCCTTTGAAGCCTGTCTGCGGTCCCTACTTTAAATACTCCTCCACTGACCACCAAGCTGCCTGCCCGTGTATCCATGTAACCGCTGTAAAACTGCCATGAGCCTATTGTTTGTTATTTTAGGCCTTTGAAGCCTGTCTGCGGTCCCTCCTTCCACTAGTCCTCCACTGACCAGACCACTGCTGCCCGTGTACCCCTGGAACCAATTATAAAGTGCCTACAGCCAGCCCATTTTTTTATGTTAGGCCTTTGAAGCCTGTCTGCGGTCCCTCCTTCCACTAGTCCTCCACTGACCAGACCACTGCTGCCCGTGTACCCCTGGAACCAATTATAAAGTGCCTACAGCCAGCCCATTTTCTTATGTTAGGCCTTTGAAGCCTGTCTGCGGTCCCTACTTTAAATACTCCTCCACTGACCACCAAGCTGCCTGCCCGTGTATCCATGTAACCGCTGTAAAACTGCCATGAGCCTATTGTTTGTTATTTTAGGCCTTTGAAGCCTGTCTGCGGTCCCTCCTTCCACTAGTCCTCCACTGACCAGACCACTGCTGCCCGTGTACCCCTGGAACCAATTATAAAGTGCCTACAGCCAGCCCATTTTCTTATGTTAGGCCTTTGAAGCCTGTCTGCGGTCCATACTTTAAATACTCCTCCACTGACCACCAAGCTGCCTGCCCGTGTATCCATGTAACCGCTGTAAAACTGCCATGAGCCTATTGTTTGTTATTTTAGGCCTTTGAAGCCTGTCTGCGGTCCCTCCTTCCACTAGTCCTCCACTGACCAGACCACTGCTGCCCGTGTACCCCTGGAACCAATTATAAAGTACCTACAGCCAGCCCATTTTCTTATGTTAGGCCTTTGAAGCCTGTCTGCGGTCCCTACTTTAAATACTCCTCCACTGACCACCAAGCTGCCTGCCTGTGTATCCATGTAACCGCTGTAAAACTGCCATGAGCCTATTGTTTGTTATTTTAGGCCTTTGAAGCCTGTCTGCGGTCCCTCCTTCCACTAGTCCTCCACTGACCAGACCACTGCTGCCCGTGTACCCCTGGAACCAATTATAAAGTGCCTACAGCCAGCCCATTTTTTTATGTTAGGCCTTTGAAGCCTGTCTGCGGTCCCTCCTTCCACTAGTCCTCCACTGACCAGACCACTGCTGCCCGTGTACCCCTGGAACCAATTATAAAGTGCCTACAGCCAGCCCATTTTCTTATGTTAGGCCTTTGAAGCCTGTCTGCGGTCCCTACTTTAAATACTCCTCCACTGACCACCAAGCTGCCTGCCCGTGTATCCATGTAACCGCTGTAAAACTGCCATGAGCCTATTGTTTGTTATGTTAGGCCTTTGATAGCCTGTCTGCGGTCCCTACTTTAAATACTCCTCCACTCACCACCAAGCTGCCTGCCCGTCTATCCATGTAACCGCTGTAAAACTGCAATGAGCCTATTGTTTGTTATTTTAGGCCTTTGATAGCCTGTCTGCGGCCCCTACTTGCAATACTCCTCCACTGACCACAATGCTGCCTGGAGTGCCTGCCTGTGTATCCATGTAACCGATGTAAAACTGCCATGAATGCCTACTGTTTGTTATTTTAGGCCTTTGATAGCCTGTCTGCAGCCCCTATTTGCAATACTCCTCCACTGACCACACCAATGCTGCCCGTGTACCCCTGGAACCTATTTAAAAGTTCATAGAGCCTAGTTATATATTTTATTTACTATTAATAAGGCCATGATGGACTACGCTGTACCACGCTACAAGCTAACCAGTCGACACTTCTTTTGCGAGAAAAGCCATCCCAACCCTCCACCAGCATGTAGAAGACCGCATTGTCCATGCACTCTGGCAATCTGTGAGTACAAAGGTGCACCTGACAACAGACGCATGGACCTGTAGGCATGGCCACGGAAGATTACGTGTCCATTACGGCGCAATGGGTTAATGTGGTGGATGCATGGTCCACAGGGGACAGCCTACTAAGTCTGTCTGCAGTCCCTAATTCAAATTGTCCTCCACTGTCTAAATCGGAGCTTCCACCTTCTGGCTTTCGGCCTATAGTATCAGAAATTAAACTGCATTTGGCCTTCAACTTTGGTTAGGGCCTACTAACGGCTTCTGCCCCTCCCTGGTGTTGTCCTCAACTAAATAAAGCTGAGCTTCAACCTTCTGCTCCAAATTACCATTTTAAAAAATGCAATAGGCTTTTCCGGCCTACTAAAGGTGTCTGTCTGTGTGCCCCTGCCTGGTGTTGTCCTCAACTAAATAAAGCTGAGCTTCAACCTTCTGCTCCAAATTACCATTTTAAAAAATGCAATAGGCTTTTCCGGCCTACTAAAGGTGTCTGTCTGTGTGCCCCTGCCTGGTGTTGTCCTCAACTAAATAAAGCTGAGCTTCAACCTTCCGGCTCTCATTAAGTGGTTTTAAAAAAAAAAAATGGTGGTTAGGGCCTACTAACGGCTTCTGCCCCTCCCTGGTGTTGCCCTCAACTAAATAAAGCTGAGCTTCAACCTTCTGCTCCAAATTACCATTTTAAAAAATGCAATAGGCTTTTCCGGCCTACTAAAGGTGTCTGTCTGTGTGCCCCTGCCTGGTGTTGTCCTCAACTAAATAAAGCTGAGCTTCAACCTTCCGGCTCTCATTAAGTGGTTTTAAAAAAAAAAAATGGTGGTTAGGGCCTACTAACGGCTTCTGCCCCTCCCTGGTGTTGTCCTCAACTAAATAAAGCTGAGCTTCAACCTTCTGCTCCAAATTACCATTTTAAAAAATGCAATAGGCTTTTCCGGCCTACTATAGGTGTCTGTCTGTGTGCCCCTGCCTGGTGTTGTCCTCAACTAAATAAAGCTGAGCTTCAACCTTCTGCTCCAAATTACCATTTTAAAAAATGCAATAGGCTTTTCCGGCCTACTAAAGGTGTCTGTCTGTGTGCCCCTGCCTGGTGTTGTCCTCAACTAAATAAAGCTGAGCTTCAACCTTCCGGCTCTCATTAAGTGGTTTTAAAAAAAAAAAATGGTGGTTAGGGCCTACTAACGGCTTCTGCCCCTCCCTGGTGTTGTCCTCAACTAAATAAAGCTGAGCTTCAACCTTCTGCTCCAAATTACCATTTTAAAAAATGCAATAGGCTTTTCCGGCCTACTAAAGGTGTCTGTCTGTGTGCCCCTGCCTGGTGTTGTCCTCAACTAAATAAAGCTGAGCTTCAACCTTCCGGCTCTCATTAAGTGGTTTTAAAAAAAAAAAATGGTGGTTAGGGCCTACTAACGGCTTCTGCCCCTCCCTGGTGTTGCCCTCAACTAAATAAAGCTGAGCTTCAACCTTCTGCTCCAAATTACCATTTTAAAAAATGCAATAGGCTTTTCCGGCCTACTAAAGGTGTCTGTCTGTGTGCCCCTGCCTGGTGTTGTCCTCAACTAAATAAAGCTGAGCTTCAACCTTCCGGCTCTCATTAAGTGGTTTTAAAAAAAAAAAATGGTGGTTAGGGCCTACTAACGGCTTCTGCCCCTCCCTGGTGTTGTCCTCAACTAAATAAAGCTGAGCTTCAACCTTCTGCTCCAAATTACCATTTTAAAAAATGCAATAGGCTTTTCCGGCCTACTAAAGGTGTCTGTCTGTGTGCCCCTGCCTGGTGTTGTCCTCAACTAAATAAAGCTGAGCTTCAACCTTCCGGCTCTCATTAAGTGGTTTTAAAAAAAAAAAAATGGTGGTTAGGGCCTACTAACGGCTTCTGCCCCTCCCTGGTGTTGCCCTCAACTAAATAAAGCTGAGCTTCAACCTTCTGCTCCAAATTACCATTTTAAAAAATGCAATAGGCTTTTCCGGCCTACTAAAGGTGTCTGTCTGTGTGCCCCTGCCTGGTGTTGTCCTCAACTAAATAAAGCTGAGCTTCAACCTTCCGGCTCTCATTAAGTGGTTTTAAAAAAAAAAAATGGTGGTTAGGGCCTACTAACGGCTTCTGCCCCTCCCTGGTGTTGTCCTCAACTAAATAAAGCTGAGCTTCAACCTTCTGCTCCAAATTACCATTTTAAAAAATGCAATAGGCTTTTCCGGCCTACTAAAGGTGTCTGTCTGTGTGCCCCTGCCTGGTGTTGTCCTCAACTAAATAAAGCTGAGCTTCAACCTTCTGCTCCAAATTACCATTTTAAAAAATGCAATAGGCTTTTCCGGCCTACTAAAGGTGTCTGTCTGTGTGCCCCTGCCTGGTGTTGTCCTCAACTAAATAAAGCTGAGCTTCAACCTTCTGCTCCAAATTACCATTTTAAAAAATGCAATAGGCTTTTCCGGCCTACTAAAGGTGTCTGTCTGTGTGCCCCTGCCTGGTGTTGTCCTCAACTAAATAAAGCTGAGCTTCAACCTTCCGGCTCTCATTAAGTGGTTTTAAAAAAAAAAAATGGTGGTTAGGGCCTACTAACGGCTTCTGCCCCTCCCTGGTGTTGTCCTCAACTAAATAAAGCTGAGCTTCAACCTTCTGCTCCAAATTACCATTTTAAAAAATGCAATAGGCTTTTCCGGCCTACTAAAGGTGTCTGTCTGTGTGCCCCTGCCTGGTGTTGTCCTCAACTAAATAAAGCTGAGCTTCAACCTTCCGGCTCTCATTAAGTGGTTTTAAAAAAAAAAAATGGTGGTTAGGGCCTACTAACGGCTTCTGCCCCTCCCTGGTGTTGTCCTCAACTAAATAAAGCTGAGCTTCAACCTTCTGCTCCAAATTACCATTTTAAAAAATGCAATAGGCTTTTCCGGCCTACTAAAGGTGTCTGTGTGCCCCTGCCTGGTGTTGTCCTCAACTAAATAAAGCTGAGCTTCAACCTTCTGCTCCAAATTACCATTTTAAAAAATGCAATAGGCTTTTCCGGCCTACTAAAGGTGTCTGTCTGTGTGCCCCTGCCTGGTGTTGTCCTCAACTAAATAAAGCTGAGCTTCAACCTTCCGGCTCTCATTAAGTGGTTTTAAAAAAAAAAAATGGTGGTTAGGGCCTACTAACGGCTTCTGCCCCTCCCTGGTGTTGTCCTCAACTAAATAAAGCTGAGCTTCAACCTTCTGCTCCAAATTACCATTTTAAAAAATGCAATAGGCTTTTCCGGCCTACTAAAGGTGTCTGTCTGTGTGCCCCTGCCTGGTGTTGTCCTCAGCTAAATAAAGCTGAGCTTCAACCTTCTGCTCCAAATTACCATTTTAAAAAATGCAATAGGCTTTTCCGGCCTACTAAAGGTGTCTGTCTGTGTGCCCCTGCCTGGTGTTGTCCTCAACTAAATAAAGCTGAGCTTCAACCTTCTGCTCCAAATTACCATTTTAAAAAATGCAATAGGCTTTTCCGGCCTACTAAAGGTGTCTGCCCCTCCCTGGTGTTGTCCTCAACTGAACAAAGCTGAGCTTCCACATTCTGGCTTTCGCCCTATACTATCAGATATTAAACTGCATTTGGCCTACTAGTGTGGTTAGGCCCTTGAAACAGTGTCTGCTGCTCTTGGGTTTGCTACTCCACTGAACAAAGCAATGCCGCCTGTTTAGTCCTGTTACCAATTTTGAACTGCATGTAGCCTACTTTATTCTTTGGCCCTATATCTGTTTCCTCCTCATCCTGCCCATTGCCCAGCCACTGCTAAATGAGTCTGCTGGTACATTGACCTAGACCACTACATTCCCCTTGTACTCTACACAGCCAGAATCTGACCCTGCTGAAAGTAAGGTTCCCCTTCCCGCATGTTATACCACCTTACACAGGGACAAAGAGGAAGGTGCAGATGAAAGTGCAGGTTCCTTCATCAGGTGGGGGGGCATACTCGTTGGCGACGTCACTGGCACAGGGCCCCTCAGAGTACGCAAAAGTGTCGCTGCTGGTGGGAGGCGCCCCCGCCATGCAAACACACCGCCGTACTTTGAGGGGCCCTGTGCCAGTGGCAATGCGAACGAGTGGGCCCCCCCCTGCTTGCTCAGGATCACAGCACTTGCAACTTTTAAATACTTACCTTTCCCTGCAACACCGCCGTGACGTAGTCCGCATTTCCTGGGCCCACGAAAAACTTGAGCCAGCCCTACTCCCCCCACAACTTTCCCCCAATTCCCTATGCCCAACTATTATTATACAGTTAATTAAGATTGGCAAGCTTCAGAAACAAGAATGGATGTTTTTGGCATTAAAATGGGCACTGTAGGTGTTTTCCTGGCCTCCACTCACTGCCGACTATGCTTCCCCATTGACTTGCATTGGGTTTCGTGTTTCGGTCGATCCCCGACTTTTAGCGATAATCGGCCGACTGCACTCGACTCGACTCTGGACAAAATCGGGTTTCCCAAAACCCTACTCGATCTTAAAAAAATGAAAGTCGCTCAACCCTAGTTATGACCCCAATGGCAGAGGGTCTCAAAAGTACATACCAAGTCTGCAAACACAAAAAACCAGCTCATAGGGCAGTGGTAACTGGGCTGACCATATATCTAATCCTAGCACCACAAATAGCAGCAGCCGGGGAACGTGCCTACGTTGGTTCTAGACGTCTCGCGCCAGCCGGAGAACTAACTAACCCTAGAAGGGAAAAGATAGACCTTTCTTGCCTCCAGAGAAAAGACCCCAAAAGTAGGATACAAGCCCCCAACAAATAATAACGGTGAGGTAAGGAGAAAAGACAAACGTAAGAATGAACTAGATATTTAGCAAAGAGAGGCCCACTGACTAATAGCAGAATATAGTAAGATGACTTATATGGTCAGCAAAAACCCTATCAAAATTTCCACGCTGGATATTCAAGAACCCCCGAACCGTCTAACGGCCTGGGGGGAGAACACCAGCCCCCTAGAGCTTCCAGCAAAATCAGGAATCACATTTAGTACAAGCTGGACAAAAAATAGAGCAAGCAAATAACCAAAAAAACAAGGAAGCAGGACTTAGCTTAATTTTGCAAGATCCAAGACCAGCAGACAGGAGCAAACAGAAAGAAACTGATTACAACGATGCCAGGCACTGGACTAAGGATCCAGGAAGTTTATATAGCAACACCCCTGGACTAACGGCCCAGGTGGGTGCCAAACTGAGGAAAGACAATCCCAGAGTCATATCACTAGTAACCACAAGAGGGAGCCAAAAAGTCTAATTCACAACAGTACCCCCCCTTTAAGGAGGGGTCACCGAACCCTCACCAAGACCACCAGGGCGATCAGGATGAGCAGCGTGAAAGGCACGAACTAAATCGGCCGCATGCACATCAGAGGCAACCACCCAGGAATTATCCTCCTGACCATAGCCCTTCCACTTGACCAGATACTGAAGCCTCCGCCTGGAGAGACGAGAATCCAAGATCTTCTCCACCACGTACTCCAACTCGCCCTCAACCAACACCGGAGCAGGAGGCTCAACAGAAGGAACCACAGGTACAACGTACCGCCGCAACAAAGACCTATGGAACACGTTGTGAATGGCAAACGACACCGGAAGATCCAAGCGAAAGGACACAGGATTAAGGATTTCCAATATCTTGTAAGGACCGATGAAGCGAGGCTTAAATTTAGGAGAGGAGACCTTCATAGGAACAAATCGAGAAGACAGCCATACCAAATCCCCAACACGAAGTCGGGGACCCACACCGCGGCGGCGGTTGGCAAAACGCTGAGCCTTCTCCTGTGACAACTTCAAGTTGTCCACCACATGATTCCAGATCCGCTGCAACCTATCCACCACGGAATCTACCCCAGGACAGTCAGAAGGCTCCACATGTCCCGAGGAAAAACGAGGATGGAAACCAGAGTTGCAAAAAAATGGCGAAACCAAAGTAGCGGAACTAGCCCGATTATTAAGGGCAAACTCAGCCAACGGCAAGAAGGTCACCCAATCATCCTGATCTGCAGAAACAAAACACCTCAAATAAGCCTCCAGAGTCTGATTAGTTCGCTCCGTTTGTCCATTAGTCTGAGGATGAAAGGCAGACGAAAACGACAAATCAATGCCCATCTTAGCACAAAAGGATCGCCAGAACCTGGAAACAAACTGGGATCCTCTGTCAGACACAATATTCTCAGGAATGCCGTGTAAACGAACCACATGCTGAAAGAACAAAGGAACCAGATCGGAAGAGGAAGGCAGCTTAGGCAAAGATACCAAATGGACCATCTTGGAAAAGCGATCACATACCACCCAGATGACAGACATGCCCTGAGACACCGGAAGATCTGAAATGAAATCCATGGAAATGTGTGTCCAAGGCCTCTTCGGGACAGGCAAGGGCAAGAGCAACCCGCTGGCACGAGAACAGCAAGGCTTAGCTCGAGCACAAGTCCCACAGGACTGCACAAATGACCGCACATCCCGTGACAAGGAAGGCCACCAAAAGGACCTAGCCACCAGATCTCTGGTGCCAAAAATTCCCGGATGCCCTGCCAACACCGAGGAATGAACCTCGGAAATGACTCTGCTGGTCCACTTATCAGGAACAAACAGTCTGTCAGGTGGACAAGAGTCAGGTCTACCAGCCTGAAATCTCTGCAACACACGTCGCAAATCCGGAGAAATGGCTGACAGGATAACTCCCTCTTTGAGAATACCAACTGGTTCTGCGACTCCAGGAGAGTCAGGCACAAAGCTCCTTGAAAGAGCATCAGCCTTCACATTCTTTGAACCTGGTAAGTACGAGACCACAAAGTCAAAACGGGAGAAAAACAATGACCAGCGGGCCTGTCTAGGATTCAGGCGTTTAGCAGACTCGAGATACATCAGATTTTTGTGATCAGTCAAGACCACCACACGATGCTTAGCACCCTCGAGCCAATGACGCCACTCCTCAAATGCCCACTTCATGGCTAACAACTCCCGATTGCCAACATAATAATTCCGCTCAGCAGGCGAAAACTTCCTAGAGAAAAAAGCACATGGTCTCATTACAGAGCAACCAGGGCCTCTCTGCGACAAAACGGCCCCTGCCCCAATCTCAGAAGCATCCACTTCAACCTGAAAGGGAAGTGAGACATCAGGCTGGCACAAAACAGGCGCCGAAGTAAACCGGCGCTTCAACTCTTGAAAGGCTTCCACGGCTGCAGGAGCCCAGTTAGCAACATCAGAACCTTTCTTGGTCATATCCGTCAAAGGTTTAACAACGCTAGAAAAATTAGCGATAAAACGACGGTAGAAGTTAACAAAACCCAAGAACTTCTGAAGACTCTTAACTGACGTGGGTTGAGTCCAATCATGAATAGCTCAGACCTTGACTGTATCCATCTCCACCGCAGAAGGGGAAAAAATAAAACCCAAAAAGGAACCTTCTGTACTCCAAAGAGACACTTTGAGCCCTTAACAAACAAAGCATTCTCACGCAAAACCTGAAACACCATCCTGACCTGCTCTACATGCGAGTCCCAATCATCAGAAAAAAACAGAATATCATCCAGATAAACAATCATAAATTTATCCAGATACTTCCGGAAAATATCATGCATAAAGGACTGAAACACTGAAGGAGCATTAGAGAGCCCGAAAGGCATCACCAAGTACTCAAAATGACCTTCGGGCGTATTAAATGCAGTTTTCCATTCATCTCCTTGCTTAATGCGCACAAGGTTGTACGCACCACGAAGATCTATCTTGGTGAACCACTTGGCACCTTTAATCCGGGCAAACAAGTCCGACAACAGAGGCAAAGGATACTGAAATTTAACAGTGATTTTATTCAGAAGCCGATAGTCAATACAAGGTCTCAAAGATCCGTCCTTCTTGGCCACAAAAAAGAATCCCGCACCAAGAGGGGAAGAGGATGGACGGATATGCCCCTTCTCCAGAGATTCCTTGATATACGAACGCATTGCGGTATGCTCAGGTACAGACAGATTAAATAGTCTTCCCTTAGGAAATTTACTACCTGGAATCAAATCTATGGCGCAGTCACAGTCCCTATGAGGAGGCAGAGCACTGGACCTGGACTCGCTGAATACATCCTGATAATCAGACAAATACTCAGGAACTTCCGAAGGAGTAGAGGAAGCAATAGACACCGGCGGGGAATCAGCATGAATTCCCTGACAGCCCCAACTTGACACAGACATTGCCTTCCAATCCAAGACTGGATTGTGGGTCTGTAACCATGGCAGACCCAAAACGACCAAATCATGCATTTTATGCAGAACAAGAAAACGAATCACCTCCCGATGTTCAGGAGTCATGCACATGGTTACCTGCGTCCAAAACTGCGGTTTATTTTCCGCCAATGGCGTAGCATCAATACCTCTAAGAGGAATAGGATTTACCAACGGTTCAAGAACAAAACCACAGCGCTTGGCAAATGACAGATCCATAAGACTCAGGGCAGCACCTGAATCCACAAACGCCATAACAGGGTAAGAAGACAATGAGCAAATTAAAGTCACAGACAAAATAAATTTAGGTTGCAAATTACCAATAGCGACAGGACTAACAACCCTTGTTAGGCGTTTAGAGCATGCTGATATAACATGTGTAGAATCACCACAGTAAAAACACAACCCATTCTGACGTCTATGATTTTTCCGCTCATTTCTAGTCTGAATTCTATCACATTGCATTAAATCAGGTGTTTGTTCAGACAACACCACCAGAGGATTAGCGGTTTTGCGCTCCCGCAAACGCCGGTCAATTTGAATAGCCAGCGCCATGGAATCATTCAGACCTGTAGGAATGGAGAAACCCACCATCACATTCTTAATGGCTTCAGAAAGGCCATTTCTGAAATTTGCGGCCAGAGCACACTCATTCCACTGAGTAAGCACGGACCATTTCCGAAATTTTTGGCAATACACTTCAGCTTCATCCTGACCCTGAGAAATAGCCAGCAAGGCTTTTTCTGCCTGAATTTCAAGATTGGGTTCCTCGTAAAGCAATCCGAGCGCCAGAAAAAACGCATCAATATTTGCCAATGCCGGATCTCCTGGCGCTAGCGAGAAGGCCCAATCCTGAGGGTCGCCCCGTAAGAAAGAGATAACAATTTTTACTTGCTGAGCTGAGTCTCCAGACGAACGGGGTCTCAGAGATAGAAACAATTTACAATTATTCCTGAAATTCCTAAACTTAAATCGGTCTCCAGAGAACAGTTCAGGAATAGGTATTTTAGGTTCAGACATTGGACTACTGGTAACAAAATCTTGTATGCCCTGCACACGAGCAGCAAGCTGATCCACACTTGTAATCAAAGTCTGGACATTCATGTCTGCAGCAAGCACAAGCCACTCAGAGGTAAAGGGGAGGAATAAAGAGAGGAAAGAAAAAAAAAAAAAAAAACTCAGACTTTCCTTTCTTGTAATCCCACTTCTGCAATGCATTAAACATTCAACCTTGGCCTGGCATACTGTTATGACCCCAATGGCAGAGGGTCTCAAAAGTACATACCAAGTCTGCAAACACAAAAAACCAGCTCATAGGGCAGTGGTAACTGGGCTGACCATATATCTAATCCTAGCACCACAAATAGCAGCAGCCGGGGAACGTGCCTACGTTGGTTCTAGACGTCTCGCGCCAGCCGGAGAACTAACTAACCCTAGAAGGGAAAAGATAGACCTTTCTTGCCTCCAGAGAAAAGACCCCAAAAGTAGGATACAAGCCCCCAACAAATAATAACGGTGAGGTAAGGAGAAAAGACAAACGTAAGAATGAACTAGATATTTAGCAAAGAGAGGCCCACTGACTAATAGCAGAATATAGTAAGATGACTTATATGGTCAGCAAAAACCCTATCAAAATTTCCACGCTGGATATTCAAGAACCCCCGAACCGTCTAACGGCCCGGGGGGAGAACACCAGCCCCCTAGAGCTTCCAGCAAAATCAGGAATCACATTTAGTACAAGCTGGACAAAAAATAGAGCAAGCAAATAACCAAAAAAACAAGGAAGCAGGACTTAGCTTAATTTTGCAAGATCCAAGACCAGCAGACAGGAGCAAACAGAAAGGAACTGATTACAACGATGCCAGGCACTGGACTAAGGATCCAGGAAGTTTATATAGCAACACCCCTGGACTAACGGCCCAGGTGGGTGCCAAACTGAGGAAAGACAATCCCAGAGTCATATCACTAGTAACCACAAGAGGGAGCCAAAAAGTCTAATTCACAACACATGGGGTCCACCAACAATGTGATGTAAGTAGTGTTGAGCATTCCGATACCGCAAGTATCGGGTATCGGCTGATACTTGCGGTATCGGAATTCCGATACCGAGATTCGATACTTTTGTGGTATCGGGAATCGGTATCGGGATTAATATCAATGTGTAAAAGAAAGAATTAAAATAAAAAATAGGGATATACTCACCTCTCCGGCGGCCCCTGGACTTTACCGCCGTAACCGGGAGCCGTTGTACCTAAGAATGATCGCTGGAAGGGCCTTAGATGACGTCACGGCGCTCTGATTGGTCCGTAGCGGTCGCGTGACCGCTACGCGACCAATCACAAAGCCGTGACGTCACCTAAAGTCTTTCAAGCGCTTGAAAGACCTTAGGTGACGTCACGGCTTTGTGATTGGTTGCCTAGCGGTCACGCGACCGCTACGGACCAATCAGAGCGCCGTGACGTCATCTAAGGCCCTTCAAGCGCGCATTCTTAGGTACAACGGCTCCCGGTTACGGCGGTAAAGTCCAGGGCGCGTCAGAGGGTGAGTATATCCCTATTTTTTATTTTAATTCTTTCTTTTACACATTGATATGGATCCCAGGGTCTGAAGGAGAGTTTCCTCTCCTTCAGACCCTGGGAACCATACAGGATACCGTCCGATACTTGGTGTCCCATTGACTTGTATTGGTATCGGGTATCGGTATCGGATTAGATCCAATACTTTGCCGGTATCGGCCGATACTTTCCGATACCGATACTTTCAAGTATCGGACGATATCGCTCAACACTAGATGTAAGTAAAGAGACAGATACTATCATTCATACCCCATGCATAAATATGTATACATACAGGGAAAAAGAAGGGTCTAGGTACTCTGCAACATCATAATGACCACAATAAACATAACACCATAGATAAAGTCATTTATGATAACATGGCAGTATAGAGTTGTCCACTTGTTTCCGGGTCGCCTGGACTCCTAATGTACCTGTTGGTGGTATCTTGGACTGTGGCCTTCGAACTACAGTAAACCAGGTAAAGACTTTACAACTTGTGTCCTTTACTCATTGACCGGCAAACACCATCACCACCATACAGTCTAGGACCCTTTGGGACCCTGCTTCACCTGTGTGAAGCGTCACCATCAATGCTGCAACAACGTCCCCCAGAGGACTCCTTTAAAGCAGTGTCAGTTCCCCTTGTTGACCGAACACCACAGGTGGTGTCACGACTGTCAGGACTCTGAACATTTTTTATTACCTTTTGTGCATTACTGCCTTTTTCCAAGATGGCATCTTTGGTCTCATGTGCACTGTGTCTTCCTGCTATAAAACTCCACCCCAGCCTTCAGTCTGTGCTAGAGTATTCTGCCTTGCATCCAGCTCCTGACCTCTGGTGACTCCCTGGCTATATACCTGCTCCTGTGAACCTGTTCTGAGTTCCTGCTGCATACACCAGTTCCAGTAATCCTCCTTCATCTGCTGCTCGTGTTTGCTTCCAGCTGCATTTGATATTTGCACCAAGTGTTGTGGACTTGAGTTTCTCTCTGCACCTGTTTGAATCACCGTGTGATAATATAGACTTTACCACTTATAAAACTGTGTCCTGTAGTTGTCTTGTTCCACGCAAAGAGTCTCCTGAGTTATCTCCTATAATTATTACAGGATACTCTAGCCTAAAAAAAAGGAGACTGCTGGAACAATGACTGCAGAAAGCAGACTAGAGCAGGTGTTTTCCATAATTAGATCACTGCAGAAAGATGTGGAAGGTCTGCAAAAGAAGTTTGGAAGCTTTGAACTCAATTAACAAGTGTTTGGACAGACTTTGCAGGACTTAAGCACCCGCATGGCAGCCCAGGAAAACAAACTTGCTGGCATAGAGTCCCAGTATGGACGGGCTTTTCAGGACATAAGCACGCAAATAGCTGCACAAGCGACTTTTCCCTCTGGGCAACCGCCACCAGCTAGCCCACCTAAGTTGCCCCCATTCAGATTTAATGGTGATCGCGACAAATTTCGTGGCTTTGTGAATCAATGTATGCTATATTTTGATGTGCATGCTGACCGTTTTCCTAATGATAGATCTAAAGTATTGTGTGTAATAATGCTGCTGACTGCACGAGCGCTCGCCTGGGCTAATCCGATGATTGAGTCTCGTGACCCACGGTTAAATAACTTGGATGATTTCTTGGCCGCTATGGCATTAATGTGTGATGATCCTAATCGCCGTGCAACCGCTGAATCTTTGGATTTGTACCTCTGATTCCATGTTTGAGAGGCAGGCGGTGGACCTTGGGGAGAGATTTAAGGCACGTGGGTATAGTGGCCATGCGATTAAGAAGGGGTATCTAAGAGCTAAAAAGACCAGAAGAAATGATTTATTGGTTGAGGTGAAGAAGGATAATGGTAAGAAAAGAGAATGGGACCGGCAACCAAGGTTCGTATCCACGTATAATCACAGATGGGATTTGATGAGATCCATCATGAATAAACACTGGTCTGTCTTATTGACGGATTCAGTGTTACGCAAACATCTGTCGGATTGGCCTCTGATGACAGCACGCAGAAGTACTAATATACGCGACATGGTGGTACATAGCCACTATGTCGCAAAAAACCCTAGTCTTTTTGGAGTGGGACAACAGAGAAATGGCTTTTTTCCATGTGGGAGTTGTCTTGCGTGTAAAAATCTAGTGAGGTCCACATCGTTCAAGTCATCGGGTGGAAAAAAACTTTCAAATAAGGGAGCACATCAAATGTAGCTCTACCTACGTGGTGTATTATGCTGTATGTACATGCAATTTGATTTATATTGGATTAACTTCACGTGAATTGCGTATACGCGTCCGTGAACATGTACGCGACATTATGGGAGCACGAGACGTGGACGATGTGGACAATTTGAAACCAATACCCAGACATTTTCGTATACACCATCAATGTAACCCCAAACATTTAAAAGTATGGGGGATTGATAAGGTGCGTGCTGGCATCAGAGGAGGGGATCTGAAACGCAAACTGGCACAATGTGAATGCAGGTGAATAACCCTACTAGATACCATTTCTATATTAGGGCTCAATGAACATCTTAGTTTCAGTTCC
This sequence comes from Ranitomeya variabilis, assembly GCF_051348905.1. Lineage (NCBI taxonomy): Eukaryota > Metazoa > Chordata > Amphibia > Anura > Dendrobatidae > Ranitomeya > Ranitomeya variabilis. The sequence continues at coordinate 655,637,532 of NC_135232.1, read as the reverse complement.
TTTTTATAATAATAGGTCTCCTTATTTTATTTGTTTTTTATTGTTGTGTTGTGTATTGTGCTGTTGGTTAATTCTCTGTCTATGTCTGCTTATTATTCTTTATATAGTTTTCTATATGCCCTCCATCGCATATGTGCTAAAGTATAGAGTCGTCCGGATAGGATGTATGGATCAGTATGGCACGGCTCCTGATTGAAGCACTACCATTAGGTCTTCTCACCATGATCATGTATATGATCGAGAAATGGGATATCGTCTGGCTTGCAATATAAAGTGGAGATTTCTTCACATCTTAATTATGTTTATTTATTTTTATGTATTTTTATATTTGTACTATATGTATTTTTTGTCATTATGTCTTATATATATATCACTTATTTTTGGGGTTTGATATGATATGGGTATATTGGGGTTATGATAATTATTATTTTGTTCTTGATGCACATACAGTTATATGAAAAAGTTTGGGCACCCCTATTAATCTTAAGCTTAATGTTTTATAAAAATTGTTTTTTTTGCAACAGCTATTTCAGTTTCATATATCTAATAACTGTTGGACACAGTAATGTTTCTGCCTTGAAATGAGGTTTATTGTACTAACAGAGAATGTGCAATCTGCATTCAAACAAAATTTGACAGGTGCATAAGTATGGGCACCCTTATCATTTTCTTGTTTTAAATACTCCTACCTACTTTTTACTGACTTACTAAAGCACTTTTTTGGTTTTGTAACCTCATTGAACTTTGAACTTCATAGCCAGGTGTATGCAATCATGAGAAAAGCTACTTATAGTGGCCACTTGCAAGTTGTTCTCCTGTTTGAATCGCCTCTGAAGAGTGGCATCACGGGCTCCTCAAAACAACTGTCAAATGATCTGAAAACAAAGATTATTCAACATAGTTGTTCAGGGGAAGGATACAAAAAGCTGTCACAGAGATTTAACCTGTCAATTTCCACTGTGAGGAACATAGTAAGGAAATGGAAGAACACAGGTACAGTTCTTGTTAAGGCCAGAAGTGGCAGGCCAAGAAAAACATCAGAAAGGCAGAGAAGAAGAATGGTGAGATCAGTCAAGGACAATCCTCAGACCACCTCCAAAGAGCTGCAGCATCAACTTGCTGCAGATGGTGTCACTGTGCATCGGTCAACTATACAACACACTTTGCACAAGGAGAAGCTGTATGGGAGAGTGATGCGAAAGAAGCCGTTTCTGCAAGCACACCACAAACAGAGTCAGTTGAGGTATGCAAAAGCACATTTGGAGAAGCCAATTTCTTTTTGGAAGAAGGTCCTGTGGACTGATGAAACCAAGATTGAGTTGTTTGGTCATACAAAAAGGCGTTATGCATGGCGGCAAAAAAACACAGCATTCCAAGAAAAACACTTGCTACCCACAGTAAAATTTGGTGGAGGTTCCATCATGCTTTGGGGCTGTGTGGCCAATGCCGGCACCGGGAATCTTGTTAAAGTTGAGGGACGCATGGATTCCTCTCAGTATCAGCAGATTCTTGGCAATAATGTTCATGAATCAGTGACAACGTTGAAGTTATGCAGGGGATAGATCTTTGAGCAAGACAATGATCCAAATCACCGCTCCAAATCTACTCAGGCATTCATGCAGAGGAACAATTACACTGTTCTGGAATGGCCATCCCAGTCCCCAGACCTGAATATCATTGAACATCTGTGGGATCATTTGAAGAGGGCTGTAAATGCTCGGCGACCATCAAACTTAACTGAACTGGAATTGTTTTGTAAAGAGGAATGGTCAAAAATACCTTCATCCAGGATCCAGGAACTCATTAAAAGCTACAGGAAGCGACTAGAGGCTGTTATTTTTGCAAAAGGAGGATCTACTAAGTATTAATGTCACTTTTCTGGTGAGGTGCCCATACTTATGCACCTGTCAAATTTTGTTTGAATGCAGATTGCTCATTTTCTGTTAGTACAATAAACCACATTTCAAGGCAGAAACATTACTGTGTCCAACAGTTATTAGATATATGAAACTGAAATAGCTGTTGCAAAAAAAACAATTTTTATAAAACATTAAGCTTAACCCCTTCACCCCCAAGGGTGGTTTGCACGTTAATGACCGGGCCAATTTTTACAATTCTGACCACTGTCCCTTTATGAGGCTATAACTCTGGAACGCTTTGACGGATCTTGGCGATTCTGACATTGTTTTCTCGTGACATATTGTACTTCATGTTAGTGGTAAAATTTATTCGATATAACTTGCATTTATTTGTGAAAAAAACGAATATTTGGCGAAAATTTTGAAAATTTCGCAATTTTCCAACTTTGAATTTTTATGCCCTTAAATCACAGACATATGTCACGCAAAATACTTAATAAGTAACATTTCCCACATGTCTACTTTACATCAGTACAATTTTGGAACCAAAATTTTTTTTTGTGACGGAGTTATAAGGGTTAAAAGTTGACCAGCAATTTCTCATTTTTACAACACCATTTTTTTTTAGGGACCACATCTCATTTGAAGTCATTTTGAGGGGTCTATATGATAGAAAATACTCAAGTGTGACACCATTCTAAAAACTGCACCCCTCAAGGTGCTCAAAACCACATTCAAGAAGTTTATTAACCCTTCAGGTGTTTCACAGGAATTTTTTGAATGTTTAAATAAAAATGAGCATTTAACTTTTTTTCACACACAATTTATTTCAGCTCCAATTTGTTTTATTTTACCAAGGGTAACAGGAGAAAATGGACCCCCAAAGTTGTTGTACAATTTGTCCTGAGTACGCTGATACCCCATATGTGAGGGTAAACCACTGTTTGGGCGTATGGCAGAGCTCGGAAGGAAAGGAGCGCCATTTGACTTTTCAATGCAAAATTGACTGGAATTGAGATGGGACGCCATGTTGCGTTTGGAGAGCCCCTGATGTGCCTAAACACTGAAACCCCCTACAAGTGACACCATTTTGGAAAGTAGACCCCCTAAGGAACTTATCTTGATGTGTGGTGAGCACTTTGACCCACCAAGTGCTTCACAGAAGTTTATAATGCAGAGCCGTAAAAATAAAAAATCATATTTTTTCACAAAAATGATCTTTTCGCCCCCAATTTTTTATTTTCCCAAGGGTAAGAGAAGAAATTGGACCCCAAAAAATGTTGTGCAATTTGTCCTGAGTACGCTGATACCCCATATGTGGGTGTAAACCATTGTTTGGGCGCATGGCAGAGCTTGGAAGGGAAGGAGCGCCATTTGACTTTTCAATGCAAAATTGACTGGAATTGAGATGGGACGCCATGTTGCGTTTGGAGAGCCCCTGATGTGCCTAAACACTGAAACCCCCTACAAGTGACACCATTTTGGAAAGTAGACCCCCTAAGGAACTTATCTTGATGTGTGGTGAGCACTTTGACCCACCAAGTGCTTCACAGAAGTTTATAATGCAGAGCCGTAAAAATAAAAAATCATATTTTTTCACAAAAATGATCTTTTCGCCCCCAATTTTTTATTTTCCCAAGGGTAAGAGAAGAAATTGGACCCCAAAAAATGTTGTGCAATTTGTCCTGAGTACGCTGATACCCCATATGTGGGTGTAAACCATTGTTTGGGCGCATGGCAGAGCTTGGAAGGGAAGGAGCGCCATTTGACTTTTCAATGCAAAATTGACTGGAATTGAGATGGGACGCCATGTTGCGTTTGGAGAGCCCCTGATGTGCCTAAACATTGAAACTCCCTACAAGTGACACCATTTTGGAAAGTAGACCCCCTAAGGAACTTATCTAGATGTGTGGTGAGCACTTTGACCCACCAAGTGCTTCACAGAAGTTTATAATGCAGAGCCGTAAAAATAAAAAATCATATTTTTTCACAAAAATGATCTTTTTGCCCCCAATTTTTTATTTTCCCAAGGGTAAGAGAAGAAATTGGACCCCAAAAAATGTTGTGCAATTTGTCCTGAGTACGCTGATACCCCATATGTGGGTGTAAACCATTGTTTGGGCGCATGGCAGAGCTTGGAAGGGAAGGAGCGCCATTTGACTTTTCAATGCAAAATTGACTGGAATTGAGATGGGACGCCATGTTGCGTTTGGAGAGCCCCTGATGTGCCTAAACACTGAAACCCCCTACAAGTGACACCATTTTGGAAAGTAGACCCCCTAAGGAACTTATCTTGATGTGTGGTGAGCACTTTGACCCACCAAGTGCTTCACAGAAGTTTATAATGCAGAGCCGTAAAAATAAAAAATCATATTTTTTCACAAAAATGATCTTTTCGCCCCCAATTTTTTATTTTCCCAAGGGTAAGAGAAGAAATTGGACCCCAAAAAATGTTGTGCAATTTGTCCTGAGTACGCTGATACCCCATATGTGGGTGTAAACCATTGTTTGGGCGCATGGCAGAGCTTGGAAGGGAAGGAGCGCCATTTGACTTTTCAATGCAAAATTGACTGGAATTGAGATGGGACGCCATGTTGCGTTTGGAGAGCCCCTGATGTGCCTAAACATTGAAACTCCCTACAAGTGACACCATTTTGGAAAGTAGACCCCCTAAGGAACTTATCTAGATGTGTTTTGAGAGCTTTGAACCCCCAAGTGTTTCACTACAGATTATAACGCAGAGCCGTGAAAATAATTTTTATTTTTTTTCTCAAAAATGATTTTTTAGCACCCAGCTTTGTATTTTTACAAGGGTAACAGAATAAATTGGACCCCAAAATTTGTTTTCCAATTTGTCCTGAGTACGCTGATACCCCATATGTGGGGGGGAACCACTGTTTGGGCGCATGACAGAGCTCGGAAGGGAAGGAGCGCCATTTGGAATGCAGACTTAAATGGATTGGTCAGCAGCCGTCACGTTGCATTTGCAGAGCCCCTGATGTACCCAAACAGTACAAACCCCCCACAAGTGACCCCATATTGGAAACTAGACCTCCCAAAGAACTTATCTAGATGTGTTTTGAGAACTTTGAACCCCCAAGTGTTTCACTAAAGTTTATAGCGCAAAGCCGTGAAAATAAAAATTCTTTTTTTTTTTCACAAAAATGATTTTTTAGCCCCCAGTTTTGTATTTTCACAAGGGTAACAGGATAAATTAGACCCCAAAAGTTGTTGTCCAATTTGTCCTGAGTACGCTGATACCCCATATGTGGGGGGGAACCACTGTTTGGGTGCATGACAGAGCTCGGAAGGGAAGGAGCGCCATTTGGAATGCAGCCTTAAATGGATTGGTCTGCAGGCGTCACGTTGCATTTGCAGAGCCCCTGATGTACCCAAACAGTACAAACCCCCCACAAGTGACCCCATATTGGAAACTAGACCTCCCAAGGAACTTATCTAGATGTGTTGTGAGAACTTTGAACCCCCAAGTGTTTCACTACAGTTTATAACGCAGAGCCGTGAAAATAAAACATCTTTTTTTTCCCACAAAAATGATTTTTAGCCCCCCAAATTTTTATTTTCCTAAGGATAACAAGAGAACTTGGACCCCAGAAGTTGTTGTTCAATTTGTCCCGAGTACGCTGATAACACATATGTTGGGGTAAACCCCTTTTTGGGCGCACGGGAGAGCTCGGAAGGGAAGGAGCACTGTTTTACTTTTTCAACACAGAATTGGCTGGAATTGAGATTGGACGCCATGTCGCGCTTGTAGAGCCCCTGATGTGCCTGGACAGTGGAAACTCCCCAATTCTACCTGAAACCCTAACCCAAACACACCCCTAACCCTAATCCCAACGGTAACCCTAACCACACCCCTAGCCCTGACACACCCATAATTCTAATCCCAACCCTAATCCAAACGTAAATGTAATCCAAACCCTAACCCTAACTTTAGCCCCAACCCTAACTTTAGCCCCAACCCTAACTTTACCTCCAACCCTAGCCCTAACCCTAACCCTAACCCTACCCCTAACCCTAACCCTAAACGTGACTGAAATACGTGGCACTGAAATACGTGGCACTGAAATACGTGGCACTGAAATACGTGGCACTGAAATACGTGGCACTGAAATACGTGATACGTGGCACTTAAATACGTGGCACTGAAACACGTGGCACTGAAATACGTGATACGTGGCACTGAAATACGTGGCACTGAAATACGTGGCACTGAAATACGTGGCACTGAAATACGTGGCACTGAAATACGTGGCACTGAAATACGTGGCACTGAAATACGTGGCACTGAAATATGTGATACGTGGCACTGATACGTGGCACTGAAATACGTGGCACTGAAATACGTGGCACTGAAATACGTGGCACTGAAATACGTGGCACTGAAATACGTGGCACGTGGCACTGAAATACGTGGCACTGAAATACGTGGCACTGAAATACGTGATACGTGGCACTTAAATACGTGGCACTGAAACACGTGGCACTGAAATACGTGATACGTGGCACTGAAATACGTGGCACTGAAATACGTGGCACTGAAATACGTGGCACTGAAATACGTGGCACTGAAATACGTGGCACTGAAATACGTGGCACTGAAATACGTGGCACTGAAATATGTGATACGTGGCACTGATACGTGGCACTGAAATACGTGGCACTGAAATACGTGGCACTGAAATACGTGGCACTGAAATACGTGGCACTGAAATACGTGGCACGTGGCACTGAAATACGTGGCACTGAAATACGTGGCACTGAAATACGTGATACGTGGCACTTAAATACGTGGCACTGAAACACGTGGCACTGAAATACGTGATACGTGGCACTGAAATACGTGGCACTGAAATACGTGGCACTGAAATACGTGGCACTGAAATACGTGGCACTGAAATACGTGGCACTGAAATACGTGGCACTGAAATACGTGGTACTAAAATATGTGGCACTGAAATACGTGATACGTGGCACTGAAATACGTGATACGTGGCACTGAAATATGTGATACGTGGCACTGAAATACGTGGCACTGAAACACGTGGCACTGAAATACGTGGCACTGAAATACGTGGCACTGAAATACGTGGCACTATGACTGTCAGAAAATGTTCATTAAACGGTTAGGGGTGAGGTTAGGGGTAGAGTTAGGGTTAGGGTTTGGATCCCTTTATCACCTTGATGGTGGTGGGTGGCTTTTCAGTGTGTTTAAATGCATGCGTTTTTAACGCAAACAAACGCATGTGCTTAAAAACGCAAGAAAATACTGCAGGTTGTATTTCTGAAAATGAACGCATGCAGAAAAAAAACGCATGCGTTTGAAAACGCGACCAAACGCGTACAAAAAAACCGCATGCGTTTTCAATGTTAAATATAGGGAAAAAATGCATGCGTTTTTTGTGCAAAAAACACTGCAGACAAAAACGCAAGTGTGAAACCAGCGACGCTTTTTATAGCAAAAAAGTTTTTGCGTCTCCACATTTTGAGACCTATAATTTTTCCACATTTTGCTCCACAGAGTCATGTGAGGTCTTGTTTTTTGCGGGACGAGTTGACGTTTTTATTGGTAACATTTTCGGACACGTGACCGTTTTTGATCGCTTTTTATTCCGATTTTTGTGAGGCAGAATGACCAAAAACCAGCTATTCATGAATTTCTTTTGGGGGAGGCGTTTATACCGTTCCGCGTTTGGTAAAATTGATAAAGCAGTTTTATTCTTCGGGTCAGTACGATTACAGCGATACCTCATTTATATCATTTTTTTATGTTTTGGCGCTTTTATACGATAAAAACTAAAATATAGAAAAAATAATTATTTTCGTATCGCTTTATTCTCAGGACTATAACTTTTTTATTTTTTTGCTGATAATGTTGTATGGCGGCTTGTTTTTTGCGGGACAAGATGACGTTTTCAGCGGTACCATGGATATTTATATCAGTCTTTTTGATCGCGTGTTATTCCACTTTTTGTTCGGCGGTATGGTAATAAAGCGTTGTTTTTTGCCTCGTTTTTTTTTTTTTTTTCTTACGGTGTTTACTGAAGGGGTTAACTAGTGGGGCAGTTTTATAGGTTGGGTCGTTACGGACGCGGCGATACTAAATATGTGTACTTTTATTGTTTTGTTTTTTTTATTTAGATAAAGAAATGTATTTATGGGAATAATATATTTTTTTTTATTATTATTTATTTAGGATTTTTTTTTTTTTTTTTTTTTACACATGTGGAAAAAATTTTTTTTAACTTTTTTACTTTGTCCCAGGGGGGGACATCACAGATCATTGATCTGGCAGTGTGCACAGCACTCTGCCAGATCGACGATCTGCTGTGCAGGGCTGCAGGCTTACCAAGTGTCTGCTCTGAGCAGACACTCGGTAAGCCACCTCCTTCCCTGCAGGACCCGGATGCCGCGGCCATCTTGGATCCGGGACCTGCAGCCAGGAAGGAGGTAGGAGACCCTCGCAGCAACGCGATCACATCGCGTTGCTCCGGGGGTCTCAGGGAAGCCCGCAGGGAGCCCCCTCCCTGCGCGATGCTTCCCTATACCGCCGGTACACTGCGATCATGTTTGATCGCGGTGTGCCGGGGGTTAATGTGCCGGGGGCGGTCCGTGACCGCTCCTGGCACATAGTGCCGGATGTCAGCTGCGATATGCAGCTGACACCCGGCCGCGATCGGCCGCGCTCCCCCCGTGAGCGCCGCTGATCGGTGATGACGTACTATCCCGTCGGCGGTCATACGGGCCCACCCCACCTCGACGGGATAGTACGTCAAATGTCGGGAAGGGGTTAAGATTAATAGGGGTGCCCAAACTTTTTCATATAACTGTATGTGCGGATATATATATAATAGTCGTTTTCACTGACACTGCTGGGCAATATATATATTTATTGTTCCTTTTTAATATGTGGTGTATCCACATATTTTTCCTTATTTTCACATTTACCTTCTTTTATGTAAATGAATGACATCATTTTTCTTCTTTATGTATAACCTTTCTTTTTCACTAGACACTTGTTGCACGCCGACATCTACAAACCTTTTCCTGAGATCGATGGTGCTGTTTTTTGTCTTTTCTTTTTGGTGTTGATATTACCTGCTGATGGTGCCTAGTGCGCATGTCTATCGTGGCCAGCGGTCAGGGCATTGTGGGCGGCGCCTTGTAGTGACAACTGCTGTCCAGTGGCATCTCTGGTCCGCGACTGTGAACCGCGGCGCCATGTTGGATGCCGCTCATGATGCAGCTCCTGGCGCGACCGACGTGATACATGCGCCGTAATTAGGCACACATGATCCAGTACTCTGGGCATTATATATTCTGGCCCAATACAATGCACTGCACTGCCCCCTGACGAAGCCGAAGTGAAACGCGTGTTGGGGCTGCGGCGGTGACCCCTCTGCTCCTGATGAATGGGTAAGAGCTGTTGAACCGGGTTTAGTATTACACATGCCGATAGGGTAAGTGGTACCCCACTGTGGGTTGGATGGAATTTGATTGTTAGTTACCCAGTTTGAGACACTCTGTTACCTCAAATATGCACTATTAGCACTTTAGGAAGGAATACTATCAGTGAGTTATTGGGGTCGTCACTGCTGTGATTTTTTCAGTGTTCTTCCGTAAGTTCCCTTGCTGTCTACATTATATCTGTGAATATTTATTGTTTCCAAACTCTGTAGTTAATTGTTATATAAATAAAAACGTGTATTTGATTACCTTTTTAAAATGGGACTCATACTCCATGTGTTATTCTCTGGTTGGTTTAATGTGTTTTGGGAGTGTCCTTGATTGTTTGAATTGATCTCTTATATGGTTACCCCTTTGACACTATACTACTAGTATGTGTGAGAGATCAAGAGTATCTTTGTCCATTGTGGGATGTCTTTATTGAATCTGCTTTATTGTCTTTACGCCAGGCAAAACGTTCTGTTATTGAGTATGCTACTGAATTCAGGAGATTAGCGGTAGATACCAATTGGGACAGTTATGCACAATTGCGTATTTTTAAAAGGGGTCTGTCTAGTATTGTAAAAGATGAACTAGCTCGCTCTGAGTCACCACAAGAGCTAGAGACATTTATACAGCATTGTGTGCGCATTGACATTCGCATTACTGAGCGTAGGCAGGAGAAGTTTGCTGCATATAACCGTATTTCTAACTTTTCCCTTCCTTACAAAGAGCCTGCAGGTAAAACATCTTGGGAGGTGGAGGAGGTGCCCATGCAAATTGATTCCGTTCAAAGGCGCGAGATCAATGAGCGCCGGGAGCATCGCCTTCGTGAAAGTCTATGTTTCTACTGCGGCCAGTCTGACCACTTCTTGATCAATTGACCTAAGTGTCCTAGACGGCCTAACAAGGTGCTAGCAGCAGTAGGGGAGTATGACAACTGTGATGATGAATCTGACATCTCTGAATGTAGCCTGCCTTTAAACGCTGTATTCCATTCACTTTCTATGACTTCACCCCCCAAGGAGCTTAAGGAAAAGAACTCTCACTGTTCTCTCCCTATTAAGATCCTGTGTTCAGGACAGTGGATTTCCAGTGCAGCTATGATTGACTCTGGTGCAGGAGGCAATTTCATGGATATCGCATTTGCCAAGGAACATGGTATTGAAATTCAGCAAAGAACCTCTTCAATTACCATGGAAACAGTGGATGGGTCACCTTTAATCTCTGGGCCTGTGGATCAGGAGACCGTACCCCTTGAAATTTTGTTGGAGCCTAATCATCAGGAGCAACTTTCTTTCTTGCTAATTTCTTCTCCTCATTTTCCTGTGATTTTAGGCATTCCTTGGTTGCGTTCTCAGAACCCAATTATCAACTGGGAGACCAAGGAGATTATCTTTCCAACAAGGAGCAACTCAGCGTTAACAGAAGCTGTCCCTGAGTCCACGGCTACGGAACCACATGTACAGGTATTTTCTTTACCTCCAGCATATAAAGAGTTCTCTGACATCTGTGACAAGAAGAATGCAGATCAGCTTCCTCCACACAGGCATTATGACTGTCCCATTGAGTTGCTTCCTGGGGCAGCTATTCCTTTTGGTAACGTATACCCTTTGGCGGCACCTGAGCTTCAAGCCTTAAAGGAGTATATTGATGACAATCTGGCCAAAGGCTTCATACGTCCTTCTTCCTCACCAGCAGGGGCACCTATCTATTTTGTAAAGAAGAAGGATGGGACCCTGAGACCATGTGTTGACTATCGGGAACTCAATAGGGTAACGGTTTCGTACGTTTACCTTATTGAGTTACAGTACGAAACCATTACCCATTGCCTCTGATTCCCGAATTACTGGAAAGAGTCTGCCATGCTAAGGTGTTCTCTAAACTGGATCTTCGTGGGGCTTATAATTTGGTGGTATTCGTCCAGGGGATGAGTGGAAGACAGCATTCAGATGCCGGTATGAACACTTTGAATCTCTTGTGATGCCCTTCGGGCTTTGTAACGCCCCTGCAACGTTTCAACCCCTTGCAAGTGACATTTTCAGAGATTTGTTGGACCAGTTTGTAGTGATCTATTTGGACAATATGCTAATCTTTTCTGACTCTCTACAGGAACATGAAGAACATGTCAAAACTGTTTTAAGACATCTGAAAGAGAACCATCTGTATATTAAGCCGGAGAAATGCGAGTTCCATCGTTCTGAGATACAGTTCTTAGGTTATATCATCTCTCCCCAGGGGCTGAACATGGAATCTGGTAAGATTCAGGCTATCCTTGACTGGCCGGTACCCAAGAATGTTAAGGAGATGCAACGTTTTATTGGTTTTGCAAATTTCTACAAACGCTTCATTTGAAATTTTTCTGATATTCTCCATCCCATTAATTCTTTGACAAAGAAGGAAAAGCCCTTTAAGTGGTCATCACAGGCTCAAGAAGCTTTTGATCGGCTTAAGATCTGTTTCACATCAGCACCGCTGTTGATACACCCAGATCCATCTCTTTCATTGTGGAGGTGGACGCTTCTGATAATGCTTTGGGGGCTATTCTCTCCCAAAGAACTGGAGAGAAGGGTCTGCTACATCCTTGTGCTTTCTTTTCCCGTAGACTAACCTCAGCAGAGAAGAATTACGAGACAAGGAATTGCTGGCTATTATTGCAGCTTTCAAAGAATGGAGGCATCATCTTCAAGGAGCTCCACAACAGATCATAGTGCTAACTGACCATCGCAATTTAGAATTCCTTAGCTCCGCTAGATGTCTTTCTCCTCGTCAGGCTCGTTGGAACTTATTTTTAAATCAATTTAATTTTGTTATCTCGTACAGTCCAGGTTCTCGTAATGGGAAGGCTGATGCTTTATCCCAAATCCATGCTGCGGATTCCGTACCTGGAGCCCCATCCAAGACCATTCTATCTGATGCCAATTTCATCGGAGTTATCCACGATCAAGACTTGTGGAAGGAGTGCAGGGAGGCCTATGACGGTGATGTATTTCTGGCCAACCCACCTGTGGATATTAATCTTGTCTTTAAGGGTGGCATGTGGTTCAGAGATCGACGTATCTACACCCCTGAGGTCGTCCGTCTGCAGATCCTCAAGTTGGTACATGACTCCAAGTTGGCTGGTCACAGGGGGGTACAGAAGACACAAGAGTTCCTGAGCCGATTCTTCTGATGGCCAACTTGCCTGAAGGATACCAAGGACTATGTTCTCTCTTGCGAGGTATGTGCTCATTACAAGACTCCTCATGTGGTACCTACGGGTCTTCTTCAACCATTACCTGTTCCGTCCCGCCATTGGGGGTCTATATCAATGGACTTTATTGTGGAGCTGCCTACATCGGGGGCATGAATACAATCATGGTGGTAGTTGATCGCCTGACTAAAGCTGATCATTTTGTTCCGTGCACCGGCCTCTGTTATGATCCTTAGTGGTTGAGGATCACAAAATACTCCAGCTAAGTAACAAAACATAGGACAAGCTCTAGAGAGGTGGCAAACTGGACTGACCGCAAATCTGAACCTATCCAACACACTAAAGGTAGCCGGTGAACGTGTCTAAAATCCTAGACGTCTCGAGCCAGCCTGAGGAACTAACTACCCCTAGAGAGAAAGAAAGACCTCACTTGCCTCCAGAGAAATAATCCCCAAAGATATAGAAGCCCCCAACAAATAATAACGGTGAGGTAAGAGGAAGGCACATACACAGGGGTGAAAGCAGATTCAGCAAATGAGGCCCACTAATACTAGATAGCAGAAAATAGAAAAGGGGTCTGTGCGGTCAGTAAAAAACCCTTACAAAATATCCACACTGAGATTTCAAGAACCCCCGCACCAACTAACGGTGTGGGGGGAGAATCTCAGTCCCCTAGAGCAACCAGCAAGAGAGGAAATCACATTTTAGCAAGCTGGACAAGAAACATGATGAATGCTGATAATCAAAAAATAAACAAACAAAAACTTAGCTTGTCTTGGAGAGACTGGGAGCAAGGTAGTCACAAGGAATCTGAAGAGCACTGAATACATTGAGAGCAGGCAAGGAACTGAGTACCCAGGTGAGCTAAATAGGAAACCAACCAAGGATAACGAACCAGCTGATGCTGCCAACCTGCAGAAAGACAACACTACACAGTACCGCTTGTGACCACTAGAGGGAGCCCAAAAATAGAGTTCACAACAGGCCTCCTGTTATGGTTACCCCAATGACCATGGGAAAAAAATACAAAACGGACTAGCTCTCGGGTGATGGAAACTAAGGTCGACCGTGACCTGAACCTGACCCAACACTTACAGTAGCCGGGGGATGTACCTACGATGCCCTAGACACCACGCGCCAGCCGGAGATCTAACTACCCCTATAAGAGGAACATACAGGCCTGCCTTACCTCCAGTGAGGAACCCCAAAAGATGATAGTAGGCCCCCACAGATATTGACGGTGAGTTCAGAGGAAATGACATACGTAGGATGAACAGCAGATTTAGCACAGTGAGGTCCGCTTACTAGATAGCAGAAGGACAGGAAAGAGTTACTTCACGGTCGACCTAAAAATCACTATTCAAAAACACCATCCAGAAATTACTTTAAACTCCAGTGACAACTCATGCCACTGGAGTAGTAATTTTCTGTCCACAAGAGCTTCCAGCACTGAAGAGTCACATTGCAGATAGCTGGACAAAAATAGCAAAACAAGAAACAAAATTCAACTTAGCTGAACTGGAACTTGAGGCAGGTGAATGCAACAGAATGCTACTAGCACATTGTTGGCCGGCATGTGACTAACAGCCAAGCAGCCTTAAATAGGAAACTCCCCAAGAGGGTGGCGACAGGTAATCAGAGATGGAGGAAGGCACATAAGAGACACTACCATAACAGACCACCGGGGGAGCCCACAAACCGAATTCACAACAGTACCCCCCCCTTAAGGAGGGGGCACCGAACCCTCACCAGAACCACCAGGGCGACCTGGATGAGCACTATGAAATGCACGAACCAAATCGGGAGCATGAACATCGGATGCTGTCACCCAAGAATTATCCTCCTGGCCATAACCTTTCCACTTAACCAGATACTGAAGTTTCCGTCTGGAAACACGGGAGTCCAAGATCTTTTCCACCACATACTCCAATTCACCCTCAACCAACACAGGAGCAGGTGGATCAGCAGAAGGAACAACCGGTACCTCATACCTCCGCAATAATGACCGATGGAAAACATTATGGATATTAAAAGATGCTGGGAGGTCCAAACGAAAGGACACAGGATTAAGAACCTCCAGAATCCTATAAGGGCCGATAAACCGAGGCTTAAACTTAGGAGACGAGACCTTCATAGGAACAAATCGAGAAGACAGCCACACCAGGTCCCCAACACAAAGACGAGGACCAATACGCCGATGACGATTAGTGAACTGTTGAGTCTTCTCCTGGGACAACTTCAGATTGTCCACAACCTGTCCCCAAATCTGATGCATCCTATCAACCACAGCATCCACTCCAGGACAATCCGAAGACTCCAATTGACCGGACGAAAACCGAGGGTGAAACCCTGAATTACAAAAAAATGGAGAAACCAAAGTGGCAGAACTAGCCCGATTGTTAAGGGCAAACTCTGCCAATGGCAAAAAGTCAAGCCAATCATCCTGATCAGCGGACACAAAACACCTCAAGTAAGTCTCCAAGGTCTGATTAGTACGCTCAGTCTGGCCATTAGTCTGAGGATGGAATGCAGACGAAAAAGACAAATCGATACCCATCCTGGCACAGAACGTCCGCCAAAATCTAGACACAAACTGAGTACCCCTGTCAGACACTATATTCTCAGGAATACCATGCAAACGCACCACATTCTGAAAAAATAGAGGAACCAACTCAGAGGAGGAGGGCAATTTGGGTAAAGGTACCAAATGAACCATCTTGGAAAAACGGTCACAAATCACCCAGATGACAGACATCCTACGAGAAACCGGAAGGTCAGAAATAAAGTCCATAGAGATGTGCGTCCAAGGCCTCTTAGGAATAGGCAAGGGCAACAACAACCCACTGGCCCTAGAACAGCAGGGCTTGGCCCGAGCACAAACATCACAAGACTGCACAAACATGCGCACATCTCGAGACAAAGAAGGCCACCAGAAGGACCTAGACACCAAATCCCTGGTGCCAAAAATTCCAGGATGACCTGTCAACGCGGAAGAATGAACCTCCGAGATAACTCTACTGGTCCAATCATCAGGGACAAACAGTCTACCAGGCGGACAGCGATCAGGCCTATCCACCTGAAACTCCTGCAAAGAACGCCGCAGGTCTGGGGAGACAGCTGACAATATCACCCCATCCTTCAGGATGCCGGTAGGTTCGGAATCACCAGGCGAGTCAGGCTCAAAACTCCTAGAGAGGGCATCCGCCTTCACATTCTTGGACCCAGGCAGATATGACACCACAAAGTTAAATCGGGAGAAAAACAACGACCAGCGCGCCTGTCTAGGATTCAGACGCCTGGCCGACTCAAGATAAATTAGATTCTTGTGGTCAGTGAGGACCACCACCTGGTGTCTAGCACCCTCAAGCCAATGACGCCACTCCTCAAACGCCCACTTCATGGCCAGAAGTTCCCGATTTCCCACATCATAATTTCGCTCAGCGGGCGAAAATTTTCGGGAGAAAAACGCACATGGTCTCATTACTGAGCAGTCAGGATCTTTCTGCGACAAAACTGCACCTGCTCCGATCTCCGAAGCATCCACCTCAACCTGGAACGGAAGTAACACATCAGGTTGGCGCAACACAGGAGCAGAAGAAAAGCGGCGCTTAAGCTCTTGAAAGGCCTCCACAGCCGCAGAGGACCAATTAGCAACATCAGCACCCTTTTTGGTCAAATCAGTCAAAGGTTTAGCAATGGCAGAAAAACCCGCTATAAATCGGCGATAGAAATTAGCAAAACCCAAGAACTTTTGCAGACTCTTCAAAGAAGTAGGTTGCATCCAATCACAAATAGCCTGGACCTTGACAGGGTCCATCTCCATAGATGAAGGGGAAAAAATATATCCCAAAAAGGAAATTCTCTGAACTCCAAAACTACACTTTGAGCCCTTTACAAAAAGAGAATTAGCTCGCAAAACCTGAAAAACTCTCCTGACCTGTTGAACGTGAGATTCCCAGTCCTCCGAAAAAACAAGAATATCATCCAAATACACAATCATAAACTTATCCAGATATTCACGGAAAATATCGTGCATAAAGGACTGAAAAACGGAAGGGGCATTTGCGAGACCGAAAGGCATTACCAAATACTCAAAATGGCCTTCAGGCGTATTAAATGCGGTCTTCCACTCATCCCCCTGCTTAATCCGCACCAAATTATACGCACCACGTAGATCGATCTTAGTGAACCACTTAGCCCCCTTTATACGAGCAAACAGATCAGTCAGTAAAGGTAACGGGTACTGGTATTTAACTGTAATCTTATTCAAAAGTCGATAGTCGATACAAGGTCTCAATGAACCATCCTTTTTACCTACAAAGAAAAATCCTGCCCCTAGTGGAGACAACGAGGGGCGAATATGACCCTTTTCCAAGGATTCTCTGATATACTCCCGCATAGCAGTATGTTCAGGTACAGACAAATTAAACAAGCGACCCTTAGGAAACTTACTACCGGGGATCAATTCAATAGCGCAGTCACACTCTCTGTGGGGAGGGAGAGAATCAACTTTAGGCTCTTGAAAGACATCATAAAAATCTGACAGAAATGCTGGGATCTCAGAGGGAGTAGATGAAGAAATAGGAACCAAAGGTGCATCCCCATGAATACCCCGACATCCCCAGCTCAACACAGACATAGATTTCCAGTCCAAGACGGGATTATGAATCTGTAACCATGGTAATCCAAGCACTAAGACATCATGTAGGTTATATAATACAAGGAAACGAATAATCTCCTGATGGTCTGGGGTAAGACGCATAGTCACTTGTGTCCAATATTGTGGTTTATTGCTAGCCAAAGGTGTAGAATCAATACCCTTCAGGGGAATAGAAACTTCCAACGGCTCCAAATCAAACCCACAACGCTTGGCAAAGGACCAATCCATGAGACTCAGAGCGGCGCCAGAATCCACATAAGCATTCACAGTCACAGATGATAAGGTACAAATCAATGTCACGGACAAAAGAAATTTTGACTGCAAGGTACCTGTAGAAAAAGATTTATCAACCTTTTTATCAACCTTATTTATACGTTTAGAGCATGCTGATATAACATGAGCTGGATCTCCACAGTAGAAGCACAATCCATTTTTGCGCCTGTAATTTTGACGTTCGCCTCTAGACAAAACACGATCGCATTGCATATGCTCTAATGCCTTTTCAGAGGTCACCGCCAAATGGTGCACAGGTCTTTGCTCAGAAGACACCGCCATATGGTGCACAGGTTTTTGCTCAGAAGATACCGCCATATGGTGCACAGATTTGCGCTCCCGCAAACGCCGATCAATCTGGATAGCCAATTTCATGGCATCATTCAGACCTGTAGGCACAGGGAACCCCACCATGACATCCTTCACGGCATCAGAGAGACCTTCTCTGAAATTAGCTGCTAAAGCGCACTCATTCCATTTAGTAAGCACCGACCATTTACGGAATTTCTGGCAGTATATCTCAGCTTCATCTTGCCCTTGGGAAAGAGCTATCAAGGCTTTCTCAGCCAAAATCTCCAAATTAGGTTCTTCATAAAGCAACCCCAAAGCCTGAAAAAACGCATCTACATTTAACAACGCAGGATCCCCTGGCGATAATGCAAATGCCCAACTTTGTGGGTCGCCGCGCAGTAGAGAGATAACAATTTTAACTTGTTGAGTCTGATCACCAGCAGAGTGAGATCTCAGAGACAAAAACAATTTGCAATTTTCTCTGAAACTCAAAAACCGGGATCTGTCTCCGGTAAAGTATTCAGGCAGAGGAATCTTAGGTTCAGACATAGGAGCACGTATAACAAAATCTTGTAGGTTCTGTACTTTTGTCGCAAGGTTATTCAAACCCGCAACTAAACTCTGTGGATCCATGTTTCAAATGGGTGTAACCCAAGCATTCAGAGGTTAAGAGGAGAGGAGAAAAAAAAAAGGCTGAAGACTGCAGTTTAAGCAAGGAATACAAATGATCAAACTAAGGTGCACTTTCAAACACAGAAAAAAAAAAAAAAAACCTTTTCTTCTCCTTCCTACTTTAGTGCATAATTTAACACATAGATTTTTTACGGGCCGGCCAAACTGTTATGGTTACCCCAATGACCATGGGAAAAAAATACAAAACGGACTAGCTCTCGGGTGATGGAAACTAAGGTCGACCGTGACCTGAACCTGACCCAACACTTACAGTAGCCGGGGGATGTACCTACGATGCCCTAGACACCACGCGCCAGCCGGAGATCTAACTACCCCTATAAGAGGAACATACAGGCCTGCCTTACCTCCAGTGAGGAACCCCAAAAGATGATAGTAGGCCCCCACAGATATTGACGGTGAGTTCAGAGGAAATGACATACGTAGGATGAACAGCAGATTTAGCACAGTGAGGTCCGCTTACTAGATAGCAGAAGGACAGGAAAGAGTTACTTCACGGTCGACCTAAAAATCACTATTCAAAAACACCATCCAGAAATTACTTTAAACTCCAGTGACAACTCATGCCACTGGAGTAGTAATTTTCTGTCCACAAGAGCTTCCAGCACTGAAGAGTCACATTGCAGATAGCTGGACAAAAATAGCAAAACAAGAAACAAAATTCAACTTAGCTGAACTGGAACTTGAGGCAGGTGAATGCAACAGAATGCTACTAGCACATTGTTGGCCGGCATGTGACTAACAGCCAAGCAGCCTTAAATAGGAAACTCCCCAAGAGGGTGGCGACAGGTAATCAGAGATGGAGGAAGGCACATAAGAGACACTACCATAACAGACCACCGGGGGAGCCCACAAACCGAATTCACAACAGCCTCCCCTCAGCTAAAGATACAATGACCTTGGTTATACAGAATGCCTTTCGGTTGCATGGGGTTCCGGATGAGATCATATCTGACCGTGGAGTGCAGTTCACTTCAAGATTCTGGAAGTTGTTTTGCTCTGCACTCAATATTAATGTCTGTCTCTCTTCTGCTTACAATCCCCAGACAAAAGGTCAGACTGAGCGTACCAACCAGATGCTGGAACAATATCTAAGATGCTATGTCAGCCATCTCCAGGATGATTGGTTGGAGTTGCTGCCGTTAGCCGAATTTTCATATAACAATTCTCAGAGCGCCTCCACTAAATTTACACCTTTTTTTGCCAATCTGGGTTATCATCCATGTATCTTACCTAGATCTCCAATTAATTCTCCGGTTCCGGCAGTGGAGGAAAGGCTGACTGCAATGGGGCAAAATCCGGAGGTTCTGAAGGAATCCCTGACCACAGCTCAAGAACGTTATAAGAGATCGGCTGATAGATTCCGTAAACCTGCACCCATGTTCAAGGTAGGAGATTCCGTGTGGTTAGCAACTAAGAATCTGAAGTTAAATGTTCCTTCACAAAAACTTGGACAGAAATTCATTGGCCCTTTCAAGATCAACGGTATTGTGAGCTCTGTGGCCTGCCGACTGAAGCTGCCAAGGACTATGAAGGTACACCCAGTTTTTCATGTATCTTTACTAAAGCATGTATCTCCTAATACCTTCCAGGGACGTGTTGTGCCACCTCCGCAGCCTGTGGTGATTGATGGGCAAGAACAATTTGTGGTGAAGGAAATTGTTGATTCCAGGATTCGCAGGAACCGGCTCAAATATCTGATAAGATGGCAGGGATATCCCCCTGAGGAAGACTCTTGGGAACCTGTGGAAAACATCAATGCCCAACAGAAGATTTCTCGTTTTCATGAGAGATTCCCTGAGAAACCAGGTCCAGGATCGTCCTGAGGCCACTTCTAAGGAGGGAGTAATGTCAGGACTCTGAACATTTTTTATTACCTTTTGTGCATTACTGCCTTTTTCCAAGATGGCATCTTTGGTCTCATGTGCAGTGTCTTCCTGCTATAAAACTCCACCCCAGCCTTCAGTCTGTGCTAGAGTAATCTGCCTTGCATCCAGCTCCTGACCTCTGGTGACTCCCTGGCTATATACCTGCTCCTGTGAACCTGTGGGGTTATCCTGCTACTCTGTTCTGAGTTCCTGCTGCATACACCAGTTCCAGTAATCCTCCTTCATCTGCTGCTCGTGTTTGCTTCCAGCTGCATTTGATATTTGCACCAAGTGTTGTGGACTTGAGTTTCTCTCTGCACCTGTTTGAATCACTGTGTGATAATATAGACTTTACCACTTATAAAACTGTGTCCTGTAGTTGTCTTGTTCCACGCAAAGAGTCTCCTGAGTTATCCCCTATAATTATTACAACGACAGACTTATTCACAAGTCCCTTTATAGACCGTTCCCCTTTTACAGTGAGTCCCAGGGCCACGGACTGGGTCGCAGCCACCTTGACATCCCCTTTAATAGCCGACCGGACCCGGTACCGAGTACCCTGCCCTGGTGGGCGACTCACATACACTAAGTGCAGGGGCTGACAAACATTTTCCCATGGGGGGGTATATATATATTTTTTTAATTTACGGGCCTCATAGACACCCTTGCAAAAACATAGACTGGCTGTAACATCACAGAACACGTTCACCCTGGCGTTCTAGTGGTGTTGTCTGAAGAGACGTGAAGGATGTCCTCCTATGAATGTTTTCCCAACTTAAAGGAGCGGGTCTCCTATACTTAGAATGCCCATACACTAAGTGCATGGGCTGACAAACATTTCCCCATGGGGGTACATTTAAAAAAAAAATGTATGGGCCTCATAGACACCCTGGCAAAAAAATATACTGGCTGTAGCATCACAGAACACATTCACCCTGGCGTTCTATTGGTAGTGTCAGAAGAGACATGGAGGATGTCCTCCTATGAATCTTTTCCCAATTAAGGGAGCGGGTCTCCTATACTTGGAATGCCCATACACTAAGTGCATGGGCTGACAAGCATTTCCCCATGGTGGGTGCATTTAAAAAAAAAAAAATTATGGGCCTCTTAGACACCCTTGCAAAAAATAGACTGGCTGTAGTATCACAGAAAATGTTCACCCTGGCGTTCTAGTGGTGGTGGATGATGAGGATGAGGAGAAGGAGGAGGAGGACACCAAATAGCCAAAATCAGGAAGCGTATACCCATGTGTGGGTGTGAAAAGGTGCATGGGAATACAGCTCGCAAAAAGACACTGTATTGGAAGTTATGTTTCGCTGTCATTTGGTGGTGTAGATGCAGCGCCACAGGGTCCTGGTCATTGCAGTAATGTCATTTTCCTCTAGGGGGAGTGATGTTACGTTTGGAGGCAATGAAGGAGATCTCTTTACCAGGTACCACAAACATACAACACATTTCATACTCCAGTCCACCAGGGGGAGCTATGCCCCTATTTATTAGGGCACTCTTCCCACTTAGGTAAAACTGGTGGCCTGGAGAGGAAGTTAGGCAGTTGCTAGTTGAGCTTTGCTCAGGTAGTTGGTCCCTGACAGGGGTGGGAGCCTGTCAGAGGCCTAGACAGAAGGTCACGGAGCTGCGCCGGCCCCACATGCGGCAGTTCCTAAGAAAGGACACGAACAGAGAACTGTATTGTAGAGAGGGTGAGAAGAAGAAATAGCAAAGGAGTGGGTACCAGAAGGAGTTCTGCCCTGCACAGGCTGCCTCCTTCTGAGGCACAGGATCTGGTAGCTGGAACACCGAGGGAGCAACAGTCCTTCATGCCTTGCTCCAGAGACCGGCAGGACAGCTAATTTCACGTTACTGATCCACCCCATACCCAGGAGGCAAGGTGTCACCCACAAGAGGCTGGGCATGATAGAGTCTCTGTAAAAAGCCTCAAGCCACCAGTCATACGGGTTGTCCTATCCATCTGGGGGACAGAGAGAGAGATATAACATCTATAACATCTGTGAGGACCTTATGAGAGGCTCAGCAATAAGGTACTACAACACCAAGGCGCTAGAGGAAGGCTACTGATTTCCACCTGGATAAGGGGACTCTGGATTTGCCTCCAAATTGGCCGGACTCTGCCTGCCCTGTGATCTGTGCTCTGTACTGTGGATGCTGAAGCCTTCAGTAAAAGGTAAAGAGACTGCGACCTTGTGTCCTCGCTCTTCACTGCGCCTCACACCATCTACCATCTACACACAGGGAAGCCCTGGGGTCATAATTCACCTGTGGGAAGGTATACCATCTTGCTGCCATAACATCTCCCCAGCAGACCCCCTTAAAGCAGCGTCGGTCACCCTGACCGAATACCACAGGTGGTGTCACGAACATTTCCCCTTTAAAGACCTTTCCCCTTTTACAACGGACCTCCCGAGGGCCACAGACCGTGACATCCCCCTTGAGAACCGAAGGGCCCGGTACAGAGTAACCCCTTGCCCTTGGGGGCACTCCATAGAGAAGTCTGGCCCAATCCAGCCCTTGTTCATTTTTATAAGAGTCAGCCTGTCTGCATGTTCATTTGACAGGCGAATGCGCTTATCTGTTATAATTCCACCAGCGGCACTAAAAACTCGGTGTGACAAAATGCTAGTGGCAGGGCAGGCCAGGACCTCCAAAGCATAGAGAGGCAGTTCATGACACATGTCCAGCTTGGATACCCATAATTAAAAGGCACAGAGGAATTACGGAGGATGTTGGTACAGTCAGCAAGGTACTCCCTCACCATCTTCCCAAACATTCCATTCCTTGTGACATTACCCCGCGCCTCTGGGCCAGGGTGATGGGAGGGTCTGAGAAAATTGTCCCAGAACTTTACCAGTGTTGCCCTGCCACTGCTGGATTGGAGTTGTGTCTCTCTCGCCTGTACTCCTTGGTTGTCAAACGCACTGTGACGTCTGCCGCTAGCATTTTCAGATGGGAATTTTTGTAATCATTCTGCAACAATGGCCCTCTGATACTGCACCATTTTAGTTCACCTTTCTGCCTCTGGAACAAGAGATTGAAAGTTCTCCTTGTAGCATGGGTCTAAAAGTGTCACTACTCAGTAATGACTGTCACCCAAAATTTTTACAATACGAGGGTCACAGGAAATGCAGCGCAACATCAAGTCAGCCATGCATGCCAGACTGGTAACAGGAAAGCCTTCTGTGTCCTCAACAGGACGAGTAACCAAGGTGTTACCTCCCTGTCCTCAGGCCATCCACGCTGAACAGACGGTATGACAGTTGTGCTTGTAGTACCATCTATACCGCATGAAAATAGATCCTGTTCTTCCTCCTACTCCTTTTCCTCATTGTCAACCAATCCACGTTGGGATGACATGAGGCTGGGCTGTGTGTAATCACCCTGCATGGTTCCTTGCTCCATGTCCTCGTGCTCCGCCTGCAATGCATCCTCTTTCATTGTGAGCAGAGAGCTTTTCAGAATGCAGAGAAGCAGGATGGTGACACTAATTATGGCATTATCGCCGCTCACCATATTGGTGGACTTCTCAAAGTTTTGCAGGATGGTACAGATGCCTGACATCCATGTCCACTCCTGAGGTTTTATCTGTCGAGTCTGAACTGAATAACGATGGCCTTGTTGATGCTGGTAGTCAACAATCGCCCTCTTCTGCTCACAAATCCTTTCCAATATATGCAGTGCAGAGTGCCAATGTGTGAGGACATCACACACCAGTTGGTGAACCGGAAGCTGCAAACGCTGCTGAAGCACGGCAAGGGCAGCTGAAGCTGTAGCTGAATTTCTAAAATGGGCACACAGTCGGCGTACTTTCATAAGCAGATCTGGCAGCTCCACGTAGGTTTTGAGAAAATGCTGAATCCACGAGGTTAAGCACATGGGCCAGGCATGGTTCGTGTGTGAGCTGGCCTTGCCTCAGAGCCGCCACCAGGTTCCGGCCACTGTCACAAATGACCATGCTTGGCTGTAGGTTCAGTGGTGTCAGCCACAGATCTGCCTGCTCTTTCAGAGCTGTCCACAACTCTTCAGCATTGTGCGGTTTGTCACCTAAGCAGATTAGCTTCAGCACAGCCTGTTGGCACTTGGCTGAGGCAGTGCTGCAGTGCTTCCAGCTTGTGACTCATGTGCCATTTTTGGAGATGGAATCTGAAGAGAAGGCAGAGGAAGAGGTGCAGGAGCTGTAGACTGTGGGGGCAACCCAGATTGATGTAGGGCCTGCAATCCTCGCGGTTGGGAAGACATGCACCATCCCAAGGTCTAACTGGGTCCCGGATTCCACTATGTTAACCCAGTGTGCCATCAGCGAGATGTACCATCCCTGCCCACAAGCACTTGTCCACGTGTCTGTGGTTAGGTAGACTTTACCAGTAACAGCATTGTTGAGGGCACAGCTAATGTTGTGGGACACCTGCTTGTGTAATGCCGGGACAGCACACCGGGAGAAATTGTGGCAGCTGGGCACCGAATACCTTGGGACGGCCGCCGCCATAAGGTTGTGGAAAGCCTCTGTCTCCATGAGCCTAAAAGGCAACATTTCGAGCACAAGCAGACGAGAAATTTGTGAATTTAGTACTGTGGCCTGTGGAGCGTTGGAAGCATACTTCCGCTTGAGTTCCAATGACTGTGGTATTGACAACTGAAGGCTGCGCTGAGACAAGGACATGGACGTGCTCGATCATGGTGCTAGTTGAGTCTGGGTAATGGCAGGTGCAGGGCAGGAGGCATCTTCACGTGGACAGGGGATTGGCTTTCACACACAACGTGGAAGGCGTGGTGGTACCCGCAGACACTGTTCCTGGTGCCTGTGGTTCAGCCCACAAAGTCGGGTGCTTTGCTACCATGGGCCTGATCATTCTGGTGGTGGTCAGGCTGGTAGTGTTGCTACCCCTGCTGATGTGGGCATGGCAGGTGTTGCAAATGGCCTGTTTGGGGTTATTGGCAGAGTCTTTAAAAAAACATCCAGACTCGGGAAGACGTTACAGTTGGACTCGTAACTTCTGTCATGTTGGTTTTGCGTGGAACAGTTGCACGCCTTCTGTCTGTGGCCACCACACTGTGTCTTCCTGCCTGTTGGGGTGCTACGCCTTCATCCCCCTGTGTGCTGCTGTCCTTGCTCTGCATGTCCTCCTGCCAGGTTGGGTCAGTTACTATATCATCCACGGCCTCTTCTTCCACTTCCACACCCTGGTCCTCCTCCTGAGTTTCTGGCAATTGTGTCTCATCATCGTCCACCTCTTGTGAAACGTTCCCACCGTCGCCTTAGTGTGAGCGTGTTTGCTCAAATATTTAGGCATCACTCCATGGAATCTCATCTTGCCCCACTTCAAGTGGGATGGGAGAGAGGCCCGAATCGATAAATGGAAAAGTGAACAACTCTTCGGAGTGTCCAAGTGTTGGATCAGTTGTCTCAGGGCACTCAGCATGGTGGGAGGAAGGAGGATCAGGATGAGGAATATGTGGTCCAGAGTCACAGCTACAAAGACTTGACCGTGTGGAAGACAGGGTGCTGTTGGTGGTGGCAAAGTGACTGGAAGCATTATCCGCCATCCAACCAACTACCTTTTCATTCTGCTCTGGTGTCAAGAGTGTTGTTCTGCCGTGCCCTATGAATTCTGACAGGAATCTGTTGCTAAAAGATGTGGGTGTTTATGGTGGCCCACTTTCAGCTTGCCCACGGCCTCGACCTCTGCATGCACCATCACCATCACGTCCACTTCCCTGTCCCTTGCCACGGGCCTTGCCCAATTTTAATAAAAAGGTGAATGCAAGCCTGAACTCTAATAACTCAATTTGTAGGCCACAGATAGTTGAGGCATGTCACAGAGATACCAGACTGTTCAATACGTGGCCGGTATTTATTTATTTTTTACCCCAAAATAGTGTTTTGAGCTAGGGTAACCCACAGCAAAAAAAGGTGAAGGGAAGCCTCAAAAGCACACTTTGTACTTCACAGATAAATGTGGCGTGTCACAGAGATACCAGACTGTTCAATATGTAGCCTGCATTTTTTTATTTTTTACCTCAAAATAGTGTATACTAGACCTAGGGTAGCAGACAGCAAAAAAAAGTGGAATGTAGGCCTGAAAAGTAACTATTTTTAGAGCATAGATAAACCAGGAGTCTGATGGAGATATCACACTGTTTAATATGTGGCCTGTATTTTTTTTATTTTATACCCCAAAATAGTGTTCAGAACTAGGGTAACAGACAGCAAATACAGTGGAATGTAGGCCTGAATTGCCACAATTTGTATTCCACAAATAGATCAGGTGTCTGACAGCGATACCAGACTGTTTAATATGCGGCCTGTGGAGCGCCCCCAGATGCAGGGCTGCGGGGTACTCGGTACCGGGCCTCTCTGTCTCGGTCCTGGGGTTGTCACGGTGGCTAGACTCGGTCCGTGACCCTGCTAAGGGGCGTCCAATGAAATGAGTGATGGTGGTGCGTGGTGCAAGTCGCGATGAATAACGAGGACACAGGGTTGCAGTCTCTTTACCTCTTTACTGAAGGCTTTGGGATCCGCAATCCAGAGCACTGCTAAGAGGGCTGGCTGAGACCAGCCGGTCCGAAGGCACATCCAGAGTTCCCTTTGCAGGTGGAAATCAGTGCCTACCTTCTAGCGCCTGTGTGTTGTAGTACCTCCCTGCTGAGCACCACGGGATAGTCCTCACAACTGTTGTATCTGTTCTGATGTTCTTCTCCGTCCCCCAGATGATATGGCTAGGACGCACCCGTATGATGGGCAGGCCTGGAGTTATTCTGGGACCCTAGAGACGCCCCTCTCCCACAATTGCCTCCTATGTCTGCTTAGGTGTTTTAGGTGAGACAGCCAACCTATAATTAACTGTCCTGCCGCTGTTTGAAGTACTGCTTGGAGCCCAATACTTCCTCGGCGTTCCAGCCACCGGCTACGCGCCTCAGTAGGATGTTGCCACGATCTTAGGGCACGACTCCTACTGGTTCTATTCTCCTTTGTGCTGTGATCTCGTTTCTCACTTCTCCACAATAAACCTCGCTTCGTGTCCTTTCTTAAGATGCCAACGCAACAGGTGCAGGTGCGGCTCCGTAACGTTCTGTCCTTTTCGCTAGGCCACTGTCAGGATCCCACCCCTGACAGAGACCCCTGTTATGACCCCAATGGCAGAGGGTCTCAGAAATAGTTACCAAGTCTGCAAACACAAAAACCAGCTCATAGGGCAGTGGTAACTGGGCTGACCATATATCTAATCCTAGCACCACAAATAACAGCAGCCGGGGAACGTGCCTACGTTGATTCTAGACGTCTCGTGCCAGCCGGAGAACTAACTAACCCTAGAAGGGAAAAGAAAGACCTTTCTTGCCTCCAGAGAAAAAGACCCCAAAAGTAGGATACAAGCCCCCAACAAATAATAACGGTGAGGTAAGAGGAAAAGACAAACGTAAGAATGAGCTAGGTATTTAGCAAAGAGAGGCCCACTAGCTAATAGCAGAATATAGTAAGATAACTTATATGGTCAGCAAAAACCCTATCAAAAATATCCACGCTGGAAATTCAAGAACCCCCGAACCGTCTAACGGCCCGGGGGGAGAACACCAGCCCCCTAGAGCTTCCAGCAAGGTCAGGAATCACATTTAGTACAAGCTGGACAAAAATGAGAGCAAGCAAATAACTGAAAAAAACAAAGAAGCAAGACTTAGCTTAATTTTGCACGAACCAGGACCAGCAGATAGGAGCAAACAAAAAGGATCTGATTACAACGATGCCAGGCACTGGACTAAGGATCCAAGAGGTTTATATAGCAACACCCCTGGACTAACGACCCAGGTGGGTGCAAACTGAGAGAAGAAAATCCCAGAGTCATATCACTAGTAACCACCAGAGGGAGCCAAAAAGTCTAATTCACAACAGTACCCCCACCTTAAGGAGGGGTCACCGAACCCTCACTACGACCACCAGGGCGATCAGGATGAGCAGCGTGAAAGGCACGAACCAAATCGGCCGCATGCACATGAGAGGCAACCACCCAGGAATTATCCTCCTGACCATAGCCCTTCCACTTGACCAGATACTGAAGCCTCCGTCTGGAGAGACGAGAATCCAAGATCTTCTCCACCACGTACTCCAACTCGCCCTCAACCAACACCGGAGCAGGAGGCTCAACAGAAGGAACCACAGGCACAACGTAGCGCCGCAACAAAGACCTATGGAACACGTTGTGAATGGCAAACGACACCGGAAGATCCAAGCGAAAGGAAACTGGATTAAGGATTTCCAATATCTTGTAAGGACCGATGAAGCGAGGCTTAAACTTAGGAGAGGAGACCTTCATAGGAACAAATCGAGAAGACAGCCACACCAAATCCCCAACACGAAGTCGGGGACCCACACCGCGGCGGCGGTTGGCAAAACGCTGAGCCTTCTCCTGTGACAACTTCAAGTTGTCCACCACATGATTCCAGATCTGCTGCAACCTATCCACCACAGAATCCACCCCAGGACAGTCAGAAGGCTCCACATGTCCCGAGGAAAAACGAGGATGGAAACCAGAGTTGCAGAAAAATGGCGAAACCAAAGTAGCGGAACTAGCCCGATTATTAAGGGCAAACTCAGCCAACGGCAAGAAGGTCACCCAATCATCCTGATCTGCCGAAACAAAACACCTCAAATAAGCCTCCAGAGTCTGATTAGTTTGCTCCGTTTGTCCATTAGTCTGAGGATGAAAGGCAGACGAGAACGACAAATCAATGCCCATCCTAGCACAAAAGGATCGCCAGAACCTGGAAACAAACTGGGATCCTCTGTCAGACACAATATTCTCAGGAATGCCGTGTAAACGAACCACATTCTGAAAGAACACAGGAACCAGATCGGAAGAGGAAGGCAGCTTAGGCAAAGGCACCAAATGGACCATTTTAGAAAAGCGATCACATACCACCCAGATGACAGACATGCCCTGAGACACCGGGAGATCAGAAATGAAATCCATGGAAATGTGTGTCCAAGGCCTCTTCGGGACAGGCAAGGGCAAGAGCAACCCGCTGGCACGAGAACAGCAAGGCTTAGCTCGAGCACAAGTCCCACAGGACTGCACAAATGACCGCACATCCCGTGACAAGGAAGGCCACCAAAAGGACCTAGCCACCAGATCTCTGGTGCCAAAAATTCCCGGATTACCTGCCAACACCGAGGAATGAACCTCGGAAATGACTCTGCTGGTCCACTTATCAGGAACAAACAGTCTGTCAGGTGGACAAGAGTCAGGTCTACCAGTCTGAAATCTCTGCAACACGCGTCGCAAATCAGGAGAAATGGCTGACAAGATAACTCCCTCTTTAAGAATACCAACAGGTTCTGCGACTCCAGGAGAGTCAGGCACAAAGCTCCTTGAAAGAGCATCAGCCTTCACATTCTTTGAACCTGGTAAATACGAGACCACAAAGTCAAAACGGGAGAAAAACAATGACCAGCGGGCCTGTCTAGGATTCAGGCATTTAGCAGACTCGAGATACATCAAATTTTTGTGATCAGTCAAGACCACCACACGATGCTTAGCACCTTCGAGCCAATGACGCCACTCCTCAAATGCCCACTTCATGGCCAGCAACTCCCGATTGCCAACATCATAATTCCGCTCAGCAGGCGAAAACTTCCTAGAGAAGAAAGCACATGGTCTCATTACCGAGCAACCAGGGCCTCTCTGTGACAACACGGCCCCTGCCCCAATCTCAGAAGCATCCACTTCGACCTGAAAGGGAAGTGAGACATCAGGCTGGCACAAAACAGGCGCTGAAGTAAACCGGTGCTTCAACTCTTGGAACGCCTCCACGGCTGCAGGAGCCCAGTTAGCAACATCAGAACCTTTCTTGGTCATATCCGTCAAAGGTTTAACAACGCTAGAAAAATTAGCGATAAAACGACGGTAGAAGTTAGCAAAACCCAAGAACTTCTGAAGACTCTTAACTGACGTGGGTTGAGTCCAATCATGAATAGCTCGGACCTTGACTGGGTCCATCTCCACAGCAGAAGGGGAAAAAATAAATCCCAAAAAGGGAACCTTCTGTACTCCAAAGAGACACTTTGAGCCCTTAACAAACAACGCGTTCTCACGCAAAACCTGAAACACCATCCTGACCTGCTCCACATGTGAGTCCCAATCTTCAGAGAAAACCAGAATATCATCCAGATAAACAATCATAAATTTATCCAGATACTTCCGGAAAATATCATGCATAAAGGACTGAAACACTGAGGGAGCATTAGAGAGCCCAAAAGGCATCACCAAGTACTCAAAATGACCTTCGGGCGTATTAAATGCAGTCTTCCATTCATCTCCTTGCTTAATGCGCACAAGGTTGTACGCACCACGTAGATCTATCTTGGTGAACCACTTGGCACCTTTAATCCGGGCAAACAAGTCCGACAACAGAGGCAAAGGATACTGAAATTTAACAGTGATTTTATTCAGAAGACGATAGTCAATACAAGGTCTCAAAGATCCGTCCTTCTTGGCCACAAAAAAGAATCCCGCACCAAGAGGGGAAGAGGATGGACGGATATGCCCCTTCTCCAGAGACTCCTTGATATACGAACGCATTGCGGCATGCTCAGGTACAGACAGATTAAATAATCTACCCTTAGGAAATTTACTACCTGGAATTAAATCTATGGCGCAGTCACAGTCCCTATGAGGAGGCAGAGCACTGGATCTGGACTCGCTGAATACATCCTGATAATCAGACAAATACTCAGGAACTTCCGAAGGAGTAGAGGAAGCAATAGACACCGGCGGGGAATCAGCATGAATTCCCTGACAACCCCAACTTGACACAGACATTGCCTTCCAATCCAAGACTGGATTGTGGGTCTGTAACCATGGCAGACCCAAAACGACCAAATCATGCATTTTATGCAGAACAAGAAAACGAATCACCTCCCGATGTTCAGGAGTCATGCACATGGTTACCTGCGTCCAAAACTGCGGTTTATTTTCCGCCAATGGCGTAGCATCAATACCTCTAAGAGGAATAGGATTTACCAACGGTTCAAGAACAAAACCACAGCGCTTGGCAAATGACAGATCCATAAGACTCAGGGCAGCACCTGAATCCACAAACGCCATAACAGGGTAAGAAGACAATGAGCAAATTAAAGTCACAGACAAAATAAATTTAGGTTGCAAATTACCAATGGCGACAGGACTAACAACCCTTGTTAGGCGTTTAGAGCATGCTGATATAACATGTGTAGAATCACCACAGTAAAAACACAACCCATTCTGACGTCTATGATTTTTCCGCTCATTTCTAGTCTGAATTCTATCACATTGCATTAAATCAGGTGTTTGTTCAGACAACACCACAAGAGGATTAGCGGTTTTGCGCTCCCGCAAACGCCGGTCAATTTGAATAGCCAGCGCCATGGAATCATTCAGACTTGTAGGAATGGGGAAACCCACCATCACATTCTTAATGGCTTCAGAAAGGCCATTTCTGAAATTTGCGGCCAGAGCACACTCATTCCACTGAGTAAGCACGGACCATTTCCGAAATTTTTGGCAATACACTTCAGCTTCATCCTGGCCCTGAGAAATAGCCAGCAAGGCTTTTTCTGCCTGAACTTCAAGATTGGGTTCCTCGTAAAGCAATCCGAGCGCCAGAAAAAACGCATCAATATTTGCCAATGCCGGATCTCCTGGCGCTAGCGAGAAAGCCCAATCCTGAGGGTCGCCCCGTAAAAAAGAGATAACAATTTTAACTTGCTGAGCTGAATCTCCAGATGAACGGGGTCTCAGAGAAAGAAACAATTTACAATTATTCCTGAAATTCCTAAACCTAAATCGGTCTCCAGAAAACAGTTCAGGAATAGGTATTTTAGGTTCAGACATAGGACTACTGGTAACAAAATCTTGTATGCCCTGCACACGAGCAGCAAGCTGGTCTACACTTGTAATCAAGGTCTGGACATTCATGTCTGCAGCAAGCACAAGCCACTCAAAGGTAAAGGGGAGGAAGAGAGGAAAGGAAAAAAAAAAAAAAACTCAGAATTTCCTTTCTTATTATCCCACTTCTGCAATGCATTAAACATTCAATGTTGGCCTGGCATACTGTTATGACCCCAATGGCAGAGGGTCTCAGAAATAGTTACCAAGTCTGCAAACACAAAAACCAGCTCATAGGGCAGTGGTAACTGGGCTGACCATATATCTAATCCTAGCACCACAAATAACAGCAGCCGGGGAACGTGCCTACGTTGATTCTAGACGTCTCGCGCCAGCCGGAGAACTAACTAACCCTAGAAGGGAAAAGAAAGACCTTTCTTGCCTCCAGAGAAAAAGACCCCAAAAGTAGGATACAAGCCCCCAACAAATGATAACGGTGAGGTAAGAGGAAAAGACAAGCGTAAGAATGAGCTAGGTATTTAGCAAAGAGAGGCCCACTAGCTAATAGCAGAATATAGTAAGATAACTTATATGGTCAGCAAAAACCCTATCAAAAATATCCACGCTGGAAATTCAAGAACCCCCGAACCGTCTAACGGCCCGGGGGGAGAACACCAGCCCCCTAGAGCTTCCAGCAAGGTCAGGAATCACATTTAGTACAAGCTGGACAAAAATGAGAGCAAGCAAATAACTGAAAAAACAAAGAAGCAAGACTTAGCTTAATTTTGCACGAACCAGGACCAGCAGATAGGAGCAAACAAAAAGGTTCTGATTACAACGATGCCAGGCACTGGACTAAGGATCCAAGAGGTTTATATAGCAACACCCCTGGACTAACGACCCAGGTGGGTGCAAACTGAGGGAAGAAAATCCCAGAGTCATATCACTAGTAACCACCAGAGGGAGCCAAAAAGTCTAATTCACAACAGACCCCCCTGAATCTTCCCCACAACACCCTCTGCCACAGGATGTTGCCTGGATCAAACCCAGTCAGCTTCTCCCTAACTTCCTATCCAACCCCCAGTTTTACCAGATTGTGAGGAGTGGCCTAATACATAGAACCCTTTGCTCCCCCTGGTGGCCAGAGTGTGAAGTGTAATGTGTGACTGTGATACCTGGTCAGGTGAACTCCTTTAGTGCCATCAGACGTACCATCACTCCCCTTAGTGGTGGAGCGTCAGTACTGCAACGATCAGGGCTCTGGGGCGCTGCACCTGTATATTTTTATTTTTAACCCAAAATAATGTATAGACCTAGGGTAGCAGACAGCAAAAAAAAATGGAATGTAGGCCTTAAAAGCAACTATTTGTAGAGCACAGATAGACCAGGCATCTGACGGAGCTAACTGACTATTCAATATGTGGCCTGGAGTTTTTTAATTTTTTTTACCCCAAAAAACTGTATATACCTAGGGTAACAGACAGCAAAAACAGTGGAATATAGGCCGGAAATGCCACAATTTGTAGACCACTGATAGATCTGGCGTCTGACGGAGATAGAACACTGTTAAATATGTAGAAAGTCAATAATTACTGCACTCTTTGACCAGAAAGGGTTTTCTTCAAGTGAAAACAGTTTATTCATAGGTGAAGAGTGACAGGTAATAACGACGGTTCGGCCACAACGTGGCCTTGATCACAGTGTCGCTGCAAAAAATTGAAAATAATAACACTAAGAATATCTACGTTATACACAATATAATACATTTTTACAAGCAAAAGGAAATTAAGCCATGTCATATATGAAAGAGGCTATACGATGATCAATGTCAGATAAGGAGACAAGGAAAGACAACGGATATCCATAACGTGGAGACATCAGTCCCCAGGTCAGAGAGAAGGAGCCAAAAAGAATTACCACAATGTAGAGAGATGGAAGTCACAGCGAAACTGTCAAGATAATCAGAATAAGAACATACCCTTAAATTGATATATCAATGGTCGCACTTGTAAGTTCCCATCAGGGAGAAAGGTAAATTGAGGGATATGTCCAGATGGAACATCACAGGGAAATTTACTGAAAAAGCGAAACAAACCATGTACAGTATAGGGTACGATAGGTGTGGGATAATAAGAAGGGGGGAATGCCGTATAAAGAAATGCCATATGTGACTAAGGGAGATGATGTGTAAAGCTGATAAGGAATAGGCTTACCACCTGGAATGTGGTCAGTATTAGAGGAAGTGGAGTAGCCTGAATTCATTAGACTGTAGGGGGAGAAAAAAGGGAAGGGGAGTTTGGAATGTGTACACCTATACAGAGGCTGCTACTATGAACATGAGGTATATTACAGAAAAATATATTTACCGCATTAAAATGAGGATCAAGGTAACCATGTGTGGCAAACTGCTCAAATTATAAGACACGCTGTAAGATAAAGGGTAATCCAGGTAAGGGGAGCGTACCAAGTTAGGAGCGATACTTATCCAGAATGAGGCAGAGCTTACGTCCGGCGGGAGCCGCGATGTGTAGAGATGCGTGGCTACAGGAGCCGATGTCAGTGGTATAGTGGGAATGCTGGAGGACTTGCGAATGGGAGAGGAGTATCTAAAGCGGCTGAGGCTCCCTGTTTTATGGTGTGCAGGCCGGTCAGATGACCGGAAGTGACGTAGGACGCCGGCGCATGCGCAGATGGCCGGTGCTAGGCTAGAACTGCGTGTGAATGTGTGGATGTTGCCATGGCAGCAGAGGTTGGGAAGGCTGAAAACGTACCCAGGAGTATATAAACAACCAGAGAATTGTAGCACAATGTAAAAGGAAAAGCAGGGCAAATTAGGATATAGCCCAATAAGAGTATAGAGAGCATGGAGACAAACAAAGGGGTAATGGATGGTAACAGAATAATAGAAGAAGTAGTGAATGGTAGTGTCAAATGATTGTAGTGTATAATACCCAGGGGAAAGTATAATATAAGGAGTACTGATAAATTACTGTAATGGCATAAAATTCAAATCACAGAGTGGAACAAACATAATAAATGCAGGGGCAGCAGACTCTGATTAAAATAGATCAGCATATACAGCTATTTAAATCTAAAATAGTCAATGCAGAGGCTGCAGTCATTAGGACAAGCAGGCAGGCATAAATGGCGATATATATGTAATAATAAACACAGAGACAGTAGGCATATGATCACAACAGCAAGACTATATGGCGGTCTACCTTTATGGTAATACACGCAAAGGCCTTTACATACTGAACCAAGCAGACATATACATATGGCGATATATGGAAGTATAAAAAAGCGATGAGTAGAAGTCAAAAAAATGGGTACAAAATAGACAAAATAAGCAAAATAAACAAAATAAAATACACATAGGAGTCCAAACTAAAGAAAGCAAAAAGGTTAAATAAGAGGAAAGGGAAAAAAAAGAGTAAAAAATAATGGGGTGGGGGAAGGGATAGGGAAGTTTATCATACTATCTCAGAAAAGAAAATGTGGCGAGGTGAAATGTGGGAAAGGTCAGTTGATCTAGGAAGAAAGGACCAAGGAAAAATTATATTGACCAATCAATTTCGCGATTGAGACCCCTGGGGTGAAGTGTATCAAGGGTGTAAATCCAGAACGTTTCACGCTGTTTGAGTAATTGAATATGGTTACCCCCTCTCCTTGGTCTCGGGACTTTTTCTATTACCTGAAACCTTAATTGGGCCACATTGTGTTTGGCTTCTTTAAAATGAGCCGGTAGGGGTAGCCATAGTTTCTCGCATCTAATTGTAGATTTGTGACTCGAGATGCGGTCTCTTATGGCTTGGGTGGTGTCGCCAACATACAGCAAGCCACAGGGACATTTGATGATATAAACAACGAAGTTGGACTCGTACGTATAGTAGTCCTTGATGGGGAAGGCTTTACCTGTTCGGGAATGGACCACCTCATTGCCTTTTATGACGTTAGAGCAACTCATGCAGTTTAGGCATGGAAAAGTACCTGTCCTTCTCTGTCCACTAAGTGATCTAGTGGATGTGTGTTTGCTTGAACCCAGATCGGCTTTAACTAATGTATCTCGCAAATTCTTGGGGCGCTTGGTACACATGAGCGGTGGATTCTTGAATACCTCAATGTTGGGGTAAGCTTTGTTGAGTAGCGGCCAATGTTTGCAAATCAAATTGTGGACCCTAAGCATGGAAGGATAATGGTTATGGACAAATGGCAATCTCTGGGGTTTGTTGGTCATGATAGCGTTGGTATCTGCTTCAGTTAGAGCCCTGTTTGATTCTGTCTCAAGTAATTGTGGTGGATAGTCACGAGTTTTGAATTTTTCCGCCATTTCATGCAGTCTTGTGTCCCTCATAGTGGGGTCCGATACGATTTTTGTGACGCTTTTAAATTGAGATCTGGGAAGACTACTTTTTGTGGCTTTGGGGTGACAGCTGCCATATTGAAGAAGACTGTTACAATCAGTAGGTTTGGTGTAGATATCTGTACTGAGAGTCCCCCTGTTGTCTTTAAGAACCTTGGTGTCGAGGAATGTAACCTCATCTGTATGGTAAGATAAGGTGAATGTTAGTTCGGGTCTGACTGTGTTGATCTGTTGGTGGAACTCCAATAGGCTAGTTTGGTCCCCCCGCCAGATGCAGAAGATATCATCAATGTACCTGAACCATGTCAGGGTGCGTTGTTGGAAGATTGGGTTGGAATATACATAGTCCCGTTCAAAATGGTCCATGTATAGGTTAGCATAGGCCGGGGCCACATTGTACCCCATTGCGGTCCCGCATGTCTGTATATAAAAATCATTTTCAAACAGGAAAAAATGTTCTATGTTTATAGGATCTCTGGTTCCGTTCACTAGCACCACATATCCTAATCGTGCGCCAGCCATTCGTTTCTTCTCCAACTGTTAAATATGTGAACTGGATTTTTTTTGGCCCACCAAATATGTGTCAATATGCTATGACACTAAAGAAAAACAATTGTTGGGGCACTAAAATTCTAAAATATTTAGAGCAATGATATGCGATGTGTGTGATGTACAAAACACAGTGATAAATATAAGAACTGTAGCTAAATATTTTTTGGCCAGCTAAAGATTTTTTGGTCAGCAAAATGGTGTCCAAAAATTTTGAAAGACACTCCAAAAAATACTACAGTATAACAAAAAAAGGCCAGAATTTTCTGTGCTCTCAGACCTGATGCCTGGGACAAAAAAAGCCGCTTTAAATTGTTAGATTTTCATGCTGTTGTATTAAAATTACCTGGCTGTAGTCTGCAGTTTGACCAAGCAAATAATTGTAGAAAAAGAGGGCTCTGGATTGCTTTGTAATAAAATTAGAAGGTTTTAGGTGCAAAAATAAATTAATCCTAGCCACGGATACCTGTAGCTAGGTATATAAAATAGGCAGCAGCAGACAGTAATGGACCCTCTTGATGTATGCAGTGAGATCTATATACTCACATACAGTGCCTGCATGTCTTGCACTGATGTGGATATGCGCACATAGACTCCCCTGCCTTCCTAGGACTGTAATCTATATACTCCCTAATTAGCCCTAAAAAGGACTGTTGGTTTAGCTGGATTTGTGGATTAACTAATAAAAGAACGAATCTGACCCTATCTCAGCAGCAGCTCTCCCTACACTCGCAAAGTCCAGAGCAGAATGCGCCGAGCAGGGCGGCGCCAGGTCTCTTATAGACCTGATGACGCTGTGCGGTTAGCCAATCACTGTAATACCACAACAAAGATGGCTGCAGTATTACACTGCATGGCAGACAATCCCTACATGTTCATTGGTGCTGTAAAGAGCATCAAAATTGCAGGGCAGAGACCCGAGCTCCCGCTGAATAATCCCGTAAAAACTCGGTGCTCGCCGAGTACATCGAGCACAGTGATACTTGGGCGAGTAACGAGCAGTGGCGAGCACGTTCTCTCATCACTAGCCCCAATGCATTCAGAGCAGCCTAGAATTCTTCCAACAACCATTAATAACTACAGTAGAGATGAGCAAATTTGATTAGCTCCCTCCTTATTCAGCAAGCTATAGCGCTTACCGAATAAGCTGCAGAGGGAAACTGGCTACCTGGATCACTCCTGTTGATCAGCTGTCCGACGCCGCAGCTGCACATGTCGAGGCTGTTTCATTGTCACAACACATGCATGGAGAGCCCAACAAACAGGCTTTCCATGCATGTGTTGTGACTGTCACACAGCCACGACACATGCAGCTGCAGCGCCGGACACCTGAATTCGCTTATCTCTATTAATAACCTTAATGATAGCAGCCAAGCCATTTATTTTACCGAATAAATTGATATGTTTTGAAAACTTTGTTTTCATTTTTCCATCATTTGCATAATATTACCGTGTCTTTCCACCCTGTGATTTTCATAATTTCACTGTTTCTTGCAATTTAAATGTTGCATATATGAGAAGCAAAATAATTAATACTTTATATCATATAAAAACGAAGAGAAAAGAAAATGTTTTTATATGTGTAAGGCAGCCAGGGTGGAAGTCGTGGCAACGGTCTGTATGGTTCCCATGTAATGAGGTGGCGGAGAACCTCATTGTTTCTCCCTCTCTCTCCCATGTGCTGGGCCCGTACATCTTATGTGGTACCCGGACGGTGTACCCGTTTAGCAATGTCTGTATTTCTTATGCCTTATGTATTAATGTATTGCCCTTTTATTCCTATGTTCTGAGCTGTGTTAGTAATGTTTGATAATGTTCATTCTCCCCCCCATTTCCTTGTAGATTGTAAGCTTGTGAGCAGGGACCTCACCCCTAATGTCACTGTTTAAATTGTCATAACTTGTATTGAATTTATTGTCTGTACATGTCCCTATAACGCAAGCATGTTACATATGTGGATTAAAGTACTTACTATGTGCTGCCTTTTGTCGTTGACAGCACTGTGTGGTCCCTTACATCACAGACCATTAGTTCCTCTATTTATATAAATCTATGAGAGCCTTGTTCTGAGCCTCATAGACGTACATTGAGAAAGTGACTTCTGGTTCACAAATAAACACCTGTGTGTTCTGACCAGTCACAAGGAGAGGAGCTGGAAATGTCAGAGGACAGCAACTGGTGATCATTTTATAGAGGTTGTCCACTACTCGGATAGCCCCTTATCAATCCGTATATTTGCAATAAAATTATAACACTTAGGCCGGCGTCACACTAGAGAGTTTTACAGACTTATGCAAGGCGCAAAAACTACGCATTGCACACGGACCAATGATTCTCTATGGGGCAGCTCATATTTGGCGTTTATTACGCATCCATATTTTACGGGTGTAGAAAATCGCAGCATACTGCGTTTGTCAGCGTATTGCGCAAAAATTCTGCCAATGAAAATCTATGGGTGCGCAAAAAATACGGATTACACACGGACCAACAGTGTGACTAGCGTAAAATATGCAAGAGTTCAGCAGGTGACAGGAAATGTGCCAAGCCCTCAATCAGGAAGCTGAGACATGCTAATTAGCTGAAAAAGCCAGACAGACGTCCCGGAAGTCTGCCGCACGCCTCCACGGAGTCTCCTGCATCATGGCCAATATTATTAATGTCAAAATGCTGCTGGTCCTGGTGCAAGAGAGGCCAGAAATATGGGATCAGCAAGATGCCCATTATTCCAACCGGACCAGAAAAGAGGCGGCATGGAGAAGCATATGTGGGATCCTTTTCCCAGAATATGAGCAGTGGCCACATGAGGTCCAGAGGCAGATAAGTAAGTACACTCATGTTTCTCTTTGAATAATATTGCAAACTGCATTACCTAATATAATAAACATAAAGCACCAACCCATTTCTTCTACACCTAGAATGGGAAACACTTCAAAATTAATGGAAACATACTGACACTGGAGTTATTAGACTCCCATAGTCAAGAAGCGCTGAATTTCAAAAAAATACCTTTATTAACACATAAAATACAAATACACATAGTTATAAAATGCCTCTCAATCAAAAATGTTAATACCAGTACAGAGACCAGCGAAATTTAACTTATGCACATCCAGGTAAAACACAATTTCCTAACATAATATGCATGATTGATGTAGTTAGTATTGCACCAAATACAATGTAACGCAAACAAACAATTGAATTAAAGTGACAGTGCAGAGTAAATGGTCAATAAGGCCCCTAGAAGTGCCAATATATATTGTGCATTCCTATCTCCTCAATATGAGGCCTATGATGAATCGTAACGCAGTAATAAATTATCCCGCAGTTGTAATGGACAATTGTCCGACATTCAATATTGTATAAGTTTACACCTGATATACTCCTGAGCCTTATAGCCTCACAATGACCAGATCACACAGTAACCACCCGCACCTCACGCAGCATAAACCCGGAATCCGGAAAACACATCTCACTATGGAGAATCAAACATAGAAAACAATGACCGATGCAATACATGTTACCTGGAAACACAAGTAAACGCTCGCAACCTCGTGGCACGCTGAGACTCCGTTACCCCAAACTGTTACCTGCATGAATTTGGGCCTTCTGATATTTTCATTAACATTAATCTCATCTATTTATATAGCACCATTAATTCCATGGTGCTGGACTTGAGAAATAGGTTACGTACATAAATTTACAATGACATACTGCTACAGAGGGGAGAGAACCCTGTCCTTATGGCCTGAAATTCTATGTATTTTCCATTATATCGTATTGTGCTGTTTGTGTTTACAATATTTATATTGATGATGTTTTTTAAGAAATGCAGGTTACTAGGCCACATTAAAATCTGTTAAATGACTGACACCTTGTGGTACCACTGTGCACAATGGCCTTATACATTATATATTTCTCTTTCATTGCAGTGGAAGATGTTATGAGACGATGGCGCAGCATACGCGACCTGTATAGGAGAGAAAGGCAGCAGCGGGCCAGGAGTGGGGCAGCAGCACCTGCAAAAAAAAGGAAATATATTTATTACTAGCTGTACTACCCGGCTTCGCCCGGGTTAATGACTGCTGTTAGCAAAATAGAATGTGTTAACAAAAATTTATTCTGCACACAAAAACCACAAAACAAATAGATAGAAATGTAATTATTAAAAGGCAAAAACTAAGCTAATAGAAGCATTTCTTAACATATATTAGCTTTGTTATACTGAGAATGTCTTTGTTGCCTATATTAACCAATCAGAGCTCAGATTAATTAACTGTAGCAAAATAGAAGGTGAGCTGTGATTGGTTGCTATTGGCAGCCTGATAAATCCCCAGCCAACAGGAAGCCCTCCCCCCTGGCAGTATATATTAGCTCACACATACACATAATAGACAGGTCATGTGACTGACAGCTGCCGTATTTCCTATATGGTACAATTGTTGCTCTTGTAGTTTGTCTGCTTATTAATCAGATTTTTATTTTTGAAGGATAATTGCATGAGGTGAGTTTTCCATGAGGTGAGTTTTGCACGTGTGGCGAGTTTTGCGTGAGCCTAGTTTTGCATATGGCGAGTTTTGCATGTAGCGAGTCTTGCGCATGGCGAGTTTTGAGTGGTGACTTTTGTGTTTCGACTTTTATGTGGCGAGGTTGGTGTGTGTGTGGTGAAATGTGTGCTGAGGGTGGTATATGTGTTCAAGCACGTGGTAGTGTGCGGCGCATTTTGTGTGTGTGTTCATATCCCCGTGTGTGGTGAGTATCCCATGTCGGGGCCCCACCTTAGCAACTGTACGGTATATACTCTTTGGCGCCATCGCTCTCATTCTTTAAGTCCCCATTGTTCACATCTGGCAGCTGTCAATTTTCCTCCAACACTTTTCCCTTCACTTTTTCCCCATTATGTAGATAGGGGCAAAATTGTTTGGTGAATTGGAACGCGCGGGGTTAAAATTTCACCTCACAACATAGCCTATGACGCTCTCGGGGTCCAGACGTGTGACTGCAAAATTTTGTGGCTGTAGCTGCGACGGTGCAGATGCCAATCCCGGACATACACACATACATACATACACACATTTAGCTTTATATATTAGATATACCTGTATATAATCTCCTGTATATAGTATATACCTGTGTGTCATCTCACCTATATATAGTATATATCTGTGTGTCATCTCCTCCTGTATATAGTATATACC
This sequence comes from Ranitomeya variabilis, assembly GCF_051348905.1. NCBI lineage: Eukaryota > Metazoa > Chordata > Amphibia > Anura > Dendrobatidae > Ranitomeya > Ranitomeya variabilis. The sequence continues at coordinate 655,595,260 of NC_135232.1, read as the reverse complement.
TGTATGTCATCTCCTCCTATACATAGCATATACCTGTATGTCATCTCCTCCTGTATATACTATATACCTGTAGGTAATCTGCTCCTGTATATAGTATATACCTGTGTGTCATCTCCTGCTGTATATAGTATATACCTGTATGTCATCTCCTCCTGTATGTAGTATGTACCTGTATGTCATCTCCTCTATATAGTATATACCTGTGTGTCATCTCTCCTGTATATAGTATATATCTGTGTGTCATCTCCTCCTGTATATAGTATATACCTGTGTGTCCTCTCCCCTGTAAATAGTATATACCTGTGTGTCATCTCCTCCTGTATATAGTATATACCTGTATGTCATCTCCTCCTGTATATACTTTATACCTGTGTGTCATCTCCCCTGTATATAGTATATACCTGTGTGTCATCTCTCCTGTATATAGTATATATCTGTGTGTCATCTCCTCCTGTATATAGTATATACCTGTGTGTCATCTCCTCCTGTATATAGTATATACCTGTATGTCATCTCCTCCTGTATATAGTATATATCTGTATGTCATCTCCTCCTGTATTAGACCTCGTTCACACGTTATTTGGTCAGTATTTTTACCTCAGTATTTGTAAGCTAAATTGGCAGCCTGATAAATCCCCAGCATACAGGAAGCCCACCCCCTGGCAGTATATATTAGCTCACACATACACATAATAGACTGGTCATGTGACTGACAGCTGCCGGATTCCTATATGGTACATTTGTTGCTCTTGTAGTTTGTCTGCTTATTAATCAGATTTTTATTTTTGAAGGATAATACCAGACTTGTGTGTGTTTTAGGGCGAGTTTCGTGTGTCAAGTTGTGTGTGTTGAGTTGCGTGTGGCGACATGCATGTAGCGACTTTTGTGAGATGAGTTTTGTGTGGCGACATGCGTGTAGCAACTTTTTGTGTGTCGAGTTGCATGTGACAGGTTAGTGTAGCAAGTTGTGTGCAGCAAGTTTTGCGCATGGCGAGTTTTGCGCGTGGCGAGTTTTATGTGTGGTGCCTTTTGAGTATGTGCAAGTTTTGTGTGAGGCAACTTTTGCATGTGTTGCAACTTTTGTGCATGTGGCAATTTTTCCGCGTGTGCAAGTTTTGCGTGTGGCGAGTTTTCCATGTGGCGAGTTTTGCACGTATGGCGAGTTTTGCATGTGGAGAGTTTTGCGCGTGGCGAGTTTTGAGCGGCGACTTTTGTGTTTCGACTTTTATGTGGCGAGGTTGGTGTATGTGTGGTGAAATGTGCGCTGAGGGTGGTGTTGTGAATTTGGATTCTGGGCTCCCCCGGTGGCCGCTTGTGGAATTGGACTTGTCATCCTCTTTCCTGTTTCACCTGATTCCATCAGTAGTGGGTGTCGCTATTTAAGCTCATTTCTCTGGTGGTTTCTTGCCGGTCAACAATGTTATCTGATGCCTCTCAGTGCTTGTTCCTGCTTCTAGACAACTACTGATAAGTTGGACTTTTGTCCATGTTTTGTTTGCCTATTTGTTCCAGTTCGCAGCTGAAGTTTTGTTACTGTGTCTGGAAAGCTCTCGTCGATCAGGGATTGCTACTCTGGCGTTATGAGTTAATGCCAGAGTTTAAGGTAATCTCTGGATGGTGTTTTGTTAGTATTTTTCTGCTGACCATGAAAGTATACTATCTGTCTTCTGCTATCTAGTAAGCGGACCTCAAATTTGCTAAGACTATTTTCCTGCTGCGTTTGTTGTTTCATCTGAACTCACCGTCATTATATGTGGGGGGCTACTGTCTTCTTTGGAATATTTCTCTAGAGGTGAGCCAGGTCTTATATTTCCCTCTGCTAGCTATTTAGGTCTTAGGCCAGAGCTGGGCATCTAGCGATAAATAGGAAATGCTACCTGGCTATTTCTAGTTGCGCGGCAGGCTTAGTTCATGGTCAGTATAGTTCCATCTTCCGAGAGCTTGTTCCTCTATAGGCTTGCTATGATCTCTGCCTGCAGAGATCATGACAGTTTGACCGGCCCATAAAGTGTTAAAGACCCAGGTTGAGAAAGGAGAGTTATAAGAAGTCTGCTGGAATTTTTTTTTTTTTTTTTTTTCCTCCAGTCTGCCTTGCTGCAGTCTTTTTTCTCTCTCTCCTCCTAATCTCTGTATGCGCTGTGTGCACCTGACAATAATGGATCTCCAGAGTGTAACTGCGGGTTTGAATAATCTCATCACGAAAGTACAAAATTTACAAGATTTTGTGGTACATGCTCCGGTATCTGAGCCGAGAATTCCTTTGCCGGAGTTCTTCACAGGGAATAGAGATAGCTTCCAGAATTTCCGAAATAATTGTAAGCTTTATTTGTCCCTGAAGTCTCGTTCAGCTGGAGACCCTGCTCAGCAGGTTAGGATTGTGATTTCCTTGCTCAGGGGTGACCCTCAAGATTGGGCCTTCTCATTGCCAGCAGGGGATCCTGCGTTACGCGATGTGGATGCGTTTTTTCTGGCCTTGGGCTTGCTTTATGAGGAACCTCATTTGGAACTTCAGGCAGAAAAAACTTTGATGGCACTATCTCAGGGGCAAGACGAAGCTGAAGTTTTCTGCCAAAAATTCCGTAAATGGTCTGTGCTTACTCAGTGGAATGAGTGCGCCTTGGCGGCAACTTTCAGAGAAGGTCTCTCTGATGCCGTTAAGGATGTTATGGTGGGGTTCCCTTTGCCTGCAGGTCTGAATGAGTCCATGACAATGGCTATTCAGATTGATAGGCGTCTGCGGGAGCGCAAACCGATGCACCATCTGGCGGTGTCTATGGAAAAGACGCCAGAAAGTATGCAGTGTGATAGAATTCTGTCCAGGAGCGAGCGACAGAATTTTAGACGGAAGAATGGATTGTGTTTCTATTGTGGGGATTCTACTCATGTTATATCGGCATGCTCTAGGCGTACAAAGAAGCTTGATAAGTCTGTTTCCATTGGCACTATTCAGTCTAAGTTTATTTTGTCTGTAACCCTGATTTGCTCTTTGTCATCCATTGCCACGGACGCCTATGTTGACTCTGGCGCCGCTCTGAGTCTTATGGATTGGTCCTTTGCCAATCGTTGTGGTTTTGATTTAGAGCCTTTGGAGACTCTTATTCCTCTGAAGGGGATTGACTCCACCCCATTGGCTAATAATAAACCACAATACTGGACACAAGTAACCATGCGTATCAATCCGGATCACCAGGAGATTATTCGTTTCCTGGTGCTGTATAATTTACATGACGATTTGGTACTGGGATTGCCATGGTTGCAGTCTCACAACCCAGTCTTGGACTGGAGAGCTATGTCTGTGTTGAGCTGGGGATGTAAGGGTATTCATGGGGACGTACCTTTGGTTTCTATTTCGTCGTCCATTCCCTCTGAAGTCCCTGAGTTCCTCTCTGATTATCAAGACGTCTTTGACGAACCCAAGCTTGGGTCGTTACCTCCGCACCGTGAGTGCGATTGTGCCATAGATTTGATACCGGGTTGTAAATATCCAAAGGGTCGTTTGTTTAATTTGTCTGTGCCGGAACATGCTGCTATGCGGGAATATATAAAGGAGTCTTTGGAAAAGGGACTTATTCGTCCATCTTCTTCTCCCTTGGGAGCTGGGTTTTTCTTTGTCTCAAAAAAAGACGGCTCTTTGAGACCATGTATTGATTATCGGCTTCTGAATAAGATCACTGTTAAGTATCAATACCCATTGCCATTGCTTACTGATTTGTTTGCTCGTATAGAGGGTGCTAAGTGGTTCTCTAAAATTGATCTTCGTGGGGCGTATAATTTGGTGCGGATCAGGCAGGGGGATGAGTGGAAGACCGCATTTAATACGCCCGAGGGCCACTTTGAGTATTTGGTCATGCCTTTTGGTCTTTCTAATGCCCCTTCAGTTTTCCAGTCTTTTATGCATGATATTTTCCGCGATTTTCTGGATAAATTTATGATAATATATCTGGATGATATTCTGATTTTTTCTGATGACTGGGACTCTCATGTCCAGCAGGTCAGGAGAGTTTTTCAGGTTCTGCGGTCTAATTCTTTATGTGTGAAGGGGTCTAAGTGCGTTTTTGGGGTCCAGAAAATTTCCTTTTTGGGGTATATTTTTTCTCCCTCTTCCATTGAGATGGATCCCGTCAAGGTGCAAGCTATTTGTGACTGGACTCAGCCCTCCTCTCTTAAGGGTCTTCAGAGATTTTTGGGCTTTGCCAACTTTTACCGCCGATTTATTGCTGGTTTTTCGGATGTCGTTAAACCACTGACTGATTTGACCAGACAAGGCGCTGATGTTGCTAATTGGTCCCCTCATGCTGTAGAGGCCTTTCAGGAGCTTAAGCGCCGTTTTGCCTCTGCCCCTGTGTTGCGTCAGCCTGATGTGAATCTGCCTTTTCAGGTTGAGGTTGACGCTTCGGAGATCGGAGCTGGGGCAGTGTTGTCGCAGAAAGGTTCCGACTGCTCCGTCATTAGGCCTTGTGCCTTCTTTTCTCGCAAATTTTCGCCCGCAGAGCGGAATTATGATGTTGGGAATCGGGAGCTTTTGGCCATGAAGTGGGCGTTTGAGGAGTGGCGCCATTGGCTCGAGGGGGCTAGGCATCAGGTGGTGGTATTGACTGACCACAAAAATTTGATTTATCTTGAGACTGCCAGACGCCTGAACCCTAGACAGGCGCGCTGGTCTTTATTTTTTTCTCGCTTTAATTTTGTGGTGTCATACCTACCGGGTTCTAAGAATGTTAAGGCAGATGCCCTTTCTAGGAGTTTTGACCCGGACTCTCCTGGTAATTCTGAACCCACAGGTATCCTTAGGGAGGGAGTAATTTTGTCGGCCGTTTCTCCTGATCTGCGGCGGTCCTTGCAAGAGTTTCAGGCGGATAGACCGGATCGTTGTCCGCCTGATAGACTGTTTGTTCCGGATGATTGGACCAGCAGAGTCATCTCTGAGGTACATTCTTCTGCATTGGCAGGTCATCCCGGAATTTTTGGTACCAGGGATTTGGTGGCAAGATCCTTCTGGTGGCCTTCTCTGTCACGAGATGTGCGAGTCTTTGTGCAGTCATGTGACGTTTGTGCTCGGGCCAAGTCTTGTAGTTCTCGGGCTAGCGGACTGCTGTTGCCCTTGCCTATTCCTAAGAGGCCTTGGACACACATCTCGATGGATTTTATTTCAGATCTGCCTGTTTCCCAGAAGATGTCTGTCATCTGGGTGGTCTGTGACCGTTTCTCTAAAATGGTCCATTTGGTTCCTCTGCCCAAGTTGCCTTCTTCTTCTGAGTTGGTTCCTCTGTTTTTTCAGAATGTTGTTCGATTGCACGGTATTCCTGAGAATATTGTTTCTGACAGAGGTACCCAATTTGTGTCTAGATTTTGGCGGGCATTCTGTGCTAGGATGGGCATAGATTTGTCTTTTTCATCTGCTTTTCACCCTCAGACTAATGGCCAGACCGAGCGGACTAATCAGACCCTTGAGACATATCTGAGGTGTTTTGTCTCTGCTGACCAGGATGATTGGGTTGCTTTTTTGCCATTGGCAGAGTTCGCCCTCAATAATCGGGCCAGTTCTTCCACCTTGGTGTCCCCGTTTTTCTGTAATTCGGGGTTTCACCCTCGATTTTCCTCCGGTCAGGTGGAATCCTCGGATTGTCCTGGAGTGGATGCGGTGGTGGAGAGATTGCATCACATCTGGGGGCAGGTTATGGACAATTTGAAGTTGTCCCAGGAGAAGACTCAGCGTTTTGCCAACCGTCATCGTCGTGTTGGTTCTCGGCTTTGTGTTGGAGATTTAGTGTGGTTGTCTTCTCGTTTTGTCCCTATGAGGGTCTCTTCTCCTAAGTTTAAACCTCGGTTCATCGGCCCTTATAGAATATTGGAGATTCTTAATCCTGTTTCTTTCCGTTTGGACCTCCCTGCGTCCTTTTCCATTCATAACGTTTTTCATCGGTCGTTATTGCGCAGGTATGAGGTACCTGTTGTACCTTCTGTTGAGCCTCCTGCTCCGGTGTTGGTTGAGGGTGAGTTGGAGTACGTTGTGGAGAAAATTTTGGACTCTCGTGTTTCCAGACGGAAACTCCAGTATCTGGTCAACTGGAAGGGTTACGGCCAGGAGGATAATTCTTGGGTCAATGCATCTGATGTTCATGCTTCTGATCTTGTTCGTGCCTTCCATAGGGCTCATCCTGGTCGCCCTGGTGGATCTGGTGAGGGTTCGGTGCCCCCTCCTTGAGGGGGGGGTACTGTTGTGAATTTGGATTCTGGGCTCCCCCGGTGGCCGCTTGTGGAATTGGACTTGTCATCCTCTTTCCTGTTTCACCTGATTCCATCAGTAGTGGGTGTCGCTATTTAAGCTCATTTCTCTGGTGGTTTCTTGCCGGTCAACAATGTTATCTGATGCCTCTCAGTGCTTGTTCCTGCTTCTAGACAACTACTGATAAGTTGGACTTTTGTCCATGTTTTGTTTGCCTATTTGTTCCAGTTCGCAGCTGAAGTTTTGTTACTGTGTCTGGAAAGCTCTCGTCGATCAGGGATTGCTACTCTGGCGTTATGAGTTAATGCCAGAGTTTAAGGTAATCTCTGGATGGTGTTTTGTTAGTATTTTTCTGCTGACCATGAAAGTATACTATCTGTCTTCTGCTATCTAGTAAGCGGACCTCAAATTTGCTAAGACTATTTTCCTGCTGCGTTTGTTGTTTCATCTGAACTCACCGTCATTATATGTGGGGGGCTACTGTCTTCTTTGGAATATTTCTCTAGAGGTGAGCCAGGTCTTATATTTCCCTCTGCTAGCTATTTAGGTCTTAGGCCAGAGCTGGGCATCTAGCGATAAATAGGAAATGCTACCTGGCTATTTCTAGTTGCGCGGCAGGCTTAGTTCATGGTCAGTATAGTTCCATCTTCCGAGAGCTTGTTCCTCTATAGGCTTGCTATGATCTCTGCCTGCAGAGATCATGACAGGGTGGTATATGTGTTCGAGCACGTGGTAGTGTGTGGCGCATTTTGTGTGTGTGTTCATATCCCCGTGGTGGTGTGGTGATTATCCCATGTTGGGGCCCCACCTTAGCAACTGTACAGTATATACTCTTTGGCGCCATCTCTGTCATTCTTTAAGTCCCCCTTGTTCACATCTGGCAGCTGTTAATTTGCCTCCAACACTTTTCCTTTCATTTTTTCCCCATTTTGTAGGTAGGGGCAAAATTGTTTGGTGAATTGGAAAGCGCGGGGTTAAAATTTCACCTCACAACATAGCTTTGACGCTCTCAGGGTCCAGACGTGTGACTGTGCAAAATTTTGTGCCTGTAGCTGCGACGCCTCCAACACTTTTCCTTTCACTTTTTCCCCATTATGTAGATAGGGACAAAATTGTTTGGTGAATTGGAAAGCGCGGGGTTAAAATTTCACCTCACAACATAGCTTTGACGCTCTCAGGGTCCAGACGTGTGACTGTGCAAAATTTTGTGCCTGTAGCTGCGACGCCTCCAACACTTTTCCTTTCACTTTTTCCCCATTATGTAGATAGGGACAAAATTGTTTGGTGAATTGGAAAGCGCGGGGTTAAAAGTTCACCTCACAACATAGCCTATGACACTCTCGGGGTCCAGATGTGTGACTGTGCAAAATTTTGTGGCTGTAGCTGCGACGGTTCAGATGCCAATCCCGGACATACACACATACATACATACACACATACACACATTCAGCTTTATATATTAGATGACCAACTCTCCTTTTTAGATCCCAGTATGGATCGGAGACAGTAAGTAAAAACATAAATAAAAATTACACATATGTTTTATAAAGGTAAAATTTGAATTTATCATTAATTATTCTCATACTTTACAAACAGAACACAGTCAAACCTCACTGAGAGGGAGATCGGCTCACACTCGGAGGTCATAATAGATCCGGTTGGGGAAGGAGAAGAGGTGGCTGGCCCATCTTCGGATCCTTCCAGGGACATCCCTCCTGAAACTTCTTCATTTGCATCCCAAGATCCTGCAACAACTGGCCAAGAAGCTGCACCACCACCCACAGCAGCACCACATCCAGGAAGTCAGGATGATCCAGGAAACACAGACGCACAAAGAGGACTTAAAAATCCTCCAGAAAATTGAAAAAAATCACAGAGAAAAAAGCAGAGATGATTACCTGCTGAAGCCTCCAAACAAATACACTAGCAGGGCGCATCGGACCCGATTAATGATGGCAAAAACACAGGTGCAAAAAATACCGATGAAACAACCACTTTCAATCCAGTATTGGTTGTTTGGCATTAGTGCACAAAAAGATAAGCGATAATAGTCTGTATGTGGCATTGTTCACACAGACAATGCAGAACATCTGGTTTACAGCCTATTACTAACGCACATACAGGCGGGCCGCCCAGTGCTATAAAATGTATGCTGTGTGAATAGAGGCCTACAGTTTACAGAGCCATCTTGGTCCGACTGCGCCCTGCAAGATAAAGTGCAAAAAAACCACAAATCAATGTATGTAAGGTATTAGTTTATATTGGGGCCTCAATACGTAAGCCGGCAACTCACATCAAGGGTCCTTACATTTTTGCCGGTCCTAACGCTAATCATTGAGTAAAAGCTCACAGACGCACAAAGAGGACTTAAAAATCCTCCAGAAAATTGACAAAAAAATCACAGAGAAAAAAGCAGAGATGGTTACCTGCTGAAGCCTCCAAACAAATGCACCAGCAGGGCGCATCGGACCCGATTAATGATGGCAAAAACACAGGTGCAAAAAATACCGATGAAACAACCACTTTCAATCCAGTATTGGTTGTTTGGCATTAGTGTACAAAAAGATAAGCGATAATAGTCTGTATGTGGCATTGTTCACACAGGCAATGCAGAGCATCAGGTCTACAGCCTATTACTAACGCACATACAGGTGGGCTGCCCAGTGCTACAAAATGCATGCTGTGAGAATAGAGGCCTACAGTTTACAGAGCCATCTTGGGCCGACTGCGCCCTGCAAGATAAAGTGCAAAAAAACACATATCAATGATGTAAGGTATTAGTTTATATTGGGGCCTCAATACGTAAGCCGGCAACCCACATCAAGGGTCCTTACATTTTTGCCGGTCCTAATGCTAAACATTGAGTAAAAGCTCACAGACGCACAAAGAGGACTTAAAAATCCTCCAGAAAATTGACAAAAAAATCACAGAGAAAAAAGCAGAGATGGTTACTTGCTGAAGCCTCCAAACAAATGCACCAGCAGGGCGCATCGGACCCGATTAATGATGGCAAAAACACAGGTGCAAAAAATACCGATGAAACAACAACTTTCAATCCAGTATTGGTTGTTTGGCATTAGTGCACAAAAAGATAAGCGATAATAGTCTGTATGTGCGTTAAGGCCCCGTCACACACAGCGACGCTGCAGCGATACAGACAACGATGCTGATCGCTGCAGCGTCGCTGTTTTGTCGCTGTGTGGTCGCTGGGGAGCTGTCACACAGACAGCTCTCTCCAGCGACCAACGATCAGGGGAACGACTTCGGCATCGTTGAAACTGTCTTCAACGATGCCGAAGTCCCCCTGCAGCACCCGGGTAACCAGGGTAAACATCGGGTTACTAAGCGCAGGGCCGCGCTTAGTAACCCGATGTTTACCCTGGTTACCAAAAAAAACAAACAGTACATACTCACCATCTGATGTCCGTCAGATCCCTTGCCGTCTGCTTCCTGCTCTGGCTGAGATCCGGCCGTACAGTGAGAGCAGAGCGCAGCGGTGACGTCACCGCTGTACTTTCACTTTCACTTTGCGGCGCTCAGTCAGTGTGGGAAGCGGACGGCAAGGGACCTGACGGACATCAGATGGTGAGTATGTACTGTTTGTTTTTTTTACATTTACGCTGGTAACCAGGGTAAACATCGGGTTACTAAGCGCGGCCCTGCGCTTAGTAACCCGATGTTTACCCTGGTTACCAGTGAAGACATCGCTGGATCGGTGTCACACACACCGATTCAGCGATGTCAGCGGGACCTCAACGATCAAAAAACGGCCCAGGCCATTCCGACACGACCAGCGATCTCGCAGCAGGGGCCTGATCGCTGGTACGTGTCACACATAGCGAGATCGCTACTGAGGTCGCTGTTGCGTCACAAAACTTGTGACTCAGCAGCGATCTCGCTAGCGATCTCGCTATGTGAGACGGGGCCTTAAGTAATAGGCTGTAGACCTGATGCTCTGCATTGCCTGTGTGAACAATGCTACATAAAGACTGTTATCGCTTATCTTTTTGTACACTAATGCCAAACAACCAATACTGGATTGAAAGTGGTTGTTTCATCGGTATTTTTTGCACCTGTGTTTTTCCCATTATTAATCGGGTCCGATGGGCCCTGCTGGCGCATTTGTTTGGAGGCTTCAGCAGGTAACCATCTCTGCTTTTTTCTCTGTGATTTTTATGATCCAGGAAACAGTAGCAGCCCAACTGTTTCACTGGAGACATCCCCACAGCCTGCTGTCATTTCCCGCCGTGGCCACAGAAGGAGAGAGCTGCAAGAAACTTGCAGGAATGTGGACATTGGGGTCCTTAATTATTTGGCCAGGGCTGCACAGGATGATGGTGAGGAGGCCTATTCGAGGAGCCTGGCCCGGTACCTCCGTCCCATACCCCGTGAGGTGAGGCTACATGTGAGAGGATGTTTTCAAATACTTATTGATGCATGTACCCCACCAAATGAACCCTATGAATTATTTGAGTTCATTGAGAGGTGGCAGCTTAGTTAAGAACAGTACTCCGGGACTGTGGGATGATAACATTTTGAAATAACAATTGATATGTACAGAGTCTTAAAAATGAAAAGTTACAAAAACCACTCAAAGAAACAAAAAAAAATGGAATTCTGTAAAAAGTCACTTCAAATAGCGTCCATTAATACAGTTCTATCCTTGAAGGTACTAGGAAGCAAAGTTCACAAAGCAGTCTTTCCGGAGCTTTGATTTAGTGTTTCCGGGCTGATAAAAAGTTCAAGAATATGCAAAAAGTTCATACAGGTAAGTCTCTGTAGGTACTGGGCTTAAACGTTACAGAACGATAACAATGACTATAGTCTTATAGTTGGTAATCCGCATACCTGGCCGGTAATTGACCCTGGGTACTACGCTGGGATCTACGTAATAGCGGTGTCTCTTTATGTGGTGTACTTCTGTCTACTGCGGATATAGTATCTGCCCTCTCTGCTAAAGATAATTCCACCACTAAGGGGTTGGCAAGTCCACCGTGAATGGGATCACTCTGATCAGGAATCTGTTCATCCTGACCTGGAACCTCTTGCAGTATGGGGTCAACCTCTTCCTGTCTTGGGACTTCTAATATTGGATTCGGTGTTGGATAAAAGGCCACCATGGGAACCACTACTGCACCATGGTATGTTAGTAGGGTTTTGGGAAAGTCTCCTATACAGGTGTGATACATTTCCTCCTCTTTTTCCTTTACTGGTTGAACCTGTATAGGTTGAATAACTTCTGATTCTGGCTGGACAACTTCTGTCTCTTTCAACGTTTCCGGACATAATTTAAGATTGTCTCTTGACACTAGTACAGATGTTAAACCTCCGTTTTTGCTAATGAGACACATTTTAGGATTATCCATTCTTGTTGGTAAAACTGTGTAGGGTACGGCTTCCCATTGATTATCCAGTTTATTAGTTCGACGATTCCTCTTGAGTACTTGGTCACCCGGTCTTAATGGAGTTGCTAGAGCATTCTGGTTGAAAGTTCGCTCTTGTCTTTCTCTGGTTTGCTGGAGGCTTCTTTCCACACTCTCTTGCACTTGGCGATACTGCTTTTGCCGTACGACATCCCAATTGGAGTCTTGAACTTCTGCATCTGGTTTCAGAATTCCCATTTCTAGATCGATTGGCAATTGGCCGGGTCTTGCACGCATAAGATAAGCTGGGGTGCAGTTGGTAGAGCTCACCGGGACATGATTATACAGATCCACCAAGTCAGGCAATTTCTCTGGCCATTGATTCCTTTCCGTTTCAGGAAAAGTCTTTAGTAGGTCTATCACAATGTGGTTCATCTTCTCACATAAGCCGTTTGTTTGCGGATGATAGGCCATCGTCCGGATCTTTTTGCAACCATACATATTACAGAATTCTCTGAAGATCTCTGATTCAAAGGCTGTACCCTGGTCAGTGAGAACCTGTTCCGGATACCCATGGGGTCTACAAAAGTACGTTTGGAACGCTTTGGCTGCTGTTTTTGCAGTCAGATCTTTTACAGGTACTACTACCAAGAAGCGCGAATAATGATCCACGATGGTCAAGGCATAGACGTAACCGGACCGGCTCGGTGTCAACTTCACGTGGTCCATGGCTACCAGTTCAAGTGGTTGTTTGGTGATTATAGGCTGCAGTGGTGCTCTTTGGGTCTTTTGATCGTTCCTTCTGAGGTTGCACGGGCCACAGTTTCTACACCACTGTTCGATTGATTTTCTCATCCCGACCCAATAAAATCTTTCTCTCAGAAGTACTTCTAGCTTTTTCCAACCAAAGTGACCAGCACCATTGTGATAAGCCTCGAGGACCATCCTCACATCTTGTTTAGGCACGATAATCTGCCAAACCAATTCATGTGTTTTCGGATTGGTGTATCTTCTACAGAGTTTCCCTTGATACAGGAACATTTTGCCTCTCTCTTTCCAGAGTTGATGCGTCTCTTCTGGGGCATCCTCATCGGGATATGCAATTTGCTCAGTCAATAGTTCCTTCACTAGCTTCACAACCGGATTGCTATCTTGGGTGTCAGCCCATCTATGGTGTGCTAACGGATTAAAATTCACTTCTTGTTGTTTCTGATAGGTATTTGACTGACGATGTTTTACCTTGGGCTGATGAAAGGCTGGTAGTTCAATTTCTTCAAGCTCCCCCGTTTCTTCTTCTACATCTCTCAAGTGTGGCATCCGGGATAGGGCATCGGCATTTCCATTCTTGCGACCTGCTCGATACTTGATCACGAAGTTGTAATTAGATAACCGGGCTATCCATCGCTGTTCTAACGCACCTAATTTAGCCGTGTCTAGGTGGGTCAATGGATTGTTGTCAGTATAGACAATAAATTCTGCACCGGTCAAATAGTGTTTGAAACGTTCAGTCACAGCCCAAACTACTGCCAGTAGCTCCAATTTGAAGGAGCTATAATTTTCAGAATTTCTTTCAGTAGGCCGGAGTTTTCTACTTGCAAAGGCGATGACTTTCTCCCGACCTTCTTGCTTTTGTGACAGCACCGCTCCCAATCCCACATTACTGGCATCGGTGTAGAGGATGAAAGGTTGATGGTAATCCGGGTACGCCAGAACTTCTTCTCCGGTTTGTGCCTTCATTAGTTGTTCAAAGGAGTCTTCTCTTTCGTCGTTCCACTGAAAAGGAGGATTTCGGTTTGAAGGTTTCTTCGTCTGCCCTATCAAAGCATCTTGCAAGGGCGGTGCCAATTTGGTAAATCCTTTTATAAATCTACGATAGTAACCCACTAATCCCAAGAATTGCCTCACTTCTTTTGCGTTGGTAGGTCTTGGCCAATCCCTTATGGCAGTTATTTTCTCGGGATCCGGTGCTACTCCCTCCGAACTCACGATGTGCCCTAAGTATTGTACCTTTGGCTTGAGAAGGTGACATTTGGATGGTTTGATTTTCATACCATACTTGGATAAGGCTTCGAACACCTCTGCCAGGTCTGTTAAGTGCTGTTCGTAAGTCTTTGAGTAGACGATCACATCATCTAGGTACAGGAGGACGGTCTCGAAGTTCTTATGTCCGAGGCAACATTCCATCAGTCGCTGGAAAGTACCGGATGTGTTGCAGAGTCCGAACGGCATGCGATTAAATTCACTTAGACCCATTGGTGTGGTGAATGCCGTTTTTTCTTTATCTCTCTCAGCCACAGGGACTTGCCAATACCCGCTTGTTAAGTCTAAGGTGGAAAAATAATTAGCAGATTTCAAAGCAGTCAAGGACTCTTCTATCCTAAGCAAGGGATAGGCGTCTTTATGGGTGATGTTATTAATCCGCCGGTAGTCTACGCACATTCTCATGGTTCCGTCCTTTTTTTTGACAATCACCAGAGGGGCCGCCCAAGGGCTACAACTATCTCTTATTACCCCGGCCTGTTTCATCTCTCTCAGCATGTCCTTCGCGCATTGATAGTGAGCGGGCGGTATGGGTCTATATCTTTCTTTTATCGGGGGATGGTCACCGGTGGGGATTGTATGTTCCACCCCTTCTATCCGTCCGAAGTCCAATGGGTGTTTACTGAAGACCTGTTCATATTCCTTCACTAATCTATACACCCCTTGTCTTTGATGGGTAGGTGTTGAATCTACACCTACGTCTAGCTGTTGGCACCAATCCTCCAATTTTCCATCTGAGCCGTTATTTTCCACCTGACAGGTCGATTCTAAGAGCTCAACGGTTGTGATGGCATTGTTGTCAACAGTATATAACTTTGCCACTGTAGCGTACCTTGGCAAAGTGACCTCTTCCTCTCCACAGTTCAAAAGTTGTACCGGCACCCGTCCCCGGTGTACCTCGACCACCCCTCGTGCCGTGAGTATAGTGGGCCTGCTGTCGATGTACACTGGTTCTATTAAGGCTTGATAGTCTCGTCCTTTAGTACCAATGGCCGCTCTACACCATACCAGCATTTCTGTTTTTGGTGGGATTACAATAGACGTTGGATCACTCACCCTCACACTGCCGATTTCTCCACCTGCAACTTCTATCTGTTGCCTTAACATTAATACTTTTATTTCCCTCCGGAGAACTCTCTGCTGGCAGGATCGGGCAGTTTCAGCAATTTGTTGTAAGACAGAAATAACTTCGGAAAAGCAGTTCTCTAATACATTCATTCCTATCAATACAGTTGGTTCACAGTTCTGTCGGTCAACATCAACGACAATTATACCCTGTTTCTTCAATTCTGCTTTACCAATCTTTATGGTCATCTCCCTGAATCCTAGTTTCGGTACCAACTTACCATTACTGGCCCATATATCTAGTTCAACATCAGAGGGTCCTTTATCAATATCTACCTCAGCCCAGTACCTCTTATAAAGGATATATGGTATAGATGAAATCTGGGAACCTGTATCCGGCAAAGCGTTGAGGGGAATTCCGTCCAGCACGATAGGGATGATGGGTCGTCCTCCGATGTACCTGTCGTGCCAGGGTGTTGGGCCTTGAAAATTCATTCCTGCGAAGCGGCCCGCATTCCCAGGGGATTCCCGTTTAAATCACAATTTTGTGCAAAGTGGCCTGGCTGCTGGCAACGGCGGCAAATGGGCTGTCCATCCGGTTGGTAGCGGTCACGGGGTCTTCCTCTCCATGTCGGGTATCTCCGGGACCTCATCCATGGAACATCCTCTCTACGGTTTGCCAACTCCATCTTGGGTTCTCTCATCTCCTGCATGGTTTTAGCCATTGAAGCAACAACATCAGTTAAAGAGTCAAGCTTTTGCTGAAGAGCCTCATTAGTATTGGGCCCCAGGGACTTACCACTGGCACCGGACGTAGCTGATGTCACTGGAATTCCCCGTTGCTGAAGTGCATCTGCCATAGGTTGTGTGAGATCCTGATCCCGAGGTGCCTCTGCCAGCTGGAGACATATAGCGCTCTCCTTTAATTGGGCAAATGTCAATTCAGGGTTCTTAAAAACAAGCATGCTCACATGCCCCCAGTGAGAAGGGGTGTAGAGTCCCTCAATAACTTGATCTCTTAGCAGTTTATCGGCTCCTGTATTTAAAAATGGGTTCAGCCAGTATAAGTGATTTAAGGGCTTCCTGCAGGTTTAAGGCAAAATCTCTCACGCCCTCATTAGCTTTTTGTTTGCAATTAAAGAATCGTACTTTAGCTTTGCTGCTGGCAGTGGTTTCAAATGTAGCTTTTAATCCAGCAAATATGCGTTCAACAGTACCTTTTAGATCAGTTGCCCATGCCGTGACTTCTCGCTTAGCATGGCCACTTAACTGCATCATCAGGAGACTAACACGCTGATCTTCACCCACAGGGAACATATCAAAATGAGCCAGCATCTTTTCCCTGAAACCGTCAAGGGTATTAGGTTCACCTTCATACATTGGAAGCCACGGGCCACCCGGGGTATATGGCATCAACACCGGCATGATGGGCACCACTTCTTGCACTGCTGCGCTGCCAGGCTCTCTATCGACACTCTGTCTTTCAGCTGCATTAGCGTCGCCGGGTGCTGCGGCGTCTCCGTGCTGCGACATACTGTACCCCCTTAGTTAATCCGGACCCCTCCGGTCCCAGCTTCCGTCTAGATAATGTAGATTCGTTCCTCTGTGCAGCAGGATGACAATGACACGCCCCCTGCTGCCTCTAACTGCCGCACGCTCTGTGATGGTGGATTTTGAAGTTTTTCAGTTAGACTGGGGCTTGGGTAATGACGTAGCTCGATTAACAGTTTTGTGCCTAACGGTTATGAGATGATTACATCAGGGGATGGCGGCCATTTTTACCCCATTATAACCAATGGAGAAAAGTCACTTTCAATAGTTTTCAATGGGGAACGGGATTTTCTTTAACAAAGTCAATCTCCAAGATTTTTCATCCAAATTTTCACAGTTTCAGACTCCAATTACGGCACACAATACCCGGTGTACGGGCTGGCCCAATCCTGTTCGTGACGCCAGTTGTGACGCCCGGGAAACCGAGGTACCCAGCACCAGATCAATGAGGTCCATCTCTTGAGGGGGATGTCATTAGTGGCTTGACCCGGTGCTGTGGCCTCAGGCGATGCACAATGTAAGGGATATCATGAAGGAACAGACACTTACTTGATCAGCAGCAGGTCCTCTCAGCTGTGATGACCCCGATCCTGGATCGATGGCTATTGTCCAAATGAAAGACTGAGGCGCTGAAACGTTTAACCAGTTTACTTCAACAAAAAGGGATTTGCAACCAATACTGTCACCGGAGTCTGTTTAAGAACTCTGAATTACTTTGACCCTGTCAGGATTTCCACCTCTTATTATGCGCAGTTTCTGTATGGCCCTGCTGCTGTTTGTGAACTGGCTGCCGACCCAATCTGTCTCTTCTGTGCTATGGTTCGACGGACAACCCGAGTCCTTTTTTTGTCGGCTTACCCCCTCTGGGAGTACCGCTGAACTCTGTGTCTGTTGCTGCGTCTTACCCTGGTGAAGCTGATATCACCTCACTTCCTTCCGGTTGCTGTATTATATATAATGAATATAGCCACGGATCCGGTATCCGTCTCTGCGCCTATTCTGGGTAGAGGTTATTGCTACCCGGTTCTCACAATGTCCATTTTCTCTATTCCTCTTTTCCTACTATGGGTATCACGGGCCTATAATCCGTCATAGGGCTGTTAGGAGTTCAGTTATAGGACCTCTCACTTTCAACTCCTCAACTCAACTGCCAGTCCTTTTCTCAGACCAGAATAGATCAAGGGGAGTCTCTGGAGCTCCCCCTTCTAGCCGGAGATGGTAGTGCAGTCTTGCTGTTTTAATATTTGTATTTGGTGTCAATAACTATTTTTGTGGCAAATACCCCTAGGGGCGCCACAGATGCAAGGCCTTATTTTCAACCTCATGAGGGCCATACTCAAAACCCTTATTACAGCCAATACACAACTGGCCAATATGAGGAAGGGTATCATTTTGAGCAGGTACAGAAAACACACAGGATGATGGATAATTGGCACAACAAAGGCCACCTGACCAGGACCCTGAGCTTCCACCATCACCTCCACCAACTTACAGAAATCTGTAATGAGAATTGTTTTATGATAATTCTTTTTTTATTTTTGTTTCTAAACATGTTTTTCTTTGACTCTGCTGTGATAGCACATTGTTATATTTTACTAACAAAATGGGTTATGTCCTGTTTTCTGGAAAAAAAAGCATATGATATTAATATGGTGTTTAAAAAACAAAAAAGGCTTTTGCTATAATAAAAAAATATAGTCAAAGGTCATTTTCAGTTTGTTGGACAAATTATTACAACATCATACTCAATTACTCGGTTGAGAAACATCTGTTACATAAGTCAATGAAACACACATAGTTAAGTAATTTAAGTAATTTATGCATTTTTTCCAAAAATATATATAGATATATATATATATATATATATATATATGAAAAAATTACAACAAAGAAACAGCATTATCTTGCCAGGGAGTAGCTCCCTGAGGAGAAACAAAATAATTTGTAAAAATATCCCTAACTTTTATGCCAGAAAGGGGACGTCGCTGAGGAAGGACTTGTGTTGTAGGCCTACCCACATTATCCAACATGCCTTCACCACTGTCAGCTGAGGAGCACTCATGAATTCTTGTGAAGTTGTGTAGCACAACACAAGCTTTTATGACTTCATTTACATTTGACTCACTCAGCTGAATGGCAGACTGGAGAACATGCCATTTGGATGCCATAATGCCAAAGGCGCACTCCACCAGTCGCCGTGCACGTGAAAGTCTGACATTAAAGACACGCCACCGGTGGTAAAGGTTGCGCCAGGGATAAGGCCTCATGACATGCCTGGTCAATTGGAAGGCCTCATCTGTCACAAGTACATATGGGACTGCTTTAGCATTGGAGCCTGGGAGTTGTCGTGGTGGTGGGAGGTCCAACAGGTTTTCACGTAGCCGCCGACCCATAATGGACGCATTGAAGACTCTAGAGTCTCCAGTTCGCCCATAGGCCCCAATATCTACAATTATAAACCTGTAGTTACTGTCAACTACAGCTAACAGAACTACAGAGAAAAACTGCTAATAATTATAGAATTGGGTGCCCGAGTTCGGCGGCTTACGCACCCTGATATGTTTCCCATCCTGTGCTCCAATACAGTGCGGAAATTGACAACAGTCAGAAAAGCCACGGGCTATTTTCAGCCAATCCTCCATTTTGGGCTTCGGCATCACAAGTTCATTTAGTTTGTCCCATATTTGAACACATGTATTATGCACAATGCCTGAAATAGTGGACCGACCCAGGGCCGGACTGGGACTAAAATTCAGCCCTGGCATTTGAAGTTACACAGGCCCACTTGTCACAAGGTGACTGTATAATATCTTTGTACACTTGTAGGCAGAGCTGGTTTTAGGCAAAGTGGGGCCCTAGGTAAAGTTTAAAATGGGGCCCCAAATGCTAACATATTGCACATCAGACATCACACAAAAGCATTTCGGTTGTATTTACATGCGCTGATCTCAGACCGCTTACTGAGTTTGATCGACAATACTGAAGTTGTTCAATGCTTATTTCTTGGCCTCTTTCCACCAGCTGAGGAATAATGATGGGACAAGAATGTTCACTAATAGATCACTAACAGATCACCATATAGTATCATGTTATCAGCAGCACATCTACAGTTTACGCGGGCAATGTGCTGCTGAGGACAATGATTTTTGTTCCAGCAAAAACAATCTGAATATGCAGCATTTTACTCGTTTAGTAGAATACACCCCATAGTCCTCCATATATTATAATGTGCACCACAGTCCTCCATATAGTATAATACACTCCCTATAGTCCTTCATATATTAAAATACACTGCTCAGTCCTCCATATAGCATAATACACTCCTCATAGTGCTCCATATAGTATAATGCATCGCCATAGTCATACATGTATAATGACTAGAGAAGTGGACCCTCTGGGTCACGGCTTCAGAGCCCCCGAGGGTGAACGGACCAGGTGGAACCACCCCCAATACAGGGAGCGTTAGGGACAGGCCCAAGGAGGATGAAGCCGCAACTGCCGGAGCCAAAGGGACGACTGAGGATAGGGATAGGTAGGAACTACAGAAGAGACTAATATGGCAGAGGCACAGGACGGACGGCTGCAGCAAGGACAAAGTACTGACCTGTAAGATGAAAACTCAGGTAGGAAGGAACACGACAGGAACACTGGATAGGTAGGTACGGAAGACACTCAGGACGGGTAGGTACGGCAGGAAACTGAGGACTGGCTGGAAGGCAGGAACACTGGAAGATGCAGCAGGAACGGCAAGACTGGAAGACAGCAGGAACGGCAGGACTGGAAGACACAGCAGGAACGGCAGGACTGGAAGACACAGCAGGAACGGCAGGACTGGAAGATACAGCAGGAACGGCAGGACTGGAAGACACAGCAGGAACAGCAGGACTGGAAGACACAGCAGGAATGGCAGGACTGGAAGACACAGCAGGAATGGCAGGACTGGAAGACACAGCAGGAACGGCAGGACTGGGATTAGTAAGAGTCTAAGCGAAAGATGCAGAGACCGGAGCCAAAGGAGCTAAAGAGATGCTGGCGAAAACCCAGCAAAAGCAATAGATGCAAAGGCATCTGAGCAGGGCAGGCGATGGGAAGAAGTACCCGATGGGCGCCGCCATATTGGAGGCGGAGCCACCGGGTCACGACCTCCGAGAAGCCCCAGCGGACCACAGAATGGATGAGCATCGGAGAAGCAGGAAGACGGAGAGCAGGAAGGAGTGTTGGGAGTGCGCCAGCCGGACAGGTAAGTATGAAAAGGCGGCGTAACACCATGTAGTACAATTCACTTCCCATAGTATAATGCACCCCATAGTACTTCATATAGTATAACGTATTCCCCATAGTCCTCAATACAGTATAATGCAGCCCACATATAGTATAATGCAGCCACCCCAGAGTATAATGCAGCCACCCCAGAGTATAATGCAGCCAACCCAGAGTATAATGCAGCCACCCCATAGAATATAATGCAGCCCCCCTCATAGTTTAATGCAGCCCCCTCATAGAGTATGATGCAATCACCCCTCAAGGAATATAAACATAATACAGCCCCCCCATAGAATATAATGTAGCCCCGAATAGAATATAATACAGCCCACCTCCCCACAGAATATAATGCAGCCCCATCAAAGAGTATGATGCAATCATCCCTCATAAAATCTAATACAGCCCCCCCATAGATTATAATACAGCCCACCTCCCCATAATATATAATGTAGCCCCCATAGAATATAATGCAGCCCCCCATAGTATATAACACAGCTTCCCCCATAGAATATAATATACCCCCATAGTATGTAACACAGCCTCCCCCATAGAATATAATATACCCCCACAATAGTATATAACACAGCCACATAGTATATAACACGGCCTCCCCCATAGAATATAATATACCCCCAATAGTATATAGCAAAGCCCGCACAGTATATAGCACAACCCGCATAGTATATAGCAAAGCCCACATAGTATATAGCACAACCTGCATAGTATATAGCACAACCCACATAGTATATAGCACAACCCGCATAGCATATAGCACAACCTGCATAGCAGATAACACAGCCCACGTAGTAGTATACAGCACAGCCCACACAGTAGTATACAGCACAGACAACACAGTAGTATACAGCACTGCCCACACAGTAGTATACAGCACAGCCCACACAGTAGTATATAGCACAGCCCACATAGTAGTATACAGCACAGCCCACACAGTAGTATATAGCACAGCCCACATAGTAGTGTACAGCACAGCCCACACAGTAGTATATAGCACAGCCCACATAGTAGTATATAGCATAGCCCACATAGTAGTATATAGCACTGCCCACACAGTAATATATAGCACAGCCCACATAGTAGTATATAGCACTGCCCACACAGTAGTATATAGCACAGCCAACATAGTAGTATACAGCACAGCCCACACAGTAGTATATAGCACAGCCCACATAGTAGTATATAGCACAACCCACACAGTAGTATATACCACAGCCCACATAGTAGTATATAGCACTGCCCACATAGTATTATATAGCACAGCCCACATAGTAGTATATAGCATAGCCCACATAGTAGTATATAGCACTGCCCACACAGTAATATATAGCACAGCCCACATAGTAGTATATAGCACTGCCCACACAGTAGTATATAGCACAGCCAACATAGTAGTATACAGCACAGCCCACACAGTAGTATATAGCACAGCCCACATAGTAGTATATAGCACAACCCACACAGTAGTATATACCACAGCCCACATAGTAGTATATAGCACTGCCCACATAGTATTATATAGCACAACCCACATAGTAGTATACAGCACAGCCCACATCTTTCCCTCCCCCAAGAATGGTCCAACAGTCCAGTAATAAAAAAACACATTTCTCACCTCTTCTCATGCCCGCGTTGCTCCCTGGTCCTGCCTCGGCGGCTGCCGCTGCACTGCCTGGGACACAGTGAGTGCGCGTACACCCGCAGTGTCAGAGGCAGAGGGAGCGACAGCAGACGCTCTCTCCTCCATCATTGCATTCACCTGTACCGGAATCATAGACACCGGTATAGTTGAATGCGGCGGCGGCAGCGGCACTGGTGGAGGGGAGTCGGCGCGCAGCAGCCCACTACTGCCACCGGCCCTTCTGGCATTTGCCAGAACTGCCCAATGGCCAGTCCGGCCCTGGACCGACCTATGAGAAATTCCTGATGTAGTCCCGCATAAGATAATCCAGTTGACAGGAATCTGAAAGCAAAATAAAATTTAAAAAATTAGCTATGTTACAATGCAGTAATAGGATCAAAAAATGCAGGAGACCAGTGTACCTTCCTAAATTTACACTGGATATTAACATTTAACATTTAATACATATTTGTATATGACTTATACAAAATGTATTAATATAATTTAAATAAGATGCTATGAAAATCAAAATAGTACAAAAAACATCATCAACATACAGTATGTGAGGATGGTGAATACATACCGTAAGGTAAGGAGAAGACACTCCTCTGCGGATATGCATTTCCGCATCCTGGTATCCTGATACGTAATTCCTGGACGTACTGTCTCCAACAAGATATCAAAGATGGGTATTGTCATGCGACAGTACTGGAAGAATTTGTCCGGATGTGTCCGCAGAGATGAATATAGCCGCTGAAAATGCCCTTTAGTGAGGTGTTGCCGCAAAAGTGGATGCACCCACATTCTTCTTCTCCTCCTTCGCGGATCAACTATCACAGGGTATGGCTGGCCAAAGTGGCGTGACAACACCCAATTAAAAACCATCCGCTGAGTTGGTGTGAATTGCAGGAGGTCACACATGTTGCCCAAGTACCACCAAAACACCTACACAAGCATAGCAACAAAATGGGCATATGGGAGGGTTCCACCTGTTGTAGAGGCCTTAAATAGGGTTTATGCTGATGATTTAAATTATTTTCAGGCCTCAAAACTGTTAAATGTCCATTTTGTAAGGTTGCATGAAAAAAACGCAGTACGGATGCCATACGGATCACATACGGAGGTTTACATGCGTAAAATACGCAGACACACCCTGCCTACGGATGACATACGGAACACTGTTTGGGGATCATTTCTGCATACTATGCCTGTAAAATACGGACCGTATTTCCCTACGCTGAGTGTGACGCCGGCCTTATACTCCCCTCCGGTGCTGGAGCCGTTCCAGCGGTGTCAGCACTGGCTTTTTCGGGGATCATATGATATTCTTACATTGCATGATCCCTGGGCCAACCCCTGCAGCGGCTTCTCTCTCCCACCTTCAAACAAATTACACACATCCGGAGGAAGTGAGAGCTGCTGCTCTCTCACTTCCTCCAGATATACAAGTGCTTCTCACAAAATTAGAATATCATCAAAAAGTTAATTTATTTCAGTTCTTCAATTCAAAAAGTGAAACTCCTGTATTGTATAGAGTCATTACAAACAGAGTGATGTATTTCAAGTGTTTATTTCTGTTAATGTTGCTGATTGTGTCTTACAGCCAATGAAAACCCAAAAGTCATTATCTCAGTAAATTAGAATAATTAAAAAACACCTGCAAAGACTCCCTAAGGTCCCGCAGTCTGTTTCAGTAGGCTCCACAATCATGTGGAAGACTGCTGACTTGACATATGTCCAGAAGGCAGTCATTGACACTCTCCACAAGGAGGGTAAGCCACAAAGGTCATTGCTACAGAAGCTGGCTGTTCACAGAGTGCTGTATCCAAGCATACTAATGGAAAGTTGAGTGGAAGGAAAAGTGTGGTAGAAAAAGGTGCACAAGCAACCGGGATAACTGCAGCCTTGAAAGGATTGTTAAGAAAAGGCCATTCAAAAATTTGGGGGCGATTCACAAGGAGTAGACTGCTGCTGGAGTCATTGATTCAAGAGCCACCACACACAGACCTATCCAGGACATGGGCTACAAGTGTCACATTCCTTGTGTCAGGCCACTCATGACCAATCGGCAATGCCAGAAGCATCTTACCTGGGTCAAGAAGAAAAAGAACTAGACTGTTGCTCAGTGGCCCTAGGTGTTGTTTTCAGATTAAAGTAAATTTTGCATTTCATTTTGAAATCAAGGTCCCAGAGTCTGGAGGAAGAGTGGAGAGGCACACAATCCAAGCTGCTTGAGGTCTAGTGTTAAGTTTCCACAATCAATGATGGTTTGGGAAGCCATGTCATCTACTGGCATAGGTCCACTGTGTTTTATGAAGACCAAAGTCAGCGCAGCCGTCTACCAGGATATTTTGAAGCACTTGACACCTGTCCACACTGCCAAAAGTACCAATTCCTGGTTTAACAACAACAGTATCTCTGTGCTTCATTGGCCAGCAAATTTGCCTGACCTTAATCACATAGAGAATCTATGGGGTACAGTTAAGAGGAAGATGAGACACACCAAATTCAACAATGCAGATGAGCTAAAGGCTGCTATCAAAGCTACCTGGGCTTCCATAACACCTCAGCAGTTCCACAAGCTGATCACTTCCATGCCACGCCGCACTGATGCTGTAAATGATGCAAAAGGAGCCCCAACCAAGTATTGAGTGCATTTACTTAATATACATTTCAGAAGGCCAACACTTCAGATTTTAAAATCATTTTTCAAGCTGGTGTTATAAAGTATTCTAATTTACTGAGATGACTTTTGGGTTTTCATTGGCTGTAAGCCATAGTCATCAACATTAACAGAAATAAACACTTGAAATAGATCGCTCTGTTTGCAATGACTCTGTATAACATATGAGTTTCACTTTTTGTATTGAAGAACTGAAATTAATTAACTTTTTGATGATAGTCTCATTTTGTGAGAAGCACCTGTATGTCATACTTCAAAAGGCGGGGAGATTAAAATAATATCACGCGATCCTCAGGAGAGCCACTGGAATGGCATAAGCACTGAAGGTGAGTTTATTTTACTGGGGGCAAACATAAGGATTGAGATGGAGTTGTCTGAGTAGTGAACAATCCCTTTAATACACACACTGAACATAAATTTCTGAAAGCTAATGGATGGGGAAATAAAAAATTCTGGAGTAGTACTTTAATGGCAATGTTGTCCTCACAAACCTGGAGCTGTATATTCCGCAGAGAGAAATAATCAATAACTAATTGTCAATCTTTTCCCATTTACCTTACATACCAGAAAAGCTGAAAATTTGCTTTATTGTTCTCATAATAATTTGGAAGAAAGGATTTTTGAGTCACACTTTTACACTTAAGCTAAAGCCGTGAATGATCCAAGAAAATAAGGACATTTTTCCGGGAGTAGTTCTCAAATCTCTAATGTGAGTACCCACTTGTCTATGTAAGGCTAGTCTCACATGTCCAGATAATTCCGGTACCGGAAAAATCGGTCCTGGAGTTATCTGTGTCCGTGTGTCTGTGTGCTCACGTGGCACATCAGTGTGGCACACGTGCGGCAGCCGTGTGCCACCCGTGTGCCGACTGGATACCACACGGACCGTGCAGGAGACAGCGCTAGAGATAAGCACTGTCCCCTGCATCTGGTGCTGAAGCCGGAATTCATTCCTTCTTCCCAGCAGCGTTCGCTGGAGAGAAGGAATGAAAAATAATTGTTTTTTTATTTTTTTTGTGTTTAAAATAAAGACCCTTGTCACCACCCCCCTCCCACCCCCTGTGCGCCCTCCTGCTGGAAATAAAATACTCACCCAGCTCCCTCGATGCTTCCTCTCAGCGCCGCAGCTTCTTCCTGTTTGAGCGGTCACGTGGTACCGCTCATTACAGTGATGAATATGCGGCTCCACCCCTATGGGAGGTGGAGCTGCATATTCATCACTGTAATGAGCGGCACCACGTGACCGCTCATACAGGACAAGCTGCGGCGCTGAGAGGAAGCATCGAGGGAGCTGGGTGAGTATTTTATTTCCAGCGTGCGGGCGCACAGGGGGTGGGAGGGGGGTGGTGACAAGGATCTTTATTTTAAACACAAAACAAATATTTTTCATTCCTTCTCTCCAACGAATGCTGCTGGAGAGAAGAAATGAATGGCGGCTTCAGCACCACAAGCTGGGGGGACAGCGCTTACTGTAGCGCTGTCTCCTGCACGGCACATGGACGGCACACGGACAGCATCCGTGTGCGGTACGTGTTTTACATGGACCCATTGACTTTAATGGGTCCGTGTGATCCGTGCGCTCCCACGAACACTGACATGTCTCCGTGTTTTTCAAACAGACACACAGTCCGTGAAAACACGCTGACATGTGCAGAGACACATTGATTTTAATGTGTCTACGTGAGTCAGTGTCTCTGGTACGTGAGGAAACTGTCACCACACGTACCGGAGCCACTGACATGTGAAACAGGCCTAAGAGGAGGATAAACTGTTGAATTGAAGCAAAACTAAACGTCCCTTGTAGTGTTTTTTCTATTACCCCTTACATTAGTATCTTTATTAATAACTAAGTGGTGCGATATTTTTTAGGCAGAGCCAAAAATGTTTATGCGTTCCTTGAGTATTGTGTAAGCAAATGTATGTTTGCTATCCTTAGGAAGATTAAATCGTGACTGCTACAACTCCAGCTCCCCTTGACATGCGCTAGCAAGCACGGCATGACAGCTCTTGGGCCTTCTTAATAATTTACAAATGATACAATATACAAGTGGTTCATGCAGATTTCAGAATACTCTAGTTCTGTAATTAAAATTAAAGTATGATAAATATAGTGCCATTTACGGAGCTTATTAAGAGTTTAACCTGATTTCTCTACTCTGATCTAAACAGCATACACTATTCAATCTGTGTTAATTAATTTTAAGCACCCTAAAGAAAGGACTACAATATCAAATAAATCAGAATCAATAATCAAATTTGCAGGAGAAGTATCTTCTCATTTGCCATGGAAAGGATGCCTTTGTCCAGGGTTTCATGCAATAAGATTAAGGACTACATATTGTTATTTTGCCCAAATATAAAGAGTAAGCAGTTTTTTTCCTATTTTATGGGCACACCTGGAGTCTTTTGTTTACTGAGCAAAACACAATGAAGCGTGGAGTTCATCGCTGTGCAGCTTATTTCACAGAGGGTTCCGCTTCCAAGCCAAAATGATAGAAAAATCAATAATAGAAATGAAATAGTATTATTTAGAAAATAAGTAGATCTATTTATGAGCATATGATAAAAAAAAATACCCTTGATTAGATCAGTAGGTAGGAGCAAAAAAGGAGAAATGTGTATCTGCCTGACTCCAACTGGAAACCAATGTTATTGTTCAATGTTATTTGTGTGCCCAGCAATAACAAAATGTGGTCCCAATGAAAACCTTTTACCCCATACAGCCCTCATCCTGCAGCATATGGATGGTGCCACAGTCTAATTTACGTAAATATTAGAAATGAACAAATCGATTTGATGCAAATCGAATTTGTGTCAAAGTTTTAGGAATTGGCTAAACCTTGCAAATTTGAACAATTTGTAATTTGATATGTGCAAAAGCAA
Source organism: Ranitomeya variabilis (assembly GCF_051348905.1). Classification (NCBI taxonomy): domain Eukaryota; kingdom Metazoa; phylum Chordata; class Amphibia; order Anura; family Dendrobatidae; genus Ranitomeya; species Ranitomeya variabilis. The sequence continues at coordinate 655,567,550 of NC_135232.1, read as the reverse complement.
ATCACATAAATTGTCTGCCAACATTTTTATATTGTGGCAGATTGCACCAGCCAGAGAAGCCTCACGTGACTTCAAATACGGCCAGGCAGACTTCCCTCTAATGCATTGGGAAAAATTTGGTGAATTTGAATTTGGATCATATTTGATAAATATAAGAAATAAAGTAATGAGTTAGTAATTCTAAATAATGGAAAAAACATATGTTTCTGGTGTCTTATTGTAGACAAGGTACTTTAGAAATTGGCCCAGTTTATAGCTTATGGACCCATAGACAGGACCATATCAAGATTAGTGAAAGGTCTGATAAAGAAAAGCAAAGTGAAGAGCTTAATTACTAGTTGAGTCCAGTTTTACCATACAGAGATCTCTGACAGCTACTTAGCAGATCTCTCCAAGTTAGGAGTCCAGGTGGATAAGGAAACCAATTTCTAACCTTTAGTTATATATATGTCTAAAAGCTGCGTCATCTCTTTGTTTGCCATATATAGTATACATAAGACTTTTCTCCCATTTTTGCTGCCGAGATTGTTTGGGCCAATAGGGGTTGGAAGCTCTTTGGCAATTGCCTTGTCCGTCAGTAGCTCCTTGACTCTGGTGTCAGGTGGAGGACCATACTTCCAGTCGCCCACCAGATACCAGAAAAATCAGTATTATAAATGGCACATAGTAGGTGGGACTGTCCACACATAATCTGTAAAAGGCATACATAACCAAATTCCTGCAGGAAAAAGTTACATGTGTTGATCATACATGTCTCGCCTGAGATGAATCCTTTTTCCCTTCCAAAAACTGCAGAGAAGCCTTTGGCCTGAATCAAGCATAAGTACAATAAGTGCTCAAAACAGGATGGGAAATGATGGTTCATACCCTTTGTATTTTACAAATTGTTTGAGAGAAAGAAAAGATAAAGGTTTTTCTGAAATTCTCTCAACGGTAAAGGCCTTTCATGTTGGTTACACGCTACTTCATCTTAACTCAAGTTGATTTTTAATTATGAGTTCTCTTTAGACAAGTGAAAAGTATTGTACAATGAATGCATGATCAAGGATAAGTGAACGGAACAACAACTGAATCGGCTTCCCATTAATAATATCTTGTGTTAACATCTTATGTATCTGGAGATAGGGTTAGCATGCGAGGTGTGCATTCCTGTGCATTCTTCTTGACTCTTAAACCAAAAAGCAAGGTCTGTGCTGTGTGAAAGATGAAATAATGTTTTTTTGTTGAAATTATTCAAGTACAGATGTTTTTCCAAGGTATGGCGGGATAGTGCTTTCATACTTCGAAGGTGTCACTTTGAGCTGGAGCCATTGAGAACAATCAGTGATGGAGCTCTGTGACATACTTATTACCCAACACAGTTAGATGGGGTAGGCCAAATTTTGTCTCTTTGCGCTGTTGTTTTTTTTCTATTCCATAAAATATAAACTCCTAAAAGGGAAGAATAAAAGGATTGCTAATATGCTAATATTCTACATCTTTAATCTGGCCTAACTTAGCTGTAGTAATGCCACACATGTAATATACCATGCAATAGTGGACCGTGGTGTACTTGGTACCAGGTCCGGTGGTTGTTAAAGGGATAGTCACGGTGGCAGCGATCCGGTCCGTGGCCCTGGGCGTCCAAGTAAAAGAGAAGGTCTTAAAAGGGGTTGTTTGGAATAAAGAGTGTTCGTGATGCCACTTGTGGTATTCGGTCAGGGATGACCGACGCTGCTTAAAGGGGTCCACTGGGGTGATGGTACTGCAGCAGGGATGGTATGGCTTCCCACAGGTGAAGCTGGGTCCCCAGGGCTCCCGGTGTAGTAGGAACAGATGATGGATGGTATAGAAAGAATCAGAGGACACAAGGTTGCAGTCTCTTTACCTTTTTACTGGTGTAAGGCAGCCACAGTCCAGGGTACGGATCACAGGTGCTGGTGTGGTCCGGCCGGCTTGAAAGCGATTCAGGAATCCCCCTAACAAGGTGGGGTTGGAAGCCTTGTTCTCTGTGCTGTGTTGTAGTCCCTTGCTGCCTTAGGCCTCACACAAGGTCCTCACTTTCTCTCTCTGTCCCTTTTAGGTAGGACACTACCCGCATGGCAGGTAACGCAAGCCTTTTTACAGGTGTCTCTCGTGATGACTCCAGGCTCTATGTGTTACTGTGCCTTCGGGTGTTAATGGTGGACAGGCGACCTGCAATCTCCTGTCCGCCGGTTTCTGCTGTGGGCCATACAGTTACCCCCACAACCGTGATCTTCCAGCCACCAGTTTCCTGCACTTCAGTGTGGAGGAAGCTCCGTCGCAGCTCCCCTCCAGCTGTTCACTTCTCCTTTGCTCCTTCCTCCTTCACACTCTCTACAAACTGTTCTGTTCCTTTCTTTCCTTTCCAGGAGCTGCACGGCCCCAGCTTTCCTCACAGGAGCTGCAGCACCTCACATATGCACGGCTCCAGCTCTCTTCCTGACTCTTCTCTCCTCACTCACAGACTGACTCCCTCCTCCTCCAGCGAGAATATACATAGGAAAGTTCCCCTGAATCTGGGTCAGAGCACCCCCTTCTGGCCTGGAGTCAGAACATGTTGCATGTATGTGCTACCTGTTAAAAGGATCCTTCATCGCTTCCAGGCATGGCATCACCCTCCCCGTGAGGAAGGCAATACCACTATAACAACTGGTTACCTGGGGTGTTACAATAGGAACAGGCACTGTGGCACAGTTGTTACATCGCGGGTCCTGGGTATATGATCAGTGACAACCTCACTGCAGAATATCTTGTTGTAAAAAAAAAAAAAGAGAAAGTAAAAAAAATGATCACATAGATTGTATTGGCTACCCCTTGATCTACTTTTAGGCTATGTGCACACGTAGGAAAAGAGGTGCAGAATTTTCTGCACAAAATCCGCATCTCCTGGCAGAATCCTCAGCCGCGGTTTTTATGTGGATTTTGTGCATTTTTTATGGGGAATTGATGCGGATTTTGTACGGATTTTCTGCTGTTTTTGCCACTGCGGATTTTTAACATGGAGGGGTGCAGAAACGCTGCAGATCCGCACAAAAGAAGTGACATGCACTTCTTTGAAATCCGCAGCAATTCCGCACTGATTTTTCAGCACCATCTGCACAGCTTTTTTTTATCCCATTGAATCACATTGTACTGTACATCACAGTGCGGATCTGCAGCATTTCTGCGAGGAAAATTCTGCTGCGGATCCGCAGCAAATCCACATCGTGTGCACATAGCCTTACAGTATTGGGGATTCATCAATGAGATTGTGGGCAGCAATGTTCTACAACACTAGTTGAAAGTGTTTGTGAAATATTTCAGTTGCCAAAATATTTGTTTGCCCCTGCTGAGATTCCAATGCTACTTTCTTCGGTTCATTTGGTATTAGTGACAGGTTCTATCATTGAGGCTGCATTGCAGAGAAACATTCCTTAATTTCTTCTTGATATGAGATGTAATAGTTTGTCAGGTCCGCTTGTGTTACACAGCCGGAACCTGCCTCTATAAGCAGCAACCGGAGCTAGCTGTCAATCACTAGCTGTCATCATTTAACTGTTACGTTTTCTGATCTGCGTATGCGCCCACTCTTATTGTAATCGCCCATGATGCCATTGCAGCGTGCCAATGGGATGTCATGGCAGCTGGTGGCCTGCTGAAGGTCCCAATGGCTGCCATCTTATTCCTGGGTTTCATATTAGAACGTTGTCTTGGGTATACACAGCAATGCAGTAGTATTGTAGTAAATAGAACAAGTTATCATACAATTGCAGGTTCACATCCAAGCAACTGTTGGAGAAAGTAAAGAGAAAAATATATACATAGAAGAACCACTTTATCCCACCTTTAAAAGTAAATACAAAAAAAAAATAACCACAGTATGGTATCACAGCATCTGTAAAAGTCTAATATACCAAAACATAGTTAGTTAACTCATATGTTAAGTGTTGTAAAGAGAAGACTGAAATGCCAGAATTGCAGTTTTCACTTTAAAAATTAAAAAGATTTCAAATCATCGTATGTTCCCTAAAATGGTATCAATATAAACTTCAACTCACCATGGAAAAAAAAACCTTCACACAGCTCCATTGATGGAAATATAGAAAAACTTAGTCAAAAATGGTAATACAAACCATTTATTTTTTTATTTTTACAAATTCCTGATTTTTTTTTTACACCACTTAAAGAAAACGAAAAATGATTCAAGTTTGGAATCACCCTAAATGTACAGAATTAGCCAGCCCAGACTATTTTTTTCTGCACAGTAAAACTAGACAAACAGAATCCAAAACACAATGGCGGAATTGTGGAAGGCTTTTTTACCCATTTCACCACACCACATTAAATGTTTTACCCTATTCACCAGCACTTGTTGTATGAAAAATCTAAAAATTATGACTCTTGGAAGAAGGGGAAAATGAATTAAAACGCAAAAATTGAAAAGCAAATGCTGTGGGAAAAAGGCTTAAAAGGAGCTGGACATTGGGAGAAGTGTCTGTAGGATAAGAAAAAATGTAAGACTGGACCAGATGGAGTTCGTGAGCTTTTTGCAATCTTCAATGTTTTTGTGAGCTATTGCACTATATATTATATACTGTCATATCTTGAGGCTGTGACCTTGTAAGTAGTGATATAACATGCCTTGTGCTAAGTATCTTACGTTTTTAACCATTACAATATTGGGTTCATATATTCATTAGTTGCAGTGCGCTGATACATGGTGAATGTACAGTACATGTTGTTGGTTACCGGGAACTTTATTTCAACCGCAAAAAAAATAGAAAAACAATGATTTGTCATTCCTTCTCTCCAGCGAACGCTGCTGGAGAGAAGAAATGAATGGCAGCTTCAGCACCCAAAGCTCTCCTGCATGGTCCGTGTGGTACCCAGTCGGCACACAGGCGGCACACGGCTGCCGCACGTGTGCCACACTGATGTGCCACGTGAGCACACGGACACACGGACACGGATAACTCCGGTACCGATTTTTCCGGTACTGGAATTATCTGGAAGTGTGAGACTGGCCTTAGGGAGATGGTGATGTTTTAATACCTCGACTTAACAGGTTCTATAGTGGTGACCAGACTCTTATACTCACTATCTCTTCTGTAAGCGCGATCACTCTTCTAGGATTGTTGTCCTTCTTGGCTTCCACATTCTAGTATTAGTTTATAATGAAAAATGCAGCCATTCAAATGATAAAATTCCATCTGTCTGCAGCCACCACTAGAGGGAGCTAACTGCAGACTGATTTGTACCGTAGCCTAAATAATGATTCCTTATTCTGTAGGCTCCATTTCATCACACTGGTGAGTAGCTTGTATCATTTAGCAGGGAATTTGGATCTACATATCTTAAACAAAAGCTCAAATTCTTATTGAAATATACACTGCTCAAAAAAATAAAGGGAACACTTAAACAGCAGAATATAACTCCAAGTAAATCAAACTTCGGTGAAATCAAACTGTCCACTTAGGAAGCAACACTGACAATCAATTTCACATGCTGTTGTGCAAATGGAATAGACAACAGATGCAAATTATTGGCAATTATCAAGACACACTCAATAAAGGAGTGGTTCTGCAGGTGGGGACCACAGACCACATCCCAATACCAATGCTTTCTGGCTGATGATTTGGTCACTTTTGAATATTGGTTGTGCTTTCACACTCGTGGTAGCATGAGACGGACTCTACAACCCACACAAGTGGCTCAGGTATTGCAGCTTATCCAGGATGGCACATCAATGCGAGCTGTGGCAAGAAGGTTTGCTGTGTCAGTCAGCGTAGTGTCCAGAGGCTGGAGGTGCTACCAGGAGACAGGCCAGTACACCAGGAGATGTGGAGTGGGCCGTAGGAGGGCAACAACCCAGCAGCAGGACCGCTACCTCAGCCTTTGTGCAAGGAGGAACATGAGGAGCACTGCCAGAGAACTGCAAAATGACCTCCAGCAGGCCACAAATGTGCATGTGTCTGCACAAACGGTTAGAAACCGACTCCATGAGGATGGTCTGAGTGCCCAACATCCACAGATGGGAGATGTGCTCACAGCACAACACCATGCAGGACGCTTGGCATTTGCCACAGAACACCAGGATTGGCAAATGCGCCACTGGCACCCTGTGCTCTTCACAGTTGAAAGCAGGTACACACTGAGCACATGTGACAGACGTGACAGAGTCTGGAGACGCTGTGGAAAGCGATCTGCTGCCTGCAACATCCTTCAGCATGACTGGTTTGGCAGTGGGTCAGTAATGGTGTGGGGTGGCATTTCTTTCTCCATGTGCATGCCAGAGGTAGCCTGACTGCCATTAGGTACCGAGATGATATCCTCAGACCCCTTGTGAGACCATATGCTGGTGCGGTTGGCCCTGGGTTCCTCCTAATGCAGGACAATGCCAGACCACATGTGGCTGGAGTGTGTCAGCAGTTCCTGCAAGATGAGGGCATTGAAGCTATGGACTGGCCCGCCAGTTCCCCAGACCTGAATCCGATTGAACACACCTGGGACATGGTGTCTCGCACCATCCACCAACGTCACGGTGCACCACAGATTGTCCAGGAGCTGGTGGATGCTTTAGTCCAGGTCTGGGAGGAGATCCCTCAGGAGACCATCCGCTGCCTCATCAGGAGAATGCCCAGGCGTTGTAGGGAGGTCATACAGGCACGTGGAGGCCACACACACTACTGAGCATCATTTCCTTGTTTTGAGGCATTTCCACTGAAGTTGGATGAGCCTGTAATTTGATTTTCCGCTTTGATTTTGAGTATCGTTCCAAATCTAGGCCTCCGTGAGATATTCATTTTGATTTACATTGATAATTTTTATGTTTTATTGTTCTCAATGCTTTCCACTATGTAGTGAATAAAGATTTACAACTGAAATATTTTATTCAGTGATATTTAGGATGTGGTATTTTAGTGTTCCATTTATTTTTTGGAGCAGTGTATTATAAGAATGTATCGGCACAGAACAGTTGCATATTTGAGATCTCTGGATCATCTTAATTGCATAGCAGACATTTTTGAAGATGACTTGAACAAATAATATCTGAGGTTTTCTGTAAGAAGAGCTGGCTTTCCTATATGTTCCTCAGTCAATGCCTCTATAACGAAAACGTCGCCCTCGCTTAAGTACCTAAATTAAATGCATCAGTAGCTGGAGCATTTATGGCAGTTGTGAGAAGAATGAGATGTCTGTGCATGAATGACTGCTTCATAAAAGATTTTTGTTTGTTTTTGCATAATAATGCTGTGTACAGGACTCCATTACTATTCAATAAATGTATTCATTAAGCAAATTGGGCTCCAATCTGCAAACTCCAGCTCTGTGATTTTAGGATTGGATTGCTAACTGTAAATTAGTCACTTTTTAATTGACTGACAATTCCACAAAGACTATAATCTTCAAATTATGACTGTAATTGTGAATTAATATTTATGGAAAGTTTATGCTAGCTAAAAAAAAAAAAGCCAAGCAGCTCCCATGAAAGCTGGGTATTTACATGTGCTGCTTCAGCAAAATTGCTTTGCCCAGAATGTTAGAAATTGTCCTTTTGAAAGAACCGATAGAAATTGTGCAGCTAGCATTTGTTTCTCATCTTGTCTCTGACCCCACTAAGGCAGCTGAGCATTCTGAGCACAGAACCTGTTTGTGATCTAGCAACTGGATTAAAGGAAGTCAAATTAGCATTAATAGCATTTTGTTGTATTCCAGCACCCCTCCCGTCCTCCCTCCTTTCATTCTACCCATACCCCTCTTTTAAGCCTCCTCTTTCTTGATCTCTGTCTGCTTGTTGCTTTCTTCTCCTACAATTGCCTCTGTCCATCTTTCTCTTATTCCCTCTCCACCTTGTGGTGTCTACATGTCTCTTTATCCTTTTTGTATTATTTCCTGGATTTTTTTGTTGCTATATTTTGGCACATTTTTCTTTTTTTTTTACATTTGAGCGTCATGTCATATTTCAGCATTTGTTTCTATCGGTGCTTGACCCTTTCATATATTTAGTCCACAAAATTCCTAGTCTCCCTGCACCTATATCCGGCATTGCGTTGTTTCCATACGATGCCAGTTGTTGCAATCAACAGGTTCCGAGCAAACGCTGGCCATCAGTTGTGATCGGTAAAGCCTGATGCAACTGATATATGTGAACGCAGCCTTAAACTTTTGCACTCTCATTCACAGTAAGGCTGCAGTATAAAAAATCATTCAGATTTGCATCCAGAAAAGTGGGATATTTTTCCTCTCGCCTGGTGTCCTTGTGCAGTCCGTATACAATCCGTCTTTTACTCAGCAGCTTTACAAGCATCTACAAGACTATTTACAGTTTCCTATGTTAGAGAATTGCAATATAGCTGTAAAAATCAGACTGTGGCTCTGAATGGCACCTGATTTGTTTCTCACATCCATTAACGTGGATGGGTTTCATCCGATTTTAGGGCCTCATACTCCTCTGCGTATAAATCAGACTAGTGCAATCTGATAAAAAATCAGATTGCACTTGTACAAATGTTATTCACTGATTCACTGTTCACCTGCAATTTTCTTTCGCAGCTGGAATCTGGGTGAGAAAAAAATTGCAGCATGCTGCGAGTGGCCCCGTATATCGGACGAGACTCACCAAGGCAAGTCAATGGGTGCAAGAAAAAAATCAGACCACGCGTATGCCATCCGTTTTTTACGGATACATTACCATTCTGTAGCATAGAACACTATAAGGGTATGTGCACACGCTGCGGATTTTGCTGCGGATCCGACGCTGCGGATCCGCAGCAGTTTTCCCAAAGTTTACAGTACCATGTAAACCTATGGGAAAAAAAACCGCTGTTCACATGCTGCGGAAAAATCCGCGTGGAAACGCAGCGGATTATTTTCCGCAGCATGTCAATTCTTTGTGCGGATTCCGCAGCGGTTTTCAAACTGCACCAATAGGAAAGTGCAGTTGAAAAACCGCAGAGGAATCCACAGAAGAAACCGCGAGAAAATCCGCAGTGAAAACAGCAGTGGTTTTGCACTGCGGATTTTCCAAATCCGCTGCGGAAAAATCCGCAGCAGAATCCGCAACGTGGGCACATACCCTAAATGGTCCTGTAAATGATTGCAGAATAATCGTTGCAGAGAAAAAAAAGCATTGCATAGGCATGTCATACGGATGCTATGTGAGAAAAAGCACATTGTACTCGTGTGACACTCATCCTATTTTTCTGGATCAACATCGGAGCAATGTTGTAAGCGCAGATGAGTGCGAACGCTAAGGGTATGTTCACACATTCTAGATTTACTGCGGATCCAGTGTTTTTTTTCCGCACAGAAACGCTGCAGATCCTCAAGTGATTTACAGTACAATGGAAAAAAAATGTTGTGCTAATGGTGCAGAAAAATCTGCACGGAAAACGCAGCAGATTCAAAAAAGGACCATGTCAATTATTTTTGCAGATCTGCTGTGTTTCTGCACCCATTCCATAATAGAAATCTGCAGGGGTCAATAAAGGAAGAAATCTGCACAAAAATCTGCAACGTGTGCACATACCAAAAAAAGGCGCAAATTCTGACCTGCGTTTTCTGCCAAGAAATGCAGAATCTGCAGAGAAAATTCCACAGTCAAAACTGCAACTTGTGCATATAAGAAATCAAATGGTTACCCTCAGCAAAGAAGGACGCGAATATATTGTGATAAATAACCATCAACAAGAGACATGTACAATGTCCGAAATATCTAGGAATAGATATATGCTCCACGCTATATAAGTATAATCATACAAAAAAAATTTTTGGCTCATCTGCATGACACTTGTGGCTATCAGTTTTTTTAATGTGTCTTAGGGCTGTCCCACACGTCCAGATAATTCCGGTACCGGAATAAATCGGTACCGGAGTTATCCGTGTCCGTGTGCCTGGGAACTCACGGAGGCCATACCTGCGGCACACGTGTGCCGCCCGTATGGCGAGTGGGTACCACACGGAGCGTGTGGTACCCACTCTGCATGGTGCTGAAGCTGCGATTCATATCATCCCTGCAGCAACGTTTGCTGCAGGGAAAATATGAAGAATAGTGTTTAAAATAAAGATCCATGTGTCCGCCGCCCCCCCACCCCCTGTGCGCCCCCCCCCGCTGGTCAGAAAATACTCACCCGGATCCCCCGTCGGCAGTCGCTCCTTCCTGGTCTGGCCGCGGCTTACTGTATGCGGTCACGTGGGGCCGCTCATTTACACTCATGAATAGGCGGCTCCGCCCCTATTGGAGGTGGAGCCACATATTCATGAGTGTAATCGGCCGCATACAGTAGGAGGCGCGGCCAGACCAGGAAGGAGCGACAGCCGACGGGGGACCCGGATAAGTATTTTCTGACCAGCGGGGGGGGCGCACAGGGGGTGGGGGGGCGGCGGACACATGGATCTTTAGTTTAAACACTATTCTTCATATTTTCTCTGTAGCAAACGGTGCTACAGGGAACATATGAATGGCGGCTTCAGCACCATGTGGGGGGGACAGCGCTTACTGTAGCGCTGTCTCCGGCACGCCACACGGACCCCAGACGGAGAATGTCCGTGTGAGGTGCGTGTTTTACACGGACCCATTGACTCTATTGGGTCCGTGTAATCCGTGCGCTCCCACGAACACTGACATGTCTCCGTGTTTGGCACACGGAGACACGGTCCGCACACGGTCCGCACAAAATCAATGACATCTGAACAGATGCATTGATTTTTATGGGTCTACGTGTGTCAGTGTCTCCGGTACGGGAGGAAACTGTCACCTCACGTACCGGAGCCACTGACGTGTGAAACCGGCCTTAGGCATTGTAGGGATTATATCCCCTGTTGTTGTTTTGTTTTTTCTTGAATAAAGATTATTATACTATTTTGCTCTTATACGTAATTTTTTGTATGATTAAAGTTGTGCATATAGCCTCAGGCTATGTGCACACGTTGCGGATTTTACTGCGGATCTGCAGCTGCGGATTTGCAGCAGTTTCCCATGCGTTTACAGTACAATTTAAACCTATGGAAACCGCAATCCGCAGTGCCCATGGTGCGGAAAAAAACGTGCGGATACGCTGCGGGTTACATTCCGCAGCTTGTCAATTCTTTGTGCAGATTCCGCAGCGGTTTACACCTGCTCCACAATAGGAATCCGCAATAAATCCACATAAAAACCACGGTAAATCCGCAGGTAAAACGCAGTGCCTTTTACCTGCGGATTTCTAAAATCCGCTGCGGGAAAATCTGCAGCCTTCAAAAATACGTGTGCGAAAACTCTCCAAATTGTCCTCAACATCTCAAAACTCCTCAAAAACTTGGAGTTTCCATTCAGTTTTTGTGCAAAAGCTCATCAAAAGGCTCAGTGTGCACATACCCTTGGAGAGATTCTGCTCCAAAAATGCAGCAAAGAAAAAAACACTCAATGTGAACATAATTTTTGGGTATGTTCAAGTGTTTAATTAAATCCAACATGTATTCCCTTAGCAGAAATCCAAAGCTCAGGACTCAAGCTTCTCTGCAGATCTGTGGTTTTCACTGGCGCTGACCCACACAAGTTTTATAACTATCCTCAGCTATTCCATGCGGAATCCACAGAAATAAATATTATGCTATTTATTTACATGTTGGATTATTTCTTGATAATGGAAATAATTTGCCATTTTTTTATCTTATATTAATTGGGTTGGAGATTATTGTCAATGAGTGCGATTTTTGGCATGGAAGCCACACTGAAATTGATGTCCACACTGACAAGTGTTAATATGCTCATAGTCTGCAACTGGCTCATTCCGATCATCCATGTGTCTCCGATTTAATATTTCACAAAAGTTTTGGCGAAACTGGGGAGGACCTGGTGCGGAACATGGTATGGCAATGTTCTCCTGGCAAATTCGTTAAAAGTTGTGACTTACGCCTTATTCAATCAACATTTCTGGAGAGGCGCACGAAGGCGCTCGCCTGTGATAAGATGAGCCTAATTCATTTAGGGTATGTGCACACACTGCGGATTTTTGCAGACTGATTTTGGTAAATCCGCAGGTAAACCGCACTGCGGATTTCCTGCAGAATTACTGCGGATTTACCGAGATTTTTTTGCGTTTTTTGTGCGGGTTCCACCTGCGGTTTTACACCTACGGATTCCTATTATGGAGCAGGTGTAAACTGCTGCGGAATCCGCACAAAGAATTGACATGCTGCGGAATAAACAACGCTACGTTTCCGCGCCTTTTTTTCCACAGCATGTGCACTGCGGATTTTGTTTTCCATAGGTTTACATGGTACTGTAAACTCATGGAAAACCGCTGCGAATCCGAAGCGGCCAATCCGGATCTGCAGCAAAATCCGCAACGTGTGCACATACCCCTAGTGAACTGCGCCTTTTAATTAATTAGGCATGCCTGTCATTAAGACCGGGGTCTCTCGCATTGCACTCGCAAGTGTGACCCCGGCCTAAGACTGGCATGCGAAATACCAGTCTTACTGAATTAGGACCAATTTGTTTTACCCCTGCTTTATACAATCTTTGTTATGAAAAATTTCCCATAGGCTTCTCTATAGCACTTACAAAAAAAACAATGGGGAGAAATACATTTTGGTCAGCAGTCCCATGTAGCAAACTATGTAAGGTTGCAGAACTTTTCCGTTGTATCATTACAAAGTAAGTGCAAATCGCATGCTTATTGTTATTGACCTCATGGTTTTACATAAACAAAGAGACCATTTACAATACACAAGCAGCTATCATTACATTTCTAAAATTACAACAGAAGGTTGCTGTCACTTAACTTTATGAAGTCAATATAATATAAAGGATTTGTAGACCCATTTCTCATTAGGATACTTATATGTGGAGGCATCAACAAGAGAATCATTTCAGACTATTACCACCACTAACAATAGTTAGAAAGTAATTATACATACGTAAGTATTTTAGACTTAAAAACGATCTTTACTTTAATAGATCACACAGTAAGACACAAAAGTACAAAAAAAAACATTTAAAAACTGTTAGGGCGGTGTGGTTCATAATACATGTAAATCAACAGGTATGTATAACATATATTACATAGTATTAAGCAAACTTACATAATGTAGATCTATGTACATAACCATGTTGGAACATAGTACTATAGGTTTTGACATATGTTTAAGAAAAATAACCAATGTGTTGCAGTGACTGGGTACCTGCACATTGACAATGGCCCCTGTGCATGTTGAACAACACATAAGATTAAACATACATTTAAAATTATTAAGGATACAACTCATATGCAACACATTGGTGAATTTTCTTAAACATATGTCATAAACCTATAGTACTATGTTCCAACATGGTTATGTGCATAGATCTCCATTATGTAAGTTTGCTTAATACTATGTAATATATGTTATACATACCTGTTGATTTACATGTATTATGAACCACACTACCCTAAGGCTATGTGCACACGTTGTGGATTGGGGTGCAGAATTTTCTGCACAAAATCCGCATCTCCTGGCAGAAAACGCAGGTGCAGATTTGATGCGTTTTTTATGCAGATTTTGTGCATTTTTGTTGCGGATTTCATGCGTTTTTTTAACCCTGCGGATTTCTATAATTAAAGGGTGCAGAAACGATGCAGTTCCGCACAAAAGAAGTGACATGCTACTTCTTTTAAATCCACAGCGTTTTTCATGCGGAATTTTCCACACCATTAGCACAGCATTTTTTTTTCACTATTGATTTACATTGTACTGTAAATCACTTTGTGGATCTGCAGCATTTCTGCGAGAAAAAAACGCTGCGGATCCGCACTAAATCCGCATCATGTGGACACAGCCTAACAGTTTTTTTACGTTTTTTTAGGGGCTATTTTATGGTACTTTTGTCTCTTACTGTGTGATCTATTAAAGAATGAAGATTATTGTTAAATCTAAACTACTTACTTATGTATAATTGCTTTCTAACTATTATTGGTGCTAATAGTCTAAATAACTTTTGAAGTCACATGACGACCCCATCAATAAATGTAGTTATGACCTGTGCTTAAGATCCTAGCCTGCATTCAGACTACGACCTTTTCAGACCTTGTTTTTATGTACTTGAGTGGTCCACAATGTACTCAATTGAGCTGGATGTGAAAAAAATATAGGAAATATCATGTGTTAACAACTTTTTTGAGATATTTTTTTTATGTCTAATTCACATATGTCAAGTAGGGAATACATTCTCTGTGTCATTAAAAGAAAAGAAAATCCTGCTGACTGGGTACGATGGACCTCTGCATGGTACCTGTCATTTCAATCCAGCTGAGCAAAAGTCCATAGATATACAGCACGAAGAAAATAGTGTAGTGGTGTATGCAGCCATACAGGAATATCGAGCTTGTCTGCTTTTCTGCACTGATTCAAATGGAAAGTAGTGAATTTAAGTTTTAAAGCCTGAAATATATTGCAGAAGCAGGATTACTGAAATCTAGACCACTGTGCTCAGAATACATTTCCAGCAACTCCCATTCCTGGCAGACTTTGGATGGTCCACATCTGCACTGTGACTCCTCTGTATTTCCTATACAGTACGTATATAGTACCACAGAATACAGCACCTATATAGTACAAACTATATGTAAAAATAATCTCCTTTCTCTGGTTTGTTTATATTTACCTGAATCGCATACAATAGCCTTTACTATTGGCATTATCTCAGGGTTCAGATATGGACTGCAATTATTTTGTTTTTATTAACAATTTGGAACTATTAGTATATGGGACTTCCAGTACAAGATACTATTAGGTTTTCTTATGTATTTTATGGCACATTCAGCAGATTTTCATTTCTCACTTTGGGACACATTGCTGTTGTTATATAATCTTGGCTTCTTTGGCTACAGGTTTGCCCCCTGGTCCCCTGGTCTTACCTAATGGTCCTATGCAATAAATCCCTGTTACATTTACACTCATGTCATGTGTTGATCAAATTTGTCCCTTAAGTTCATATATCCCACCCTCTCCCAAAAATACCTACTGCCCCCCATTTACACCAACATTTCCTCTGTTCTCCTACTGCATCCTTCCCCGTGTTATCTGCTCTCAGCCTAGATTATCCTTCACACCCGCCCTCCTCTTCCTCTATTACAATCTAAATTCACTATCAAACTTACAGTCAAATGCTCTTATTTATTAATGCACATAAATGTCCTCTGCGCTCACTGAGCCTCACCGCGCAGGTCGCTCAGCAGAGATTACCGGCTAATGTGCGATCAGACCGCACGGCGATCCTGCAGTGTGCACGGCTCCGTGTCCAGGAGAGGAATCACCTCCCAGGGAAGCTGGGAGAGGGAGATCAGGCTGCAAACTCATCGGGACATGTGTGCATTGCAGGCAGCGCTAGGCACAAGGTGACTTCTAGATTGGAACAATGTGTTTACGATATTTAGTAAATATTTACAGAAACACATTCCACAATTTATACATTGTGTGTTGTATAATATATATATATACATATATAAATACATATGTCTAATATATATACATATATGTGTAATTTATTTACAGTGTATATATTCATTAATATATGCTATAATATGTAATATACTATATAATAATTATACCCTCAACCTACTGTCTCCTTCCCCATCATCCTGTAGAATGTAAGCCCGCAAGGGCAGGGTCCTCGCCCCTCTGTATCTGTCATTGTTAGTTTGTTTACTGTAAGCGATATCTGTAACTTGTATGTAACCCCTTCTCATGTACAGCACCATGGAATCAATGGTGTATTATAGATAAATAATAATAATAATAATATATGTGTAGATAGATAATAATAATAATAATAATAATAATATATGTGTAGATAGATAGATAGATAGATAGATAGATAGATAGATAGATAGATAGATAGATAGATAACTCCACTGGAAACAATTCTGTTTATTCTTCCATGAGAACAGAGATCTCTACCTCCCCAGCTCTGACTGGGAGGGAATCTGAACAAGCTTCAAGTGAGAGCCTGGTTGAATAGACACTTAACCATATACTCTATGGAGCATACTAGGTAACAAAAAAAAACTATCCAAAGTATAAAATAATGATGCAGGAATTTTTTAATAAGATAGATATTTATGCTAGGACGATGATGATGAGGAGGGTTCTGTATTTTGAAGCATCAAGATAAACCTGTAGAATCGTATGTATAGGTAATACTTCATTATAATGCCCTGGAGACACATCAGATTGGGGTCCTAGTCCTAGTGTTGCAGGTAAGTGTCTGCTCCATGCTTTGCTCAGGTCACACTCTATGTACATTTAGTGGGGGCTTTTATATTCTTCTATGTATTGTGTTGATTTTTTCGACTTCTATTTATAGGTCTGTTTGCTTCATTCACAGAAACTCCTCCAAATTATTCGCTCAGAAATACTCTAGATGTAAATGACTATCAACCTTATAAAAGGACAATCAAAGTTTTGTTGTTTTTTTTTCTTCCACGATTTCTACTCTTGGTCATGGACTTGGTGTTCACACCAGGGTGTCCCACAACTCCTTTAGACAAAAGCGTTTTGAGAGCAATTAAATCATATTCTCTCAGTGGTTGTTGCATTAGGAAGTGCTTATCAGTCTTGCAATAAAATATCGCAAAAATACAACATTGCAAGGAGGTGAAACATACAACATTTAGTCCCTGGCTGGATATTACAAGTCCTATGTCAACCCCCCATCCCCAGGCCAGCCCATGCCACACACCACCCTACCACCCCCCATTTGGAGTGGTTCTTTTTTACGCTGCATCCCTGCATGATTGAAAATGGAACTGTTTTCTAATGGAAATAAGGCATCCGACTGATTATGTGTATTGAATCCGAATCACTCACCAGATCCTCTTCTAAGAAATGAATTGAAGAAAGGCTGATGGTTACAGACCTTCACAGGCAGGTCCTTCTAATATCCCAGCACCATGTATTTTGTCACATTTTTTTCCTTTGACTATTTGAAATGATTCAGCTATATAATTACATTGCCTTTGTACAAAGACATAGCTTAGAGAGAGTCTACTCTGATTACTGGGGCCCCCAGACATAAGCAATATATAGGAAAGAGGGATGCAGCAGCGACTGCCAAGAGGGGCTCCACATTAGGACTTGTGCTTTCTAAAGAACTGTGCAAATAACAGGCAACCTGTAGCTCATGCATGATGGCCTGAAATGTCACATGAATGTCACCACAATGCAAGCAACACGTTATAGGCAGATAATATAGTAACTGTAGGGCAGTAAGCACCTAATGCTGAGACTGAGAGGTGACAAAAAACAGGCTTATATACAAGTCATGATCTACACATCCACCCAAATTATAATATTAATATGGTGGTACTATTTAAAAATGCAAATAGTATATTTGTATAGGAGCAAACGAAAACATGAATAATAATGATGATCATAATAATAATATGGTGCAATATAAGGTTGAAATATTAAATACACAAGGATTTGCGTAAGCATTAATTTTCGGTGTGTATTTGACTATATTTCATAGAGAATATTATAGAAAAGTATACTGTAAAAGTATTAAAACCTTGAATATAAAAAGTGTAAAATGTTTGAACCTATTTATGTGTTTGAGTGTGTGCATATATATATATATATGTGTAAATACATATATATATATATATGTGTGTGTGTGTGTGTGTGTGTGTGTGTTTTTCCTACTGTGCACACACATATGAGTATATATATATATATATATATATATATATATATATATATATATATATATATCTTCGCACCACATGCAAAAACACAAATATTTTACAATATATATATGTCATATTTTATAACCTAACTACTGAGATGTGTGCATATATTTATGTATATAATATATATATATATATATATATATATATATATATATATATATATATATATGTCAGCAATTAATTATTTTTAGGTATTTATTTTTTGCTTTTACATTTTTATTTATTTTTTATTATTTGCAGGTCTTTATTTTAATAGAAGAAGTATGTGGACAATATAATTGTATCTCACCACATTGCTTTTATAGTATAACTATCTAAATATATATTTTAATATATATGTGTGTGTGTGTGTGTGTGTGTGTGTGTGTGTGTGTGTGTGTGTGTGTGTGTGTGTGTGTGTGTGTGTGTAAGTGTTAGCACATAGTTATTTTAATTTCCTTTTTTTACATTTTAATACATTTTTTGTTACATACATTATTTCTAGGAATTAAATATGTTGGGTTTTTTTTAATAGAAGAAACATAAAAATGTGGGCAATATGAATACTTGTATGTCACTACATTGCAGTCATCCCGTTGTGTACTGTGGTCATTATGTGTACTTTAGTTTTATTCATAGATTCCCACTTTAATTACTCATCTATTTTAATATGCATTTTTGAAGATAGGTAAATCTGGAAAAAGGAAGGGGGGGGAGGGTGAAAGAGTAACATATTCTCCTGATTAAGGCTTTAATTTCCTGAACCATAATAATATTGTAAAAGTGAAGAACTGTTGTGATTAATATAATTACTATAACATTACTCAGAATAAAATTAGCTTTTTCCCCCAGATGATAATGGGAGTAAATAAAGTAGAAACAAACAGAAAATGTTAGATCAACACTTTTGTAAATAAATCGCCAGTAATACATTTTTTAAAGTACTATTTTATGGACCAGATAATTATTTATAGACCATTTATCCATCTTAGCGTAACCTATATATATTTATCTGACCACAGGTTCTCTGTTTTTCACCCAAATATTCCTAATTAAAAAAAAGGAAAATAAATATATGTAGATAGATATATTTAGCTATTAGACACATATAGGTACAGACATGGCAACAGAAGCATTAAATATATCTGAAGCTCACGAATAATTGGCAATTGCAGGATTAACATTCTTGAAGAATTTGGCATTTTACCTCCAAGTTTGCTATTGTGGAGGTCACATCATAAAAGGACCAGGAAATTCTCTTGTGAGCTTTCTTCCAAGTAGTCAAGGTTACAGTTTTTCCTCTTTGGTGGTTATAAAAGGATAGCTCAGATGAATGTAGCCTTCCAGAAAGTGCCACAGTGCCAATCTGAGCTAATTATTAGTGGCATTATATAGTGATACAGTGTACCCTGAAACAAAAGAGTTGTTGACCCTATCTGAAATACTGAGATATCCAGCCTGATTCTTCTCTGTAGATTTTTAATTGTGATTGTCCTAAATTCCTGCTAATTCTTCACATGTCAATATTTTATATTTAGAAATTGATTTAAATTATTTGATGTTAATATTGGTTCTGTTATATTGTAAGTGAGCTCCACATATATAAATAAGTCAAATATGATGATGCCCAGAAACTTTAATTAGCTGAAGGCATGGCTGGGAGACTATGCTGCATAAAATGACACATCCTGCCATCCCAGGTCTGTGCCAGCTACATACAAGCCTGATAATTCACCAGTGGAGGGGACATCGGGCACAACAGATGAATGCAGAATTGTCTGTCTTGTATAGGAAAGTGGAAAAGGCTGGGGAGCCCCATGTTATTTACTCTCCTACTGATTGATATGGAAATCCTGTTCCATTCCTTGTTTGCAGGCTCTCTATGGCCTTAACTGCACGGCTCACCTTTCTATGGATCAGGCAAACAAACTCCTAGATTAGGCGGCATGGGACAAAATGAAAAGTAGTTGATTTAATGACAACCAAATCTTTTGTAAGAAGGATAAGTAGATGTACAAAATAATAATTCCAGCAATTACAGCCAAGCTAACAGTATGCCCTCTGGTCTAAATCACAAGGATTCCTTACTCTGTGCTACTTACAACTACCTATAGCTCACACAAATATGCACATATATTTACTGAAATACACACATATATATATATATATATATATATATATATATATATATATATATATATATATATATATAATCAGAAAAGGCAGCGCTGCTTCAAGAATAGCAGGTGATGCACGCCTAGCAGTCATAACCCAAACAGCTCATGAAGTAGATGGATCGAAAAAGTAGGCAGTGATATATATGTGTATATGCTATATACATAAATGTTTTGTTTTTATTTTTTCGAAATAAGTGTGTGTATATACACACATAGGTATACATATATATATATATATATATATATATATATATACACATAGGTATCACATATGTATATATACATAGATGTGTGTTTCTATCTATACACACAAGTATATATTAATATATTTATATATATATTTTTATACATATATACATACACATAGGTGTATATAAGTGTATATACACACAGGTATATATAGAAACATAGATATAATAATATAATATAGGCATGCATAAGTATACATGTCTATGTGTGTGTATGTATATGCATATATACATGCATATATATATTTAGGAAATGAGCACACTGCATATATAGCAATATATGTATGTATATATGGATAGATATCTGTCTATATATCCTTACATTTTATTAGAGAAATTGTTCGCACATATATTTTCGCACTAATTGACTATTTATGCACAGTGAAAGATATAGTGTCACATAATAATGCCTCATTTTAGTTTGCTATGGTTTTTTTTATTATTTTTATCACTTCATTAAAGCAACATAACAAATAAAAGGAGGAAACTTTATAAAAAAAAAAAAAAAAAGTCCACCAATAAGGACAAAAGAACAATTATATCATGAAAGAATCATACACCTGTTTAATAATAAATTGGTGTCACATATATCCAGTGGGCTTCGCGAAGTTTCATAAATTATCCCTGTGCATGAATACAATATAACTGATAGTTTAACAAGCAATATCAAAAGGTCAGACTGGAGAATAATTAAACCGAGTTCCTTTCTACATAGTTAGCCGTGTCAAAGACATACTATATTGTGATTCGGTTCTGTTTTCTGTTCAATACGTTTTTAAGTTATAGACTGGCAAGCAAACAAATAAAAAGTGGCCTCCATAAATCACTGCATTGGCCCACAAGTGTTTCTAGGTCCGTTCGAATTCATTGGTGAAGAGGTCGCATTTTTTTTTCAGATTTTAGAATAGCTATCAGACTACCTCTATAATAGAAAAAAAATATATAGATCAAATAAAATAATTAAAAAAAAGGTAAAAAACGAAATGATGATTTTTTTTTAATGAGCATCATTTACATTTATTAGATGAGGGACCTATATCTAAAGAAGATACAGCAGCCAAAATAATGCTGATCGGGGAACCAAATTGGTGTGAAATGTTTCAAAATTAATAAAAAGGTAACAAATTTTTGTTTTCTTACAAAACATTAACAACCAAATATACAGGCTACTATAAACTAAATATTCCAAATAGTTCAACAGGGTGAAGGTTACAATGTCACAAGGAACATAAAAAATAAAATATAATCGCTCTTCAGTTTTAATAGCGGAGTGAGTGGATTAACCCCAAATCTTCCATCACTGTAGCCCTATGTACAAGCAGGTGACTCGGGAAGGTAGCTTGAAGTCCAATCCTCCTTTCCATCTGACATTTTGAGTACCATCCATCCAGATTAATAGCTATGTCCTCTATCCTTCCCCTTCTCTTTTTGGATTGCTCAGAGAAACCCTCTTATAAATCCATCCCCCCTAAAGTACTGCAGTTTTTTTATTTATTTTTTTCATCTTTTTTTTTTTTTTTAAAGAGAGTAGAAGGGTTGTCTGGGGACAGAGGGAACTGGGTTTTATTCACCATGTCCTACCATATAGTAAGGTAGGGCAGGACATGGCTGTGCCATAGTCAGAACTAGAAGTATTTAGGTGAGAAAGGTTGGTGACCTGGCTCTGGAGACTTGAGGGGCTGCTGGAGTGCTGACCCATGTCTGGAGACTGGCCTGCACTGTTTGTTTGGTGGCTTTGATGTTGCCCCAAGCCATTGGTGGTGACCGTGAGACCTGTGGCTGACTGCTGCTGATGGTTCTGAAGAGCAGTTGTTGGGGCATTGGAGCCCGCCTGGCATGGCTTGCCATCCTTCACCAACACTGGGACTGCCACCCGCCGTGGAGACTGCTGCTGCTGCTGACAAGAGCTGTTGTCCTGCTGCATCTGCTGCTGAGCTGCCTTGTCCTTGGCTTGTCTTTTCATCTTGTACCGGTGGTTCTGGAACCAGATCTTTACCTGGGTTGGAGTCAGGTGGATCATGCTGGCTAAGTGTTCCCTCTCTGGAGCAGATAGGTATTTTTGTTGTTTGAATCTCCTTTCCAGTTCATATACTTGGGCCTGAGAAAACAATACTCTACGTTTTCTTCTAGGGGTGCTCTGAAGTGGGGCCATACTTTTACCCACATCTCCTAATGAGCCCATATTGCCAAGACCTCCCATATTCATTCCATTGGAGGGACCCATGAAACGTGAGACTAAAAAAACAAACAGAAATAAAGTGGTAAGACATATGAGGAAGATTGGATACATAGAATGGTGCAAGAATAGTATATATCATAATATTCATTTTATATATATATATATATATATATATATATATATATATATATATATATATATATATATATATATACTGTGTGTGCTCTACATATATGCACACAGATATAGCATAACAATAAATGCACACCAATATAATCATCATGATTATGACAATATAATAGTCTTATTATATCATTTATCAGAATAATTAATATGTTATGACAAAATGCAATAGTTTTCATAGCAACTATATATATATATATATATATATATATATATATATATATATATATATATATATATATATATAAAATGGATCTCTGCACATTTATGGTAGATTCAATCAATGTAAATTCATCTCGATAACTACATAATTAATTAGCTACTATAGTCATTATCTAGTTTTTGGGTTTCTTTTTGCTATTCTTATTTTCATATTGTTTCTAAATTACACAACTTTATATGTTCAGCATAGAAGATGAAGTAAAGAAGCAAACAGCAATACTCGGAAACAGAACAAGCTACAGGTCATCTCTCATTTTTAATTTTATGTAGTAATATATATATGTATAAATAAATATATAATAGTATATATACACACATACACACACATATGGCATAGTGTACTTCTATGCTACTATGTAGTGGTATACTTCTTATGTTTGTGTTGTGTGTGT